>NC_081152.1:10566175-10895675 GCF_958295425.1 Solea solea
ATAAACATATTCTCATATCCAGCTGTTTACCACTGGACACACCTGTTCATGTTGGCATTTATAACAACTCACACACACACATACACACTTACACACATGGGCATCAGAAGCATTTATAATGTGGGGGGAGGGCGCGCTACCCGAGAAAATTTGTAATGTAGATGCCATTCTGGTTGTTAGCTTTTATCTACAGAAGTAAGAAAGAAAACCAATGCAATAACTAATTCAGAAACAGATTAAATAAAAAGTCCTCATTCAACAAGTCCTGTTTTTTTTTTTTTTAAACCCACTGTCGTGACCAAGATAATGACATTAATTTGACACACTGCATTTTACTCGAGCCTAGGGTGATTCAACACGTAGTATATGTGGTTGCAATTTTCAAATAAATGAGGCTCCATACAATTCTGAGACCATCCACATCACATTTTATTCATAACTGGCCCAGCACCTTTCATCGCTCACCTCACCAATGGAACTCTCTCCGCTGTCCCTACATGCTGACCTCAGTCTCAAGCACCTATTTCAAGAGCGATGATGGAGTTGGGTTGAGCGTTATGTTCATTGATAAACTGAAATAAGTGTGCTTTAAAAAGTCCAAAAGAAATGACCATGAAATAACATCAATAAATGACATGGCCTAGTTTACATGAGTGGTTGTGGTCACCTTGTTTGAACCCAGTGGTCTTCCCATCAAACTGGATTTTGACGTGAAGTGCAGTCGTCAGACCAGGGCCACACAGTGGGTGTAGTGGTTAGCACTCTTGCCTTTGCAGCAAGAAATCCCAGGTCCGCGACACGGTCGGAACAAGGTCCTTTCTGCATGGAGTTTGCATGTTCTCCCCATGTGTGCGTGGGTTTTCTCCGGGTTCTCCGGTTTCCTCCCACAGCCCACAAACATGCAATATGGGGATTCAATTGGAGACTCTAAATTTGAGCCTAGGTGTGAAAGTGGATGGTTGCTTGTCTCTATGTGTCCCTGTAATAGACTTGCGATCTGTCCAGGGTGTCCCCTGCCTATCGCCCTATGTCAGCTGAGATTGTCACAGTGCCCCCCGCGACCCTCATGTGGAGGATAAAGCGGCAGAAGACGGATGGATGGATGGATGGAAGTTGTCAGACTATAGACCAATAAACTCCCAATAAACTTTTTGGTCTGTGATTATTTTATTCTTGCTGATAATAAAAAATACCAGCAGATGGTGCTCTGTGCACTACTGCTGATTTCATTGTTTAGTTGAATTTAACATTGATCTAACATGACCTAGGGCTAAAACTGTGTCTATGTAGCAAAAGCAGAACATTTTGAGTTGACACTGAGGCTGACGTTTCACTTGCTGTAGGGTTACGATATGTGTGCGTGCTGTGAGTTTTATTGTAGGTAGGTAACAAGGAAAACCTGGATTTGATTTTCAGTTGGGTAATCTATCGATCAAGTGGAATGGATTTATGGCGACTGATCGTGCACTAATATTTCACATGGTGCATTTGCTTGTTTCTCAAATGTATATTTCATCTAATTCTCTTGCAGGTGACAGAGACACGGACAGGACCACTGGGGTGCAGCAGCTATGACAATCTGGACTCAGTCAGCTCAATCCTTCTGCAGAGCCCTGAGAGCAAGCTTCATCTGCAAGGTAAACAAACCCAGCCTATCAATATTTTCCATATGCTGCCCTGTGGTGTTCGAGCAACAGGCCAGCAGGGTCAAACTCCATTGTGGCCTCTAAAATGCTTATAGGTGGACAAGGAATGTGGTTCCTGCATGCCTTCTCAGAAATTGAATATCAATGCATTTTTTAATTGGGATTTGGATGGATCTGCTTTCCCAGCCCCCACCCCCGAGGGATTGTGATGTGATTCTCTGTGGTTATACTGTAGATGCCTGCTTGCATTCCAGCACGACTGTGTTCTTAAGATTCTGTCAAAGCTTTGTTCAAAGACAGTCCTGAACGCAGTCCACCTGCACAAACCGTTCAAACTATTCAGACGTGAAAGCAGAAATTAGCACTCTTCATGCAAGTATAATGGAAAAAAAAGGACAATTACTCACATCACTCAGTTGTATCTAGGGTTGCAAAGGGGACAGAACATTTTCAGGAACTTTAGTTTGGTAATATTTTGGAAACTATCTCGGCATAGAGTGCAATGCGTAGATGAGTCACTTTCAATTTGAATGAAATAACATTTTTACTCATGAATCACTGTGTTCAAAAAGCAACTGTTCCCTTTAGCTGCTTTGTTCTTTTAAGCGCAAATAGTTCCATCTTAAATATTGACATGAGTAATAATTAGCCTAAGAGAAATAATTGCTTGCAGTGACAGTCTCCCAGGGGGACAG
Organism: Solea solea; assembly: GCF_958295425.1. Taxonomy (NCBI): domain Eukaryota; kingdom Metazoa; phylum Chordata; class Actinopteri; order Pleuronectiformes; family Soleidae; genus Solea; species Solea solea. Next base: position 10,568,517 of record NC_081152.1, read on the forward strand.
AATGATGAAAGATTCTGTAACTGTGGTCAAGTGTTTGCAAAAAGTGATTGGTTCTTTGATTTATTTGAGTGAACGCAGGTTATTAAAAGCAGTTTGAGCATCACAGAGGCATATTTTTCAATCCGAACCCTTCTTTCCACATTTCTCCCCTCACTGGAGGGAGTATTACTGAATTTGTCAAAGGAACACTTTTAGGTCCTCATTGCCACTTACTCCAAGGACTCTATAGGTTTTTGGAAAAAAGCTCCAAATGTAATGGCCATGTGCTTTGAAGGCTGCTTTGTTACACAATTGAAAGATGACAAGTCAGGGAATGATTCTGTCTTTTGGCTTGATAATAAAGCCAAAGGAATAGAAAAGCTTTTCTGGTGGTTTCTGACTTAGACTTAGTTTTGTATTTCTTGTACCAATTGATTGTATTGTATTATAATGGTGTATGTGTGTGTGTGTGTCCATATGTTTGTGTGTGCATGGGCAAAAGGTGAGAATTCTCCTAAAAATGTGTCCTTTTGAAAGCAATTGTCATTGTTGTCTTTACTTCGAAGGACTGTTGAGAGTCTAACTTCGACAATTAAAGTCCTCGTCAAAGCGATGGCACTTCAAACAGCCCATGAAGACACGTGTAGTCACAAAGAGAGCTTTTAAGGTCTTTGCCTTGAATATTGTCGGTGTATTTATAACGAGATTGTCATTTAATAATTCAGCCTTCAGTTTTAATTTGTCATGAACCCAAGTTCAAGTCATAATTTGAAATGTTTTCTGTGAACAATTCAGTTTATTATCTCAGATCAACAACAACAACAACAACAGTGTGCAACCATGTGTATGAAAGTGGTGCAGGCTAATCTTTAAATTTACTTAGATTACAGTCTCTGGTTTGCATTGAGTTCCAATCATTTCCAGTTTACTTTACACAGAAAGTTGTAACGCTGCCCTTTACAATTCAATGTCACTTCATTCTTTATCGTTAGATACATTAGGCTACAGTATAATACCCAGTATGTGCATCTGTATCAATGAAAACAGACACATAGAGAAATAAACATATCTGTACTGTACAGTTGATACTTATACTGATACTGATATTTGTGATTTATTATTTGTGAAGATATTATTTGTGAAGATATTTCTCTACACAGGGGAAACTGATTTTTCAAAAATACTACCCCTATTCTTGTAATACAAAGCTAAATTCAAAAATAAAATCAGTGAAGTATTCCTTTAAATTCTAATTCTTGTTATTTTGAACAAAGCAAGAAATTGATACATTCCAAATGTTGTTTGGTTTCTTTGGTTAGGAAGTCAAAAGGTTGTTGGTATTGGTTGTTGCTGTTCAGTTCTATGTAAGGGTTTATGAGGTTGTTGCACATGAGATATGTAGACACCATTATGGTGGTAGAAACTATAGTTAACAACAGATTTGAATTCATTTTTATTAGCAGTTACACAGGTTGGGGTTATGGTGCCCTTTCCTTAAATCGATCCCACCTCAATTTGCCTTCATGAAGTGTTTTTCCCTATGACGTTGACTGCACTCCATATTTATTTGAGTTTCAGTGTCTGGTTTGCATTGAGTCCCATGTTGGGAGGAATACAACTTTGAGCTTTTAGGTCTCAGCGCTGGCGACAGCAGTTTGCCGCAGGCATTATGTTTTTTGTCAGGTTGTCCATCCATTCCAATCTTGTAAACACAATATCTCAAGAAAACCTTGAGGGAACATTTCCAAATTTGGCACCAACACTCACATCGACTCAAGGAAGACGTAAGTGCATTTAGTGGTCAAAGGGTCTGGCTCTTTGTTAGTGGCGTGCTTGTGAAAGTCCTTACAATCAGTGGAGGAGAATAACAAACAATCATGAACGTGACAAATGGTGACATAACCAAAGATCCACGACCAACACCTTACAAACCAAATGTTAAAGTACTGTATATGATCATGAATTCCCTTGGTCCCACACAACTTCTTTGTGTGCATAAGTGTAGTGTGTGCAAATGATGCTACACACTACATATTAAATTCCTGAGACCAAAGCTGAGCTTTAAATGCTTCCTCTGTTCTTGAAAGGCTCTAAATGAATTGATGAATCTGAATATATATATATAATGAATATATATATATATACATACATATACACATATGTATGTATATGTATATATGTATATATATATATATATATATATATATATATATATATATATATATATATAATGTTAATGATATAGTAGATCATATTTTATATTACCTGACAGATAAAGTGTACCTCTGGAGCGGTGTCTCATTTTCAAATGCCTATTGACCTTTTACCAGACAGTTAGCTAAAATGCAAAGTTTTGGCATTTAAACTGTGGGGAGGAGTCACATAGTGTGGGAGATCGTGTCAGCTGGCAGCGCCATAAAATATGCAATGTCCATGCAACATTTAAGGTGAAATGTAATTTTAGATCATGGCACGTGTGCCTCGCAGCAGGATGCTCCTCGGTGCATTGTGTGGCTATGAGGAGTTTGCATTTTCTCTGCACGTTTGCAATAGTTTTCTCTGGATGTTCCTGCTTCCCTATACCATCGAAATACATGCAGAGTGGGGTTAAGTTGAATTACAGCCTTTAAATTACATGTATGTACTGTAAGTGGCTGTTTGTCTCTTTTATGTTGGCCATGCCAAAAGCTTTCCTGTCTCTTGCGACTTCCAAAAGAGCAACATAATGTATTGATTTGATTCTTCGGGAATTACCGAAAAACATCATTATTATCTAGAAAAATCTTGTTCAGCCTTTTAAGAAAATCATTCAATAACTTGTAGATATCGGCCTCTTAAGCTGTCTTTTTCCATTTTGATATCTACCCATTTACTTTGTACACACATATAGTATTTATGACTCTGGCTGCATAGTCACTTATTTATTTGAATGTGTACAATTGGAAAAAAACATGATAAAATTGCATCTAAACCATGACATCCTCAATGTTCTGGTTTGCGTCAACAAACCTTTGACATAGAGATTTTAAATTCACACATCTCTTGAATCTCCAAATTATTATTATTATTTTTTTGTCATTTATCGGTGCAGGAAAATAAAAGTGTTTTTTCCAGCATGCTGTTAGATTAAAGGAGGTCATTTTGCCTCTTTATCAATTTGATCCTTACTGAAATATTCGCCAGTCATATATGCAACACAGGCTCAGTAACATTTTATAGGCGAGAGTAACTAAGTACAGGAAGATGTGTCATCTCACTAAGTGATAGAACATAATATAAACAAACTTGTTCAGGGTTTTATGGCGGCCCCACATTGCCTCCTCTCTATACATATATTTTCCTCCCACTGACATTGGGTGGGAAAGGCTGTATGAATTACTTCTAGCACAAGAATGAAAAAGAAAAAAATGCGAACAAATTTCATTTTCTACTGATTCTGCAATTGCATCGGGGGCAGTTGCAGAATCACATGTGATTTTGTGCACATCTAGTTTTCTGTTTGTGTGAAGCAGGTGGGAAATTGATCTATGGTGTGTGGGTGTGCGTGTGTGGGCCTGCAAGTGCTGCAGAAGAACGAGATCTCTATTATCTCTATTAGTCATCTCTTCTTATTGTTGTACCATTGATTTTTTTTTTTTTGTTAATCACTTATTTATGTCAGTCAAAATCAGTGTCCCAATACTGATTGGTGTTACTTTAAAAAAGCAATTAGTTATAGTTACTTCTCCCACAGTTAGTAAATAAGTTACTACACTGTGAAAATATGTTAAGGTAACTGTTGAGTTACTTTTTTCTTTATGAAAATTTAACTTTCAGCTGTATATAATTATTTATCATAAAACTGGATATTAAATATGTTAACTTAATGAAATGGACACTTAATAGAACAATTATTATTGCTGGATTACAATGTGAAACAAGATACCTATCAAATGTAATACATAATTATAGATATTATCATTATTATGCTTCTAGTAGTAGAACAATGGAACACACTCCATACATTCTTGCTTTTTATCTTGATGAAGAATAATAAGGAATAATATGTTGAGGACATGCTAAACCTATTATTTCTTATTTTTCTTTAAAAGTTGTTATAAATCACATGCAGTCCCTTCAGATATAATGCCACTGCCCAATTGGAAATGACTAAACTACAGGGGATCGTATTAATATGCAGCACCATGAGCTACAACAAGGATGCAGTAATAGGAGAGCCACTCTGTTTCATTATATTGTAATTAAACTTTTAATCATGCCTTTTTTTTTTCTTTCCTCACTTTTATTATATTCACTCCAAACCTCAGCACTTTAAAACACCTTGAGGCCTAAAACTTTGTTGAAAAAAACATACAAGAAAGTGACGACAAGCTTGCAACCACACATTTTTCACAGCGTTTAGGGTGATTTGGTTCAGAGAGATTAGCTTTAAAATGGCCTGAGACAGCATCCAGGTTTAAATTAAGAGGGAAGAAATAAGCATGCTAGTGAATTTAGCTGTGGTCAAAGACATTTTTTCTTTTTTTTTTCTAAAATAACAGTTTTTTCTAAAGGGATGTTTTTTTCCTCTGCTTCTCACCCCTGTGGTCTGCTCCTTGTGAGCTGGTGAGGCTGTGAGCTGCAGATAACACACTGCGGATACGACACTCCCTGGATATTCTCTCTGTCTTATATAGTTTTGAGTGCTGTGTTGGAATCAGACATCAAGGGAGCTACCTATCAGGCCAAACTCAGCCCTCTTCTCGCCCACAGTTTTGCTTTGTGATGCGTTTGGCAAATTAACCACCGCTTTGTGTTTCCTCCGTTTGCCCCTCTTTTTTCTCCCCAACAATCATCAGAATTAAAGATGGCACTGGAACCTTTTTTTTTTCGTTCTTTTTTTCACGTTAGGTTTCATGCTTGACTTTGCGAAGCTTTGATGTATTAAACATGAAACTTCCCTTTGCTGTAACTTGATAGGACTTTTGAGGTTCCAGCTCTACATGTTGGCATGCCTATCATCTGACTGCAGGTTATAGGCACCGTTTTTACGGGCGGGCCAACTTCAGCACCAAAAATGGGCATCAGAGTGTGTCATTAGCAGACTATTTGCGGACGTGCAAGAGGAACTCGTTGATCTTAAAACTGTCACCCAACATAAATAACAAAATAACCTTGTGCTCACTGATGACTCCGAACAAGATATAATTGACCCATTTTAGTGTCTCAAATTATCCACTGGACCAAAGGCAGACTCTGCATCTGCAGGAAACGCCATGAAACTGAGCTCAAACACTGGAACATAGATGGGTTGTTTTTTTTGTTTTTTTTCGGTTTGTTTATTCTCTCATGTGCAGTTGGAAGGAGTCTGCACTATTCAGCTTTAGTGCAATGGGGATTTAAATGCACATTGGTTCTTCCTCAGTAATTTGTTCTTTATTTGATTGTCCACTCTCAAGGCTAAAGCATAGAAGCCTGATGATATTGGTTTTGGCTGGTTTCGCACCTTGTTCTTCCACAGGGATCTTGAAGTTAAGATATATATGAAGGGGTAGGAATTAAGTGAAATGTATATTGTGTTTATCTTCTAATTCCCTGCCATCTGTTAGTATTCATTCACTGATTGCCTGTTTTTTTTTTGAATTGGTGACTAAACAGAAGGCGCTTTCGGTGTGTATTGGGCACAAAACTGGGATATCATTTGTGTCATTTGAAAATGGCAATGTAGTTACATGCAGCGTAGCAACTGGATCAAAGAAAGATGAACAGCTCTGGATGCTCAGCAAAACCATTACCTTGCAAGGACCCAGTCACCACCAATGTGGCTGTCATAAATTTGCACCAAAACAAAAGCAGACTAATTTGCTTCCTTCCCTCCACCACATGCTTTATCCCTTTTCTTGTTGTTCAGTTTCCTCAAGAGTCTGTATTGGAGGAGCCATGAGCCTATCTTGGAAGATTTATGAATATGTTAGAATAGCCTGAGCCAACAGTTTTCAAAGTGGTGAAGTGAAAATAAATTAAACTGGCCCTGTAGGCAAGTCATGCGGAGAGTGATGAATTAGATACTCATTGCTCTGTCGCTCGATGTATGTCCCTCTTTTTCGAGTGAAAAAGCTGCAAATGTTCTGGGGAAGACAAACAAACAGACAAATCAATTAAGTTGTATTTGATGACAGACTTGAAAAGTTCAGTCGGAGACTAAAAATGTATCAGTAAACACCGTGTCCTTGGGTTTATTAGAGATTCATTTACAGAGGCAAAATCGTTTGAGCAAAACATGGAGCACAAAAAGCTGGATGATCACTTAGGTGTTTGATTTTTCATCTTTCTCTGCTACCCCTCTTTATCTCTGTCTCAATTTGCATCTTTCTATAAACACACACAAAAACTGAGTGCCTTTTGTTGTATTGTCGTTCTATCTTTACACAAACTTTATACAAACACATTTACCTATCGATTGTTGCTGAGGTGGTCGGCAGCACTGAAGCACCTTTCAGACAGGCTCATGTGTCAAACTGAGGACCTTCATGAAAACACGCGTCCTTTTTGCTTGAGGAACTGGCCGATAATGCCGGGGCCATTTTCGAGATGGATGGCTGCGTACGTTTTTTTTTTCCACGTCTCTCCCTAACATGCTGACTCTTCGGGTACCTGATGAAATCCCTCCATGTTGACCGGGAGGTCAGCTTTCAATCGGAAGTGGTCAATCAAGTGTGAGTTTTCATTTGGGCAAGCGTGGTCGTAAATCTCCTTCACCCCAATCCAACCCCTCACTCTTGCCAGCTGCGGTCTTTTCTTTATCTCTGACAGTCTCTATATCATCAAGCGAGTTTGGCTTTCCTTACCTTATTTTCCTTTGTTGTTCGAAGAAACCTTGCAGGAGAGCTAGGACATAGAGTACAGTAGGCTCAATTATATGGACTGTTGTTGCTTAAATTATTGATAACAGTGAGTCAATGGCCATGAATCATGTGGGTGTAATGACATTATGCATACTTAAAATATCATAACTAAAAATACTGAGGTGTATAATGAGGCACTTTTTAATCTATTTACTGTTTGCATAAATTATCCCTCCAACCTCTTTTTTTTTAAGCAGTAAATTCGTGAAGCATTTACGGCGGCAGTAAGACGTTTGGTATTGTCTTATCGTAAATGATTGACGTGTTACCGCACACACACACACACATTGGAAATGTGCAACCTTGTGCAAGGAGCCACACTCATGAATCAGCACATGGTTTATATTCAGCAGGATGTAAAGCAAATATGTAGGTTGGTGTCTGCATTTAGGGATGTTTTATGTCATGTTGGGTTTCAAGTCTGGGCTTTAAATCTGACACGTGCATGTGCAACGTTGTGACACTTTGAGGGCAGCGGTGTCTTTTATGGCTGAAATGGAAATGTCAGCGCTTGTCAAATGTCCCTCCTCCCCTCTCTCTGGGGTTCTTGTAAAACATGTGATTTCTGCACACTGGGCGTGTGTGTGTGTGTGTGTGTGTGTGTGTACGCTTGCATGTACATGAGCATATGTGTTTGTGTGTGCGTGTGTGCACAATTTATGTGCAACACTGGTGCGATGTCTCACCAGCCGAGGCCCTATTGCTACCGCTGTGCGGGGACACATGGCAGCGCATGATGGAACAGATTGAGCAGTGTAACTGAAGAGCACGAGCAGCCAACAGCATCCAGATCTCTAATTACATGATGAAGCCTTTATTTTGTAAAACAGCGAGTATCCACCGTGTTTCAGAGGACCTCGGAAATTGAGTACATTAGCACTTCGAGGGCGCCGTTTCTAAAGCAGAATGTGGATTTGTTTTGGGTCTTGTGTGGCCTCACACACAGCAGAGGGAAAGGGAAAAATAATCCCTTACTTAGTTTTTTAGCTTTTGTGTCAGTGTCCAGTGTGCAGCACAACTGGCAATAACTCAGCACCATGCTGAGGTCATCTACCCCTCCAGACGGTCTGCTCTCCTCAATCCAGCAATTGCCTTCAACGTGCAATTTTCAGAAGGCAGCAAGTGCCGCATGTCAGGACAATTGTTAGTGTGTAATTTATGCTTTTGTGTGATTGCTGCTCCTGCGTCCTGGCTTTGCGTTCTCTGTTAACAACAATGATAAGTTAATTTTCGTCAAAACCGTCGCTGTATAGCCATTGTGTGAAGCACATTGTGTTCCGTAAGTCTTTCTGTAGCACAGAGATACAGTGGAGTGTGTCCATACATGAATATGCAGACATTTTAATATGTTCTAGGAAATGGGATTTTCCCCTCTCCCTGTTGTTTCAAATATATACAAGTCTCAATATAGTGCAAAAAAAAAAAAAGCAAGATGAGGGGAAAAACAAAAACAAACATGCTCTGTGCTGCCTTGCACACATGACAGGATATTTGAGATGAACATACTGATTAGATTCAGGAGCTTGAACCCAGCGCATTATCCCACACACATGCTCAAATAAGATGACATCCCTGTTTGACAACACAAGCTGCTGCCTTCCAGAGTGCTTAGAACACTTATGATAATCTACAATAATCTACTCAGCACAGGCTCAGCAACACGGGATCCATTTGAATGCAAAGTACACCTCATTCACAACTTTAAAAAATGCTAACATATTCTGAGAGGTGAGAATAGCTTCAGTGAAACATGTTACTCTCTGTCAGACTCACACACACACACACACACACACACACACACGCGGTCACAGAGAGCAATTTATGTGCTTTTCAAGAAAAGTGGATAAATAGCTTCTTTTGCTGCACCTTTACCTCAAAGTTGTCACTCACTGTGAAATGGGCCGACGCGGCAAATCTTAAAACTATGTGCCCCGTCTGTATTAAGTACCTAGGGATCAGTTAAGCAGCCTGGGCAGACCTGGACTAAGGAGAAACAGACAATCTTCCAGTTCAGAGGTCTTTGGTTTTGTATCATGGCCGCAACAGTAATCTCCAATGGTAACTTAATGCTCCCATTGAAGTAATACACTTTATTGCACTGGTGGATTAAGTAATGATTATTTTGCAAAATTGCAGCCACACAATGGTCAATTAATCTTTAATGAAACTGTAACTTATGAGGCGGAGCGTGGCATTGCAATAAGCAGGCAACTTACTGCCAAGGCAGTTACAAGCCTCAGTTGTGGCCTACACTCCCCATCTATCACCATGTAAAAAATAGAGCTCTCGAGAAAGACATAATGAAAAGGCAAAGTCACAGTTGCATTCTCCTTTTCTTTTGTGCATTCATGGAATGTTTGACGGCCTGTAGCCCTGCAACCTGTGTGGAGAAAATGCATCAAACGCTGATGTGCGCGGTGAGATTAACTGCCATTTTGAGGTCCTATTTATTTAGAGCAAGCCAGGCATAGGGGTTGAAGGGAATTATGTGCACTGGCAGAGCATGAAGTTGGAGGTTATCAAACGGTTGCAAGGGAATTCCAGCAAGCGCCTTTCATTTAATCAGCAACTCTTTAATGATGGAAAGTGTTGCTTCCTATTCCAGGAGCTAGTGTTTATCTCAACAACATAAACAACCATAATGCCATATAAAGTGCAGCCTCAGGGATCATTCACATGCAACATTAAAAAAAAAAAAAACGTCTGGGTTTAGGCTTCTGTTGCATCCATTGTTCGTAAGCAACTGAAAATCTGGGAGTCATTTGTTACCGGGCCCACACAGAGTCTGAAAGATCTTTTATTTTAGTTTTTTTTAATTTACAAGCTTTAGTCTAGCTTGTAAATTTAGCTTACAAACTAGCAAAGAAATAGTAAAAAACAAATGTCTTTGGAGAGCTTCTTTGGAAATGGGAAAAGGCCCAAGGAATAGACAGAAGAAGAAGAGCCTTTGACTTCCAAGAAAAAGAAAGCTGCATTTAATGCAATTACTAATGTTTCCCAATGATTCAAATGGTCAGCTCGTCATCAAGCTCTGCAGAAGCCTGATAACAAGCTGCTCATCTGAATCAGGTGTGTTGGAGCAGGGCAACATCTAAAACGTGCAGGAAGTCAGTGCATTATCAGCACCACATTTCCCTCCTAGCAGCATTGGTGCTTGATGCATACGGAAACAAATAGAAAAAGAAAAACACTTGCTGAATAAACAAAGAACAATCAAACATGTATTTTCCACTTTCGAAAAACGTGAGTTTTCATTCATCTTAATGTTCTGTGGACACATCCAGAAGTCGTCAGTGTCACTCTTGCTATCATTATTAGGGTTCGAGCAACTCTGTTGCAAGAACCCTATTGTAATCGTAAAGATTATTCTTCTTCTTCCGTTTCCTCTTCACCAAAGTAAATCGTGTTTTTGAGGCCCTGAACATGCCCCAAAACTCACCAATTTTTGCAACCGCATTAGATCTGGTGTAAAATTATGTTTATTAGTGTTTCGGGGAATGTGAAAGTGGAATGAAAGTGGGCGGGGCAAATAACTGCTCCACCCCCTAAAACTTGTGGGCCTGAGGAGCAAGTTTAATGTACATGCACGAAACTTGGTAAACGCGTTCCTTAGGTCGGGATGGTCAAAAAAGGTCAAAAAATGCTCTAAAACTAACAGGAAAGCCGCCATCTTGGATTGAAAGTTATTTTTTTGCCGATTTTGGCCATTTCGCACCAATGGTATTTGAACAAACTTGTCCTAGAGCTTTCATTATTATTATACTTATTAAATATTAACCTTTATTTAACCAGGAAAATCCCACTGAGATTAAGAAACTCTTTTTGAAGGAAGTCCTGGCCAAGCTCGGCAGCAGCAAATACAAAACACTCAACACAGTTACAAATTGAAACCGTTAAAACACAGACAAATGAAAAGAAAACAGATTCAATTTACAAGCAGATGATAAAAAAAAAAGTGGAGTCGGCCTCAAGAACTCTCAGTTTGGATTTAAAACTACTCAATGAAATTAACTCTGTTAGTTTCCCGTACATCGGCAACATATTCTGTGCAAAAGGTGAAGAACGGACAAAAAGCCCTTTTACCCAATTCAGTACAGGCATATATATATATATATATATATATATATATATATATATACATATATACATATATATATATACAGTCTGTGTGTGTTTCAGTCTGTGCAAACAAAAGACGCTGCAAGCGAATGACCCCCTTCTTGTATACAGTCATTCTTTGTATGTTCCTACACTAACACAACAAAGCTGCAAAAGTCACAAAGATGAATGGTTTTACCTTGATTAGTTTCTCATTTAATTTTTTTTGGCCCGTGGGCTCGCAATTCTCTTACTCTGACTCCAGCCCCCACTGCACTAGCAAATGTTGATGGATTCACTTTTATTACATGACATCATTTCTGCACCACAGTGGGTGGACAAGACATTGAATTTCCAGTAGTTGGGTACGTGCTCAGTGGGAGAATTTAGGGGAGAGCAGAAGAGGTGAAAAAACAGGAATGAGGGGAGTGATTGATGGAGTGAATGAGAGCCAAAGGATGATGGGAGATGAGTCAAGGGGGCATGTGCATGAGTGTGGCGGGAGTTGGAGTGAGTGTAATGAAGTAAGACAGAAGAGATGTGTACAGAGAACCGAAGTAAGAGGCAGAGAGACGCGCGGGAAATGCAGGGACCCAAACACTGTGGGAAGAAGAGAGTGGAAACAAGAGATCACAAGAGTGATAGTACTGACCTGAATGTCAGCATCCCGAATGGTTCCTTCTGCAATCTCCCAGCACCAGCAGTGTGATACCAACAAAAGAAAGTCTGTGTGTTGAGGGTTGGGTTGGGGAGGGGGATGAGGTATGGTTAGACTGAAGTGGGAAATAGGGAGGCACTTGGTGTTATTGTGCACCCGGCCGCTGGCACCAGCACTGTCAGTGAGCTGCGTTGATCCGTGAACTTGCCATCTGGATTCTCCCACAAATCACATTAAAGTTTCAAGCCCAGGAATACATCAAGCTAAATGAATATTGGTTCCAGGGGCCGCAGACAGGCCTGATGGAAAAAAAAAAAAAAAAAAAAAGCCCCGTGCAACCCAAGTCTTTTGTGGTCAGACATGATCAATCCATTCCCTTTACTCCATCCCTCCTTCTGTTCCCTTCAGCAACCGATGGCCAGCGGTTCTGAGGAGGTGTAGAGGAGAAGGAAACGGAGTGATATTCAAATGAAGTCCGACATTACAAGGAGACGTTGCTTCGTAGCAGGGGGACTCTTTGCACCCTAAGAAGCGTGAAGCATTATCCTTCGCGGTATACTTATATGTGAGCGTAATTTACATTAATCACCGTCATTTACCTTTATGAGATTTAATCGTGAGTATGAATCAACTGAAAATGAACACAGACAAATATTAATTGCATTATTACACCATTAATTAAACAAAAATGGGATATTTTACTATTCTTCAAAGGCTCTTGTCATGATTATGGATGGTGAATCTGTGCTTTTGGCTTCAGGGCCAAATATTGACGCACGCTGTAATAAATTCTTCATTTGCCTATAAATTACCCACTGTTATCAGTTCAGCATATGCTGTAGCTAAATATTCATTTCCACATGCAAAATCAGAGATACAATTTGACTCCATGACAACACCCAGAAAATGATTCATGTGTGCTGGGTGAATTATAGGCTTGCGTTCCCTTTCATTTCAGCTACATTACGCTGTTTCATAAATGTTTATATAAATGGATTTCACCTTTGCGTGAAAGTAATAGCGAGTAGAAAAAAAAAAAACAAAAAAAAACAGTGAAATAATTTATCATTCAATCACATATTATGTTCTGGTTCCTGGTTGCATATTTCGTGCTGAAGCATTGTTTCTGCCCAGGTAAACCTATTAGGAAAATACTGCCTTGCAAGATGCAGTTTAATACACCGAGGGGAAAAAAATGGTTTAGTTCATTTCCAATCCAGTAGCTTGTAGAGCCAGGGATTTATATTTCCAGACCTGGACCGAAAAGAGGAAGCCTTTTACCGAGCCTTTATCGCTCGTTCTCCAAGCTTCATTTCAATGAGATCTCCAGGGTAAGCTATACAATGGCTCAGTGTAAAATGGTGTGAGTACCAGGTACATACAGAGCAAACCACGAGCAACAAAATGGCCACACAATGAAACGGTGGTCTCGCGTACACTAATTCCTCATGAAGGGAAACAAATTCTGTGCTTAATAAATCAACATGGCAACAAGAGAGCATTCATCAGTCACTGACAAATCATGAGTGACCAGCGACAGACGGAGATGACTCAAGTTGAACACGACTGAGCTTGAAACCCTTTTCTTTTCTTTTCCTTTTTTTTAATATGAATGAGTGCTTATGACACAAAGCAATCTTGGAAGGGCAGTCAGCCATTTTACAGCCACTTTTTTCTCTTTTTTTTTTACCCCCCTCAATTCTAGAGACTTTTTTCCACATTTGTGTTTATTCTCTCAGTGGAGATGACATTTGTCAATGGAGTCTTACTCTAGTAAGAATAAAAGACATTTCGGTTAAAAGAGATGTTTCATCCGAGGAGGGTTTTTTATTCTGTACATTTACAAAAAAAAGAAATTTATAGAATGAGATAAAATAAGAGCTTAGTGTCTACTAGTTAAAAAGCACTCTGATTTACTTAATGTCTTCATTTGTACTGGATTGCATTTTTTCTTCAAATGTGCTTCATATAGTAAACCTTCACTTACCTCTCTTTCAGGTCTTCAGGTCATTTTCCCAGAGTACCTGCAGGAGAAGTTTGTCCAGTCAGCTCTGAGCTACATTATGTGCAACGGAGAAGGAGAGTACGTGTGCCGTAACAACCAGTGCATCTGTCAGTGTGCCGAGGAGTATCCACAATGCAACTGTCCCACCACCGACATCCAGATCATGGAGAAAACCCTGCTGGGGATGTCTGAGTCCTGGGCTGCCTCTTACAAAGACTTTGAGAGCTCTGGTAAGAGGGGAAATCCTCCATTTCTATATCTAACTTGCCATAAAATGTGATTTTAGGAACAATGCAGTATCGTTTTTGTTCGTTTGGACGGATTTCTGACATGGCCAAACACTAGATTTACTGCAAAAATGACGCACACACAAAGTCGTCTTTTAACGACAATGACAATGACAATGTCTCTCTAACCAATGTTTACCAACCATTATTTATAACCTTGAGACTTCTTTGTCAGGGAAGATAAATCAGAAAAGTGCCCCATGGGTCACATTTGGGCTGCTCTGACAAAGAGCCTAATTTGTTATTTAGATATGGGATGACTGTTGACACCGAGACGACAGAGGGGCCATATAAATAAAGAGCATTTACAATGTCATTTACATATGATTGGAAACAGTGACAACTTTCATATGTCTTTTTTTTTTTTGTCCCCCTCTATGCACATTTCTCGGCTTTCACTGATGCAAAGACAAGACACCGACGAATTTGGTTAAGGAAAAGTGCATTACTGTGCCCAGCTGTTCTATATATTATTGATGTGATGAACAAGGGTCCCTATGAAGTCTGTCAGCAACAGATTCATATATTTATGTCCCATTGAAGGAACTAAATATGACTCTTGGAGGTCATTGAATGCAAAACATTCTCTTGAGTGAGGAAAAAAAAAAGGACCAAAATCACCATTTCCTTGATTTATGGTCAATGCTTAAAACCCTATGTATTGTTTACCTCACTGAATGTACCCACAGAAACACAAGGGGATTGAGAGATGTGTTTGTAGACTGACCAAACCAGCTGCTTTTTTTGGGTTCATGTTGGGGTGACTTGCTAATACTGAAGTTCCACAGTATGTAGGCATTAAAGTAAGCACTGGCATGTCCCACTCTATCAGAGATAAATAAGAAACGCATGTGATGCAATTTCTGATAACCACTGTTGCCAAAGACAAATAGTAGGAAAAGGGCATGCACCTTGACAATTTTCTCCTGCCCATAGTAATTATGCACAGTGCCTGCCCTACAAAAAAAAGCCTGTTTCCTCTTGAAAGAAACTTTTATCTCTTTTGGGAAAGTGGTATTTAATCACAACAGGTAAGTCGTGGAACACTTTCCAGTGTTGTGAAAATGAGTGTTTTTCACCTGGCTACACTAGCTATTTGTTGATGCGATTGCAAACCATTGATTTCAAAGAAAGTTGCAGGCAATTTTATTACAATAACAATACTGATCTCAATTGCCGTTAAGTAGGATGCCTATGAGACTTGGAGACATTGTGAATGATGATGCTTACAGGCCTGAGAGGCAACAAATTGAAATGTAATGGTACAAGGGGCAAAGTGTGGTTGCACTGCGAAGGCTGTAATCTTTAGATAAGGTGTGCTGGGCGAGTTGTGATAAGAGTCATTCAAGGAGACTATTCGGTCCATTTGGACTCTACGTCAAAAAGAGTATCTCAGGTGGGTTTAGATGCTTGTGTGTAAGGACTTTGCAGCTATTCGCCTGCAAAGATAGACGTTTTTTGGGGAGGGAATACGACTAATTTGACGGCGCTGAATACACCCAGCTTTTCTAGGAAAAAGGCAAGGGCGGAACCTGACATCTCTGAAAACTGGGAGGAGGAGTATGGCAAGTTCAGAACAAGAAAGGAGATTCAAGCGTCTTTAAAGAAAAGTGGGAAGGAAGCACTGACATGCCTGGAAGGGAAGTGGGGGAAATCCTGACATTTCTCAGCTGTGACTGAAAAAGAGCTCTCAGCTCAGTGGTTTATGCTGTTAAACTGTCTTGGAGAGGTCTGTCGGTGGGTGCTGGCGTACAGCACATGTCTTTGCATGTCTTTAATATGTCCTTTTTATCTTTACTCTTTGCACAAGAAGCGTATTCAGTCGTGGGGGGGAGGGGTTAGTTCAGGATTATGTGCATTAGAAAGTTGTGCATCACTTAAACTATGACGTTTACAGACGATATATATGGATTCTGTGTAGTGTGTAGACACAATTATGTTGATAGCATTCTGTTTTTTGAGCTGCTAAACTTGACCACTGTCATTGCCGAGGAGAAGCTTAAGGCATTAAATAGTTTACTCTATGATTTCACCGATGCTCCTTTATTGATCCTCAAAGATAATAACGATCTAGTCATGACTCATTTATATAGCACACTAGATAACTTCTTGTGCTCCATCCTTCTGTGTTTGGCAGTGGAGGTTTATTAACATCTTCGTGCCCACTGTCGCTAATAAATTAATTAGAGCTAGAGTTTAAAAATTGGGGTCAGTCAGACGGGCTCATAAGTTTCCTGGAGTGGCGACAAGGGAGTATCGGCACCACTGCTTAGCGCAAAAGTGTTACTGCGTGGGAGCACGGACTAAAAGCATGTTTTTTTTTCTCATAAAATGACACAAAATATACAGAGACATTCAACAATGTAATAGGAGCAGCATTGGTATTTGAAAATATAGAAACTTACTCTCTCTTTCTCATATGCAGATGAGTTCAAGTCTTTCCTGAAGAGGTTGCCCTCCACTCACTTCCTGCCCATCAGCAGTGTGCATCTCCTGTGGGGCAGTGACTGGGACCTGCAAGCCCGCTATAGGCTGCTCCAGAGTTCCCTGGAGATCCAGCGGCTCAAGATCCAGCGCACCGCCCGCAAGCTCTTTGGTCTCAGCATCCGTTGTCACCACAACCCTAACCACCAGATGCCTAGGGAGAGGTGGGTAGAAATACGACCCCCCCACATGAAAATTAGATGTGGATTTTTACTCAGCAACATTAAACCCAGAGTTTCCATTTTCATTGGCGATATTTTTGGGGGTATTGTGAAAATTGTGCCTCACGAACAAGTGATAACTTTCAGCTAAAGTTTTCTGAGAATACATATGATTTTATATTGTTTTTTACTTCTTGCAGGATGGACGGTAAGGATGCCATCCATTATATATCTGAACTTACGGTTCTGTTCTTTCTGTCCGTCAAGTCAACTTAGTGCTGAGGCTTGCACATGCCAAAAGCACTGTTGCTCACCGTTGTACTTCACAGTGCAGTCTGACAAAGAAATGTAACCGTGGTAGTTTTCTTGATAGGTCATTGCACACATCTGTCAACACTCTCTGCAGTTGCAGCTTAAGAGCCTCGCTGCAGATGTGGCACGGCGACAGCACCGCCTGAAACACCAGGAATTTCCCCCCCTTTGCTCATGCAACATCAGAAAACACTATGCCAAATATGGAAAGATCCAAGCTGCCACATGGAACAGTCGCGGTGTTTCATGTGGCAGTTAGGAACTTAGGGGATGTCACCATATTAATGGAATCGGAAAGTGGGAAATATTAATTTAAGTGGTCTGAAAATGAGGATCTGTCACTGATGAGAACTGAGAAGCACGTTTGTCTGTGAGAGTTGGCAAAGGTTTGTTCTCAAGTGTTATCAAACAGCCACAGTCTGCGCTGCCTCTTCCGTGGAGTACACATCAAGGGTGCCTGATGGCCCTGGAAAAGAGAGTATCATGTTTATTTGCCTGCTTGTGTGGGAGACAGCTTTGCATCTGATGGAGGACTTGTTTGTTTTCATCACCTGTGTATGTGTTGCCCAACAAAATCCCAATTTTTCTCATTGGGCTTGACAATCTGTACATGTAGTGACAATCAGTTTTGTTAAGAAACAACTCCCCAAATAAACTTTCACACATTTAATATTATGCATGGGTGAGACAGATGTAGTCCATCCATTTCTAAATAAAACTAAAAATTGGATGTTCACAGACATCACAGACATCTCCTGGACTTAAATGGGACACACTTTGTCATCTATTTACCTCTAAATAGGAGCATAATTCACAAAATCAACATGTGTGCAACTGAAGACCTAAAACTAGCAATTGAAGCCTTTAATTCCTCATAAACATGTTGTTAACATTATAAATCAAGGGAGAACTCGCTACTATCGGTATCCCATATGTATATGATGTTAAAAGGTTGTGTTTTATTACTTATTTGTGAATTTGTGAACCCATTGCTTCAGTTCACCGCTGCATACCTGCCTCTCCCCTTGTACTGGATTCAAGAACGCCAATTCCATTACACACATTACAAACCCGACCCTCTCCTCTGGGCAGTCCATAACAGCTGATCAAAGGATGAGGGAATTGAAGCAAAGCTAGAGGCCCTTTAAGCATCAACCCAAGTCTTTTCAAGGTGTGTGTGCCAAACACCTCAGGGAGGCCTTCTAGCACATTTTCAACCTGTCAGTGAGGCTGCACAGTGTGCTGATGATGATGTGAAAAACATCTTGCCTGGCCCCAGTGGCCAAGAATGGGCATGCCAGGGTTCTAAATGACAGCAGGCCAGATCCCTCATGAGAGACCATTTGGATCCCCTCCAGTTCATGCATCAGGCTGACAATGGGAAGGATGACATTGTCATCCACCTGCTACTCTGTGCATAGTCCCACTTGGAGAGTCACTGTGAGAAGCATGTTCACTGACTTATTGGTTTAACATCGTAGAGGCTGCTCTGCCGGGAGATGTCCTCCGAGCGAGGCATGTTGAACCCCCAATGGTCCCTTGGATCATCGCTGATCCCACTGGCATACTGCAATTTGTTCTAATATGCAACTCTGTTGTCATATCACCAAATGGAAAACACACTGGTGCCCAAGGGTCTGTACTATTTTGTTCCTTCATCATTTTACATCTCAGACTAGAGAACCATTTAGAATTATGTTTGTCATAACTTCTGTTAAAAAAAACAAAAACTTGATATTGCTGTGCAATTTCGTAGGGAAGGTAGAAGGTAGATCATTACACTCCAGGAAGTAGCAATATAGCATCCAGGCAGTGCTTATCTCCGGTTTCTGTAGCATGAAGTGACGAGGAGTGTTTCAACCCCCCTGGATAACCCTAACCTTTTATGCTGAGTGGTAAGAATTATTTATGTCTTTGGTATGAACCATCAACCTCCCACTCCAGAGGCAACCACTCTAAACAGGAAGCAGAATGATAAATACATGGGTTTGACAGGGGAGTCAAGGTAACTAAGATAAAGAAATGTTACATAGAACTAATGACATATTTTATTATCCCGTCTTAGATCAAGACTTAATGTTTATAGGTTCATTATACAAAGCTAGTTCATCATGGAGGTCAGCTTAGACTGAATTTGAGTAAATGTGCAAATAGATTGCTAAGTCATTTAAAGATAGAGTTACTAACTGAGGTAGTAAGTGATGTATCCTGAGAAGTGCAGGTCCTCTTTCGTTTCATTGCATCCTTAGAGTCGTACTTATTAAGTCAGTCACTAAACATATTTACATCAGCTAATGAAAGACAGGCATCCGATGCATTGTTGTTAGCGTGGCCACAATTACAACTGCGCATCACCTCATCAGTTATGGTTACCTCACCACAAGGTTTCCATTTATTAAAAGCACTGTAAATTCCTGCTGTGAACACTCTGCAGTGAATGTGTGGAAACATAACACGTGCACTGCATTGGCGTTGCTATTGCCTTTCCTGTAATGGGTAGTGCGGCGTGTATCAAGTAGAATGAAACGCAGCCGTCTGTCTTTGGTATAAATGATTAATAGTGACAGATATGAAGTAGCATCACTCGCAGCCAAATCATTTGCATCCATTAATTATTCATGTTCAAAGTCAAGTATATTTACAAAATATGTACCCTCAACATGATGAACTACTTCCCCCTAGTTAAGATTCATTTTGACGTGACACTGCTTAGTTTTAAAACATTTGTGTTTTGGCTTGCATTATAAGACATATCACATGGAATCGTTAATATTATAATAATACTAAAGAAGGCATAAATGATATAATGTATTTATATATAAATAAATGTATTCAAAGGTGGAATCATTATGACTGAGCCCATGTCCAATCCAATAATTAAAAGCTACAAAAAAACAATGTCTGAGGCACATGTGAGCAAAATCTATTTCTTCTCCAGTGATTTATTTTAAAACAAAAGGTGTTTTATTCTGCAATTACCAGAAACACTAGATGCCTAGTGTGTCCTTATCCATGGTTGAGTTACTGTGGCAGCGGGTCAAGCCGAGAAACTCAGGTAACATTATCATGGGTTTATATTTACCACCCACCAAGTTTAAGCAGGGTTTTTTTTTTTTTGGATAGCCCAGCGATATGCAACTCAACCCCAGTTATAGTCTTATATCCAGGGTTGAATAGCACAATCACTGCACACGACTGTGGTAAGAAGTCATAGATGCCCCCCAAAGGAGCCACAGTACTGTCTCCCAGTGAAAACTTAACACACACTAAACAAAGTGGCACCAGGACTAAAGCTCACTCTGCCAAACGTATGGTCAAACAAAAAAAAACAACAACAAAAAAACTTTAAGTTGTTAATCCAACTTAATGCACAAAACCCAGAACAAATCAATTTTCTCACCCCGTAAAACTCAATCCAACTCGTTAAAGAGGAAGTGATGCTGAATGCCAAAAGTAAAGTAAAGTAATCAAATGAAACAACTGAAATAAACAAACTTTACAGCAAATCACTGAAACATAAAATACAAGTTCACAACTCACATTTAATAATTGTTGCACAGCTCAAGTGGAACAAGCAAAGTGTGTCATATCCCAACCCATGGACACATAGGAATTGAATTCTTTAATGTAAAGAATATAATCAGGATAGTTTGCGAATGAATGTGAAGAGTCAGTGGTGTGAATGCTGATACGTGTGTGAGTAACAAGTGTTGTAAACAAACCAAAGGTCAAAGAATACACAAAGGGTTTGCAATGAATGCCGAGCACTGACCACTGGACCCAAGCGATCTGAATTTCTTCACGTATCAACAGCTCTCACTTAATCAACACTGCATGTAAAGGTAAGCTGTAGAGGAGTGTGGACTTGTGATTAAAAATGTATTACGGTTCTCACAGTTCCCCCTGAAAATAGTAATAATCACAGTAATGATGAGAACAGATATTATTGGCAGTGCTATGCCATTTGAATGTCTCACCAGGGTGTATAGAATAAACCCTGTACACTAGCACATTGCTGTTTGCTGGTGATACTTTTCTATTTCTGTTGGAGTGGACAGCAAACACAGGCTGAAGGAAAATAACGTAATACATCCATCTCTCTAATAAAAAAAAAAAAAAACACCAACCAAACTGCAACAGAGCAATGGAAAGTGATATACAGTATAATCACATACACTGTCGACGCTACTAGATTAAGACGTTTCATCTTCAGAGCGAGAGCAAAAAGCAGATATCAGCACACTGTTGCACACAAGCAAACAAACTCAAGAAATCGCAACTTCACACAAGCTAAAGTACCACGTCTGCAATAAAACAAACAGGGGAATTGGAGCGTACCACTGGGTTGCAGTGTTGACAAAAAAATGGTAGATACATTGATTGTAGAGTATTAAATGTCATGCTGGTTTGGTTTTTTTTATCTCTCTCATTCAAGATATTTAATATAAAGCATCCATGACAGTAGTAAAATCATTCTTTCCAGACTGAATACAGTCTAATTTTGCTCATACAAACAACGAGACCTCTATCTGAACTGATTTTGCCAGTGAGAGAGATGTAAAATTAAAGCAATCTGAATTATAGTGATGGCAACAAACAACTTAATTAGAAAATTGACCCTTAATCTGCAACACATTCATACCCCAAACATAGCTCTTTCTATGTTTGTCCTTTTACTCTACCTTTTCTAACAGTCCAAAAACAATGCAGACTGGGATTAGGTTAATTGTAAACTCTACAGAATATTTCCTGTAGGTGTATAATGTGATTGTGAGCAGCTGTCTGTCTCCTGGCCCCACAAGGGAGGTGAAGTGTTGACTTGTTCATTGTGTACTCTGTCTCTCAGCTAATGTCAGCTTATATTGGCGACAGTGTCTCCTATACCCCTTAAAGTAGACACAGTATAGACAACTGGTGGGTGGATATTTAATGTGGCATTTGTGACACATTATGTCAGTGTTTTTGTAGTTAAAATTGACATTTATGAGGCAAAACCTGTGACCCCCATTGGAATACTTCCAATCTCTATCCATTCAGTCTTGCTTCAGTCTCATTGTATGCTGAAGACTCATTGATATACATGTCAAATACCAGTAAAGTTGCTGTTTTAATTCTATAGGGAAATATAAAGAGCGCAGAAGATCTTTAGCTTTACAGCATTGATTCAGTTTCCTGTCATTGACAGGTTTAAGTGATTTCCGATAACTCATTTCACCTACTACTGTTATGAGCAGAAAAAGTACAACACTTTTCAAACAAGACACTCAAGGGAAAGGGGAAGAGAAAAAAAAATGCCGGGACTGTAAAGGAAAGAGAGAGAAAAAAAAGCAGGATTATCATGTTATACATGAGTTCTGCTCAGCTGAATTCCAGCCATTCAGTAACCTGTTATTTTATTTATACAAGTTTGAAGGGAAAGGACAAATTTCTCCTCCATGCAAATTTGTCAGCCTGAATATTTGGGAGAACACGATAAAGTGTGGAGAAAAAAGTGACAAAGTAAGAAGATAAGAGATGAGATCAGTTAAAGATAAAGTTAAATTTATGGAGGTAAAGTTTGTCTGTGAAGGCAAAGTTAACTGGATCAAACTATGTGCTTCCATTGTCCTCTATAGGTGATCCGTTCTGGGCTCATTTTGGGTGTAGCCTGGGGGCTCACTGGTCTGCTGAGAATGCAATGTCATCCATCATAGTTAATGCTTAGGTTCATTAACATGTCAAGCTAACCTTGACTAGCCCTAACAAAGCAGGATTCAGAATGAGTCTCCGATAGTCAGAGTAGAAGTTCCAATACTGTCAAGATGACAAGAAAAGATGCCTTAGGGGGAATGGAGAGACAAGATAAGAATAGCAAGTAATGTCTTCCACTTGAGTGAGATACCACACCACCTCCTCGTTGAAGGGAATAAAATGATCCTGTTCCTGACTAGAAGACCTGTTTTTAACTGACAATGGCAACAAGAAGTGAATCCATTGACACACGAGTGTGTCTTTATATATGATTAGATTATATCTGCGCCCCAGTGGCAACAACGTGAACCAGTCCCTCAGAGGATGTCACAATGGAGGATGGATGCATTTTTTAAGCATCTGACCTAATACAGGTCGTGGAGGTCACTCAGTGCTGTTCCAGCAATTTTGCTGCACACCATCACGATACCCTGTAAGCATTTTTTTCTTTTTTGTTTAAAAGAAAGTGACCCCTGCCAGCAGATAAAAGAGAAAGTAAGAACAGATTTGATAAAACATTTTCATAAAAGTGGCGTCGGCATTAAAACCTGCGACGCTCGTGATAAAAATACATGCACTTTACGAACAGCATCAACTTGGGGCTCGGAGCTCAGCACGGTATCGATCACAGTGCAGAGGTGTTTGTGCTGATGTACGACTTCAACGGTCTGGTTGTCCTTCACCACGGGAGGAATAAAGGAAGGAATTTTACTAAAAATCAATCTGCGTCTCTTTTGTTTTATAAACCTTAATATTGAAAAAGATATTACCACTGGATAAAAACAGCAGGACCGTGATCACAGTCCACACTGTGGAGGAGGGACACAATAACAGAATCATTTGCAGGTTTAATAATATGTTAGACACTATGTTCTGCTCTATGTAAGTATCAGCGCCCTCATACGTCCATGTATCCTTTACGTTGGTGTCATTGTCAAGAAATAGAGAACAAGAAGGCAACAACTGACATGGGTAGTTTAAAGTTTGGAGCCTTCTTCTATCTCACACCTGTTGTTTTTTGTTCTATCCTGTTTTGTTTCTAGGTCTGTGATGCAGTGGCTAAACCGGGTTCAGTCTTTTCTCTACTGCAACGAGAATGGGTTCTGGGGGACCTTCCTGGAGAGCCAAAGGACATGCGTGTGCCACACTGGTGTAACCCTGTGCCAGAGACCCATCCCATGTGTCATAGGTGGCAACAACAGCTGTGCCATGTGCAGCCTGGCCAACATCTCACAATGTGGCTCCTGCAACAAAGGCTACAAGTTGTACCGCGGGCGCTGCGAGCCCCAGAATGTGGACTCAGAACGAAGCGAGCAGTTCATCAGCTTCGAAACGGATTTGGATTTTCAGGACCTGGAACTCAAGTACCTCTTGCAGAAGATGGATTCACGGCTTTACATTCACACGACGTTCATCAGTAATGAGATCCGCCTCGAGACATTCTTTGACCCTCGGTGGCGTAAGCGCATGTCCCTGACACTGAAAAGTAACAAAAACCGGATGGACTACCTTCACATGATAATTGGTCTGTCAATGAAGATTTGCCAGATGCGAAATAGCAGTATTGATCCCATGTTCTTTGTTTATGTCAACCCTTTCAGCGGCAGTCACTCAGAGGGCTGGAGCATGCCCTTTGGTGAGCACGGTTACCCTCGCTGGGAAAAAGTACGGCTGCAGAACTCCCAGTGTTTCAATTGGACTCTTCTGCTGGGCAACCGGTGGAAGACCTTCTTTGAGACGGTGCACATCTATCTGCGTAGTCGCGCTAAGATCCCAACCGGCTTACGCAATGACACAGGGCAGGGTCCAGTGGATCTTGGAGACCCTAACAAACGGCAGATCTACATAAAAATATCTGATATTCAAGTTTTTGGCTACAGCCTGCGTTTCAATGCCGACCTGCTCCGTAGTGCCGTGCAGCAGGTTAACCAGTCGTACACGCAAGGAACTCAGTTCTACTCATCCTCATCTGTTATGCTCCTGCTACTGGACATTAGGGATCGGATTAACCGCTTAGCCCCTCCATCGGCCCCCGGCAAACCCCAGCTGGACCTCTTCTCTTGTATGTTAAAGCATAGGCTCAAGCTCAACAACAGTGAGATGATTCGAGTTAATCATGCCTTGGACATGTACAGCACAGAAATACTAAAACAGTCAGATCACCTGACTGCTAAACTTTGTTGAGCATAATAACATTCACACAAGGACAACAAACTAAACACACAGACACCCAACAAGTGGACTATAACGGGGTATTAATCTTAATTTCTTTCTCGTTTTCATTTTTGGACCTTTTCTGCCTTTTGATGTAATATTAACTTTGTAACCACGATTCTTAACAAGAGAAAAAAAAAGAAAAAAAGAAAGGCAGTGATAAAAAGCATTTCAGGAAGATAACGAAGATAAACGGATAAACTCTAAGGACTGTATCATATTTGTTCCAGCATGTCTGTCATTCCCTAAAACAACTTACAAGAGAGAGAGAGAAAAAAAGAAATATAAATGTATGTACCAGTGGAAAAGAGGCCTTGATTTTAGTCCAAGGGATCAAAGGTTTTATCTGAAACTGCCATTCTTTACTGAGCAAAAAAGAAGACGAAGAAAAAAAAAAGTTTTTAATGGAGAAATGACAACACAAGGGCAGACCCGATATCCTTTTATTTCCGCCAATGTTCAAGAATATTTGACACGCAAACGGACAGTTTAATATCACAGATGTTTATACATTGTAAGGATAAAATAGCCCTAGTGAGTAAATTAGTGAACACATTACCAATAGACTCTTTATAACATTTCAAATCCACAGTGAGTCTGCATCGTTTTTGACACGTAAGGCACACAACAGGGCAGTAAACGAAATAGTCATGTCAAATAACAAAAGCCAGCTGTTTATATATTATACATATATATGTGGGTGAATGTGTGTGGGAGTGTGCGCATAACCTTTTTCCCCTTCTTTTTTATTTTGCTTGACGCTTATTGCTGTTCGTTAATTGAATGTGTCATTTGAGATTGACTCCAGTCTAAGAGCTGAATCTTGCATTTGGATCGCTTCTTCCCGTGTTTGAAATTCGAGCTGTGTTTTTTCACAAGGCAGTACCTCCTGGTGCGTGAGTGCAATATTGTGGTCTGAAGATTTAACAATCAATGCTATTTTGTACAGCTTTGCAAAAATGTACATGTTGTGACTGCTGATTCGTGGAGCTTGTCAGCACCAAGAGCAAAATGTAAACATTCATCGTTCAGGCACATTTGCAAGACAACTTAAGCCATACACTTCCCTGAGGTAGACATAAAGTTCATCCATGTTTTATAGTACTTAGTTCATGACATGGGGAAAAGAAAAAAAGAAAAAAAAAAAAGATGTTCCGATTGTATGTTTTTCTGTTTGTTTGTTTGTTCTTATCCTCAATTTATTGGGCAGATGAACAGAGATATATGCGGGATGGAAATTGTTTTGAAATCCATTGAATTTTAATGTGTCAGTTAAAAAAAAAGCAAAAAAAAAAGACGAAGAAATTGTACATTAAAGCCTAAAATACTATTTTGGCAGTCATCAGTCTGTAAGGTTTTATGCCCACGTGTAAAACTGTCTGAAACTATGAAACACTTTTTTCTGATGACCCCCCCCCCCCCCCCTTTTTTTTCTTAGAATCTAAAAAATCCTTGAATAATATGAAAAGAAGCAGTGGCTACTTGTAAAAATAAAAATGAATCCATTACATTAAATGTATAAAAAAAACAGTTAAGGTCCCCCAAAAAATACTTAACAGTCATGTAAATTTGATAAAAGAACGGGCTATTTCAGCGAGTTACCATTGTTCCTGCAGCCATGGGAGCCAATTAGGATCTGAGAGTGGAGGCAAAAACGTTGTTTGTCAAGGACTCATCCTACAACAACATAAGGAACCAGTCAGACATAAACTCCAACAAGGTTGTTCGGGATAAACTGGACAAAATGTGAATGAATAACAAACTGCAAAGTACGTTGTGGGACAAACGTTGAGCAGCAACAGTTTTCAACAATCTTTCATTTTTTTATTGCAAGAAGAAGGCGACGCGTGTGTTCGGCTGCTGAATAAGGTCAGCGTTCTAGAAAGAATGTACAATAACACTTAAGGTGTTTTGACAGGTGGCGTGTATTAACATTTTATTTGGGTTTTCCGTCTTGTTTTTCTGTTTGTCTTTGAAGTTTGTTTGCATTATTTCATTTTTTTTTTTTACGTTCAATTTTGTTGTATTTTTTATTGAAGATTGTAAATTATTTGTTTGTGTTTTTTTTTTGTTTTTTTTATGTTGTGACACATAGTGAGTGGGATAAGAATGAAATAAGGGACCCAGTTCTCAGAATCTATAGTTCAATTCACTTTTTTCGGATGTATAATTCAAAATATTCAAATTCAAACGGCAACGACTGGTGCAAAGACATAGCAGTCGCCCTGAGGAAAGGCCTTTTTGGATGTAACTTAGGGCCCTCCTTACTTTTGCAGTTCACTTTTCAAATCTTCCCATTGATTAGCAGCGATTAACATACATGGATACGTCAAAACGTGTTTTTGGATATTTGTTTTTAAATGTATGAAATGTTCAAATGCATTTGTACCGAAGTGTTCAGACTTGTTGCTGTGGGACTTCAGATTGTGGTCAGGTGCCTCCTTTTTGCTTTAATTATCCGGCCGCTCACCTGTGGCTCGTTGAGTTGATTGGACACAAACCATGTGGTTCCCACAATTCATTAAACTCCAACTGGGGCAAAGTGTGGATCATAGACGCGGGTATACAACCTTCTCTAGGAGTTTTGAGTCTTTAAAGGAGCCCAGTGGCCTGAATAATACAAAAAAAAACAAAATAAGTTTGGAACCAGGACTCCCTAGAGTCTTCAGAGTTGGCATCCAGCTAAAATGTCCGGCCACACGAAAATTGCCTTGAGAAGGGGAGGTGACCTGAGAAACTAAGAGCTTCAGAGGTCCTTAATCAGGTATGAGAGAACACAACAGAAGAACACATTGTCACTATTTCGTCAATCTGACCCTAATTGTAGTTTGGCTGGAAGGAGTAAAGCAAGTGGGACACAGCAGCTGATAAGACAAATGTTATTTAACCCTCTGAGCAGAGTTGTGTGGCGAACAGACTTGAGAGAGGCATGAATGAATAAATGAAGGAAGAAAAATCGGCCAAAATCCTAACGCCCTTTAAATATTTTGGCAAAACCTATAGTTTGATGACATTGGGAAAACAAGTTAGGATCATAGCAGTTGTTTTTTTCTTACCCTGAGCATTAATTTTGTGCTTTACAGGGAGAGTTTTGGCCGCACAAAAGGCAACGAGTAGCCGTGAAACATGAGTGACATATACCCATGATCAAATGGAACAAAGACGACAAACTGGCCGACTAGTGCTGAATACTTACTCCCTCAATCTGATGTTTTCATAGGGATTAAAAAGAGACCACATTCAAAAGGTGTATTACCTTGACTAGCACAGAATGTGGATTTCTAAAGTTGTTTTAACCACTTGGCTGATGTAAGTACACTATTCAACTAAATCTATGACATTAGTCTGATCGCTTTGTGGATATTTTAAAGCCGAAACGTTATATATTATGACTTTAAACCCCACGTTTGGAGGGACTGATGGAGCTCAAAGAAAATGTGCGAATAAGAGGAGAATAAACCAGGATAATCCAGGTGTGTGAGGCATGTGGAGACTTGCACAAAGGCGTGAATCTGTAATTGCTGGAAAGAAGTTTGTGATCTGAATACTTTTGTAAACGTCAATTTTCAGTATTTTGAAGAAAAAAAAATAATAATCCAAAAGCATGTTTTTACACCTTGTTGCTATGGGGTTTAGAGTCATTATTAATTAACTTTTTTTCCATTTAAAGAACAATCCAGTAAAGTGTGCAAAAAGTAAAGGGTTTTGAATAATTTATGAATCCACAGCAGCTGCTGCAAATCTAATTGCATCCACACACGCAACTTAAATGGCTGTCTCTGGATGTGCATTCCCGTCATGTTGTAGAAATTGGCTCTGGCTCCGTGCGACGATTGAGGATCCATTTATGTCGTCAGTCCTCAGGAAGCTGTTAAATACCTGAGAGGTGCTTTTATAAAATAACAACATTGTCTCTGATTTAGAAACTCCTATACGCCACAACAAAATCCAATGAATTTCTGCTGATTCACAGCTACAAGTAGTCCCAATATTTAATTGTATTTAATTTATAAAAAAAAAAAAGCGCTGGGGAGCTGTCGTTTCAAAATATGCTAAGGATGACAGCTTTTCTTCAGAGGAAACTAAGTAAACAGCAGCTGAGGAAGGAGCACAGTGGACCAATGGATAGCAGTAAAATGTACTCTTTTGTGACCGGTACATCTGCTTGAGCGTAGATAGTAGCCGCGGTCCTAATCATCCTGCTGCAGCTCATATAGCAACTTTTTCTGAGGGGCTGACACTGTGGTAACTGCAAGCTGTTTCAAAGACCCGTGCTATTGTTGGAGTTCATCAGACCCAGCACTAAAATTGGAGCTTGCTTGTATTACCACAGCATAACACGTTACCGAACTGTTGCCATGGTATTATTATTATTATTATTATTATTATTATTATTATTTATTAAAGTGCCTGTTATCTATCCCTTTAACTTGTTTAAAGCCTGAGAAAAATATTTAGATATTACACGATGAGCTTCAGAGTTTAAGAGCGTACATGGTTACGTCCAGACGTGTAATCTCCTTCATGGAGGTTTGTGCATGTGGGGAAAGTCAGCCACCATAGAAACAAAGTACCAAACACCGTCCCTGAAATTAAACTTTTTAGCGACGCTGTTTTTAAAATAATGTTTCCCCTTCCCCCTCCCCCCTGTTGTACAATATACTTGTAAATATTAACTCTGTTACCGTAACACGGCTCTGCTACAGTGACAATATTATATAAAATATAAAAAAAAAACGTGGAAAAGTAATACAAAGACTACTTAAAAAAAGAAAAAAAAAGCCCTCCATTTGACTACATTAGCACAAAACACAGGGCGCCTATGTCTTTATGTAATTAATTAGACTCACGACAATGTATGACTGTTTTTATATTGTCAAAACATGCTGTACATTTCAGTTTAGTTCGAGCCACTTGCAAGGTCCATAAAACAAGCACATTTACTCGTACGGCGTTATGCTACCACAGTGTTGCTTCGATGTGTTCATGACTCTGTCTGAAGATTTTTACACCTAATACCTTGCCTGTGTAATTTTTTGCTGTTCTGTTTGGATCATTATATCGGCTTATTTCAAATGAATGTTTCATATAATAATCTATTTCTCATTAAAAGGCTATATTTAATAAGAAGAGCAAGGCTTGTTTGTACGATTTTCCCCTTGTGTAAGTGGTAACATTCTCTCCTTGTCGGGTCCACATCCTTCCTCCGATGAGTCTCTCACCGCGGACATTATCCGGTCTCCGACGCATGCTAATGACAATGATTTCTTCCGTTGCCACTGGATTGTTTCTGTGTCGTCACATTTTATTGTTTGTGGCATGAAAGAAACAACACTTTTGCTTGAGAATTCCAATCAAGTCAGGCATTCATCACCACCCAATTGAACAGCACGCGGGACCCGAACTGTTAAGTCAATCTTTTCATCCGTTTAGTCATTTCCTGTTTTGCCGTTCTTGTCGTACTCCGATGGCTAAAAGCAGTCAAATCAAATCAGTCGTATTTGTGTAGCACCAAAATCACAGCCTCTCAAGGCACTTTACATAGTGAGGTCAACACATCGGTTCACGCGATGAGCAAGCACTTGGCAGCAGTGGGGAGAAAGCAAATAAATCAATTTTAACGGGAAGAAATCAGTGCTGGCAAGAGCTTCAGAGAAAAGAAACTGTTTACGTTCATATTCATAAGATGTAAGAGATGCATAAGCCACTGCTTGACAGATGCTAAAATGTACAGTTGAGTTTAATTCATACATTTTTCAGAACGTTTACACCATTACACGTGTATAAATCCTCTGTCATCATTTTAGACAAGATTCCTCTACATTTCTGCATTTTACAGGAATCTATTTGCTGTTTTCTAGTCTCACACGGACTAGAAGGAGAAACTCAGACATGCTCTGTGTGTGTGTTTGTGTGTGTGTGTGTGTGTGTGTGCGAGCGAACACTGTCACTTGTGTTGCTTGGAACGCGTAGTAAAGCTGCGGGAACATCTGCCAAGCACTGAACCCATGGTTTCTGCAGCGATGTGCCACCTGGACCATCCTCTGAGGAGATATAAAGCCATGTTTGTCTGTGAGTATCTGAACATACATTCATCCTTCTTATTTTCTGTATTCTTTTTGTTCATTTATCAAATATTCTCGGCAGAGTCCCCTGCGATGCCGTAAATGTCCCTCGTACCACGTGCCAAAAGTATTCTTTCCAATTCAGATCTGCTGACTGCAGAGGCTAATGAAGTTTGAGAGGACACGGTGCATTATCTCTCTGGAAGGAGTCGGTAGGAGATGGTGAATCGTGTCCATAAAGTGGTACACGTGGACCGGCAACAACACTCAGATAGGCTTTGGCATTTAAACAATGATTGATTGGTATTAAGGGGCCCGAAGTGTGCCAGGAAAATATTCCCCACACCATTACACCAACACCACCAGCCTGGACTGTTGACAGACTGCTGGCTATGAATCCACGGATTCATTATGTTGATGCCAAATTCTGACCCCACCATCTGCTTGCCTCAGCAGAGATCGAGAGTCATCACTTTTGGTGCGCGCCGTGACCACTCCAAACTCAGATGTCTGTTCTTGGCTAACAAGAGTGCAATCTGATGTCATTTTCGTCTGTAGTCGCCCAAAAGAGCTCGAGGTTTTGACATGTTGTGCGTTTCGAGATCCCTTTTCTGCTCATTATGCTTTTAAGGAACGGTTACCAGAGAAGCCGTGGCCTGTTAGTCTGCTCTTTCTCCTCTGAATCCTCCCATGGCCGAAATAGTTTCATCCACAGAAACTGTCAATGGAATAATTGGGTAATATAATTCTTCACACCACTGTGTTTAACTTTTTCTTAATAATTATAAGCTACATCATTTTACCACGCCGAACCGCACTGAGATCACACGTTCTCCTCTCCAGTGTTAGATGTGGTAACACGTCGTGTGACCTGTAGCAATTCTGACACATAATTGCTTCACATAATTACACAAATGTAAAGGTAGTGAAAATAAAGTGCTTGATGAGTGCTTAGCATTTTTGCATAAAATATTGCCACTAGCGTCAACAGCAAAAAAACAAAAACAAAATTGCAGCAATTTCTTTTTTTTTTTTTTTTGAACATCTGGTCTGCGAAGATAAGTGAGATTTTAGAGGGAGCATGTTAAGGATGAAAGGCATATGATAATGTCTTTAAAAGCTATATATTATCATCTATATGTATATACGTAGATGATATACATATACAGAGAGAGCTCACAGCAACACAGAGAGTAAGAAACGGGATGGAAATGTCCTTACGACCTCGGGCAAACCATGAACTTTCAGTCCAAATATTAAACGGATGGCAGGACAGAGTGGCGAACATGAACTATGACATGTTCCTTTTCACAAGCACAACATTCAGCGTCTATTCAAAGATATTGCTGCACTTGTGAAACGGCTCCCAGAGAGGTTATTATTTCCCCATCTGCAAAGACGATAAACAATGCCCCGGTTACGCAACCGCATCACTTCCCCCCCATGCAAACGCCGTGAGACACAAATTCTTCTGAAGATTCTGTCAAACAAGCTTCAGCTTACACAGTAGATAAAAGAATTGTGAGTTTATAGAGACACGTTTTCATGACGTCGGTATCCCTCTGTGTGAGTGTACTGTATAGTCCAGGGGTGTCAAACGTACGGCGTGTAGGCCAGACACGGCCCACCAGAGGGTCCAATCCGGCCCCGCAGGATGAATTTCTGAAAATTTCACATTGTGATTAGATTTTAAATACTGTATTTTTCACTTCTTGTTCTTGTTGTTTAGAGGTTATTATGCTATTATTTTACTGGTGCGGCCCACTTGAGATTAAACTGTGCTGTATTTGACACCTCTGGTGCAGTCCAAGCTTCACTGCCTCTCTCATTGCATCAAGTTCTGACCTGTCAAACTCCCACAGTTGTAACATAATCCCACTCCAGATGAAATATCTGGTCACTTTCACTGTAATATATGCCAGAAGTAAAGCTGGTGGGAATGGAGTATCAGAATCAGTGATCATGTGATCCCAGTACCAGCTACACCTGGAACCTGCAGGTGCACATACTGTGTGCTGCAGCTGGAACTGCAAAAGCGGAACCGGGTCAGGTCTGAACATGATGTTTATGTAATACAGTGAGCGGCTCTGGACAGTGGGGGGAGTCAAAGTTACAGCGTTTGCCTGCATGTCCACAAAAGACAGGTTTCAATTTTCATTCAGGACGGACTTCATGGAAACGTAGTCTACAGAAATAATACACTTTAAAACCATCTATGTGGATTTCTTTTTTCGACATGAAGAATCGCTATACTTAAAACCTAAATTATAACTCGTACGTGTGAATGTGAAATTTACCGTCACAAATCTGAAATGTGATTAATGTGCTGGATAAACACATTTTTCAGAGTGTGCAAATTACCATCTCTTTAATTGAATGACTAAATTGAAGTGACATGTGAATAAAGCGTGGATTGATCTGATCCCCCTGAAAAATCATTAACTCCGACGCCATATCCCTGGGGACGATAGGCGTGATGTCATGTTTGCCTTAAATAAAGATCATTTAATTATCATGACCCCGGACTCTGGACATTCACAGATTCTCTCTTGAAGAGAAGAACATGAGAAAGACCCGCTGTGATTAAAGTATTAGACCCAAGGTGCCATGTGGTGAATAATTTATTCCATATTTTTATAAGAAGATTGGACCAAAAACGAGATTATTCTATTTTATTTGAGTAGGGAACCCACTTCCATGTGTTCAGAGGAGATTCTTTTAGTTCCATACATAACTGGCACATTCCCATACACCCAAATCAAAGCTATTCCTCCACTTCTGCCTGAGCTTGTTAAAAAAAACAAAAAGTCCTTCATTTGTATGCTCCATACAGGTAGATGCCACACCTACACAAAATGCTAATTGAAACCTACGGCTGCCTTTTATGTAATGTGGCGGAGAATGCAGTGAAAATCATGACTGATAACTGATTCCCGAGTACAGAGGGAATCAAAGATGGTTTCATCTCCTCCTCGTCTCTCAGTACAGTCCCTTTTATATTCTGAGGTTCCTTTAACCACAGGAGATTACGACTTCTAAGAATAATGCCCGGGGTTGCATCACTTTCTCGGCTTCTCTTTCTAGAGGGCCAGATGTGGCGCTTGAAGTTTCTTTGATGTGCTTTAGTCAGGGTGACAGTAGGTGAAACTCAGGGTCACGCAGTCGCATTGATGATTATAACTTGAGACGCTTTTTTTTTATATATTATTATTTTTTGTCGGAGGCACACAGTGCATGAACCCGTTGTTGCATGCTGATAAGAATACAGAAGTAATTACTTTTTTTTTAAGAGTGGTCAGTAAAAAAATACAAAAAAAATAAGCTAAATTGCTTGATAAACCACACAAAACAAAACAAGTGTCTGATTCACAAAGCAGCTGTCAGCTTCATTGTTATTTCACATTTTGATATTTTTTCACGAAACCCGACAAAACAGATCTATAAATAATGTGATTTTTAAATGTTGCACCTTTCATCCTATTTCAACAGTTATTTGTTTGCCTTTCACTGCTGCCATCAAAGCACACTGTCATCTTTCATTCAAATAAATGACAGCGCGCCACTCTGTTTTCCATAACAATGGCAAGCGTATGCTGAAAGTATACCACCTGCGTTAGTGTCATACATTTTTCCATAAATAGGATTTACCGTGTGTCATATCCAACCAGCAGCTGTGAGACATACACTGTATGTATCTTTAATACATATGTATGAAGGACGCAGTGTTTTCAGTGTTTGGACCACTGTGAGACACCAGCGGCCTCAATCCACCTTGGCATTGTCTCTGGAGGGATGGATTTCCTTCAGGAAGATAATGCAGTATAGTACATCCCCTAATTTTTCGACGCTATTGGGGAGAATGCTGCCTGTCACATGGGTCCAGAATGAACTGGGTAGAGATGAGATGACTGGCATGAGAGGACCACAGCAAATGAGTCACATTAGTTTTGATTCATCAAACCATTCCGTGACCCTTTTTGTATACATTCTAACCGTTTAACCCTTATCCCTCAAAATGTCCCCCTCGACTTTTTTTTATTTCTTCCCTTATTTTAAAGGCGACATAGACCGGAAGCTCCAATTAACCCTAAAGTTTCAGAACAAACAGTTCAGCCACTGCTGAGAAAATAGTGTTGTATTGTTTTCCTGGGCTCTGCGAAGCAGATCGGCACTTCCGTTTGCTGATGATGTCATCAGAAATCCTCACCACTCCTCTCACCACCGTAGCGCCTCCCAGTGCGGGCACTAGTCCGGGCACATCCGGTTGCGTACATTCAACCACAGAAGAAGAAGAACTACTCTCGTTGTAGCTGCTGAGATGCAGAGCATCCACCGTGCCAGAGGGGGAGCTGTGTATCTGAGAGCTGGCCTACCAATTACATCACTTCCAGGTACCGTGCCAATCACAGGACAGTGGGAAAGCTCTCGTTGGCTGGCCAATGACAACACAGTCCACGTTCTGGGGGTGTGATTTTGGTCTGAAACAGCGCGGCTGACGAGAGCGTCAGTGAGGAGATATTTTGATCGGCGCGTTTGCAGCGACTAGGAGGTTTTTAACCATGAAAACAAGTTAATATATGTAAGTAGACCTCCATAACTAACATATATGTGTGATACAAGCATTCAATGTCACCTTTAAGTGCTTTTGCCCATCATTTTTCCAGAATAACCTCCAATATCTGGCCGTTATTTACAATTTACTGCACGTTAAAGGAAAACTTCACCAATTTGCATTTAGCTTTGTATTACCAGAATTGGGGGTAGTATTTTTTTTGAAAAATTGTGCTTTCAAGATTTCAGGAAATTATGCTTTCAGTTTCCCCTGAGTTGAGAAATATCTTCATTCTTTTCTTTGGTCCTGTTGCCGTTACTGTTAGCAAAGATGGCGGACACTGTTTACATTCTGGGAATGAGGTCCCGCCTCCCCTACGAGTGGGTCTAAAAAGTGTGGAATTAGCGTTCGGACGAAGGCTCGGACAAAGTGACCAAGTGTCACTGGTGGGCACGTAACAAAGAAAAGAATGAAGATCTTTCTATATTCTATTCCAGTAATTCTAGTTATTATAGTAATACAAGGCTTACTAGATACAGGCTTGTAATGGATGTGTTGAGTTGAGGTACTTTTTTTGTAGTGGAGATGCAACCTAAACCGTGTCGTGCCCTGCCGAGGCGAGTAGAGCCGGTGGAAATACGCCACAAGTCCACAAGTATGTGAGCCCCCCCCCCGAAAGCCGCGGTATAGTTCGCACACTGTTTACAATAGCGTTGGAATTCTTCCGATAGCACAAAGCGTCGCGTAACTACAGCGATGCAACGTGCGCTTATGCAAACGTGTCGTCAGTGGTTTTAAAAGCCAATTTTGAAAAACGATAAACTTCACACGGTCTCCGTTTAAACAAGGCGCGTGAGAACCGCTGAATCTCCTTTGAATGAACCACCGTGAAACTCCACACAGTACAAACAGTGAGACGTTTTGTAGTTGTCTAATTTTGACATAAAAACAATAAAAGAAGGAAGACGCTTCAAAGGCAAAAACATGTCATACTGAAGGACGATAACACAAACAATATTTTCTAACTGCTCGTCCTAACAGTTAATTGCAGCTGTGACAGTTATACTGAGTGAGACGTTCCCTCGTATGTTTTATGGCCTCGTCGCTAAAAATGAATTGAAATTTTCACGACGCCTCTCACACAGACAGTCCATGTCATACTAAGTTTCATGCATACACATCCAATGTCTACAGCATCTGTCCATCTCTCTGCCATCCTCTCTATCTATCACACCTTGCATGTCTGTCTGTCTGTCTGTCTCTCTGTGTGAGTGTGTGTGTGTGTGGTGCCTCTCTCCTCTGTCTGCTCATGTCCGTCTGTCTGTGTGACACAGTCTGTCAGCTGGCCAGAGCCTTAATAGAGGCGCCTGTCACATCAGTCTTGCTTTATGTTGCCCGGTCCTTCTCAATCTGTCAAGTGCTTGTTGTCATCGGCAACTGCTTTCTGGGAATCTTGACCATTTTTTGACCTGCCTCGCTGACACTGCTGAACTTTCTCCTGAGAACCGATATGATTACGATTGTGATGTCGAAATGTTCATTACTGCGGTGAATGGGAAAAAATAACAGTGCATATTAATGTTTCTCCAATAGATAGTAACGGAAGTTGGGTCTCATTTCTTTAGAAATACTGAAAAGGCATTGTGCCTCGTGTCAGATGTTCTAAAAGTGAATTGGCTCTGTATATAGTGTGCATTTTCATCTCGGCCTTATATATTATTCAGCCGAGATACACATCCCAATGCCCCTAAAAAATATAGATAAGAAATAGAAGGTGCATTGCATAATTTCAGCAGCCAACCGTGGCGTGCACATGCGAAATTACATCGACCGCTGCCAGAATAACTCCACAAACATCTATTCTCCTGAACATTACACTTAACATTCATCATTCTGTATGAGTGTCCTATGCACTGAAATCCACTGTAGCATTGAAGATACTTAGGACACAGGGGTTTGCAGAAATTTCATTATTATAGCAAATCCAAGTTTATTGTCAGCAGTGTTTAATATAGTATGTTTGTGAAAGTGTATCACTTTAAAATGAAATGTTTGTGGTTTCGCAGCCCAAAACGAAAAAAACAAGCCGGAGTATGGGTTTAGAATTTTAAAGCAGAGGCCCATGAAGGAGAACCACATCCTTCCTGGTACACGAAGGCCACTGTAGTTCCCTAATGCACTTGAGAAAGGGAGGTGGAGTGAGTAGAGGAGTCCGATGTTTGTTTCAATCTATAGTTTCACCAAAAGATGTCATTCATTCTCACATAGTGGACCTTGAAACTGAATTACAGGAGTGCCAACTGTGTGTGTGTGTGTGTGTGTGCGTGTCATCAACAAGGTAGAATGTAGCCACAGAATGTACGTTTATAATGGAATTAGTTTCATCCCCATTTTAACAATAATCCTTTTTTTATGCACTTCCAAATGCAAAGACGCTGTAATACATATGCCAGCTGTAATACATAGGTTGCGCTTTAACGTTACACCAAGATAACAGAGAAGAAGACGTTGTAAACATTTGATATAATAACTGAAACCGAGACGGAATGAACCGAGCCAGGGGAAAGAAAGGGAAATAATGTATATTTATTGTGAATATTTAGCGACTTTACACACCCCCGGTGACTTTTTTTTTTAATTTTTAAGAAACGCGACTAGCGAGTTGGACACACAGCCGTGTGTGAAAACTCCAAAATGTTCTAGAACCCGTGTTCTAGTGTCTTTTCAGACTGACTTCGGTTACTTTTCATTGACAGTAGTTGGTTACTCTGTCAAACGATCTCCAATCACAAGACAATGAATGACATTGCAAGAGACAGCTGGGAATATTCCTAAAGTAGTGTATTCTCTGTCTCCATGGAGAAAAAGGCTGGCCTTTTGAGATTTTTCCAAAAAAATACAGTTTCAGGTTCCTAAAACGCCGTCTCCATGTGGACGGAACGCCTCTCCGGCAAAGAAATATCACCTTCATGCTCATATTTGCATAATGATAGTAAAGTTATAGTAAATCAACAGTTCCTTCACTCCGGTAGCTTTCATAAACATTCACCCACTGCACCGTTTTTCTTATCCTACTGGAATATTACTGCAGGTGATGTCACGTCATTGTGACAAACGCAAACAAAACACTTGTGTTTATGAACAACAATATATTGTAACCTGGCATCAACCGACTGGTTTCTTGTTTGCAAATGGGTCTGAAAGCTCTTAGTTCCTTATCATACTTATTACAGGTCGCACAGCTACAGGCGGTCAGAGCAATGAAATGTAGGACCGAGCACAGGATGGCAGGGAAAAAAAAATGAACACAGGTTTACAGCATTCATTTTGTTCCTCTATTCATGAAAATAAACTGTTAGATTTTTACTTTCTACACCAGCAGCAGCAGCAGCAGCAGCAGCCATCTTCTTGTTTACCAAACGTGGCCCATTTAAGAAAAAGGATTGTGACAGACTCGGATTGGAAATTGATCATGTGCAAAGATGAATAAACATGAGCTGGCAGTTTAGTTTTCAGGATAAATAATTTTATCACAGGGACATAAACATGGCAAACAGGTCGCCTCTTATTGTTGTGTTGTTTCCCACCTTTCTCCACTTGTCATTAAACACTTCTCCTGTTCTCTTTTCACATCCTCCTTTGTCCCGCTCCCATTTGTCGTACCTATTCTCATTTACTCTCCCATTTCACCTTGTGTGCGGACCGTGATTCAGAGTATATAATGATGTTGCCGCTGAATTACGAGCGTGAATTAAGCAGTAAACCATGCACTTGCCAGCGAGTCGAACCTTTAAATCATGAAAAAGAAATGCTAACTGCTGTGCATTCTGTTGCAGTGACTTCGGGACCTTAATTTCATGAATGCAGTTGCTTGCCTCTCATCAATATCACATAGGCCAAGACACGATAAGCTATGTGGAGCCATAATTTGAAAGGCTCTGCAATCCTCATTAAGAGCTGAGAGGGAAATTGTTTTTGTCAGCATGAGAGGAAATAACCTAAGCTCTCTACTAAATGTGCTGTAATATTGTAATGGAATGTATGCGGCAAGAGTGCGTTTCTGTATGCAGCAAAAGAGATGGATGTGATGGAGCACGAATGAGCAAAACACTACGCTGACCTTGATCGCACAGTGCACCAGTTGTTTTTGCCACCCTTGTAAGTGCATGCGAGTGATTCATAAACCTCCTGAACTAACTCCGGATTTTAAAGCGAAGGGGTTTGCAATCTGT
Source organism: Solea solea (assembly GCF_958295425.1). Taxonomy (NCBI): domain Eukaryota; kingdom Metazoa; phylum Chordata; class Actinopteri; order Pleuronectiformes; family Soleidae; genus Solea; species Solea solea. The sequence goes on from NC_081152.1 coordinate 10,608,178, forward strand.
AATTGCTTCTGCCGATGAGCTTATCACTTCACCCCACGGAGTGGGAGTGAAGTATTGTTTTTGGTGGCTCTATCTGTGTGTGTGTGTGTGTGTGTGTGTGTGCATCCGCACTTGCACTTGCCAACGTGACCAGCAGAGGCCGCCAGAGGCTTGTTGCGTGAATGGGGTGCAGTCTGCCATCTCTGATTGCCTTGTTGAAATAGAATTTACCGAGTAATGTAAACACAGAGTGTACTTGTGTTAATATAGTACATATATTACAAAACCATATTACAACATGGTTGAAAATGATTGCAATCGTATTGAATGTGTGTTTCCCCCCTGGGGGAGGAATAAAGTCATTCAATTCAATTCAATTCAAAGTACCGATATCACAAACTTGAGTATACAGTCATTTTAGACCTTTTAAACCAGCGGTGTCAACCTGGCGGCCCACGATTACATGCGGCCCACCACTTAATATCATGTGTTTAAAGAAAATTTAATACTAAATATGTTTTACTAGCAGTAGTTTTTAAAAAAAAAATGTATAAGCCTGTTTGGTGTTTTATTAAATTTAGTTGTCCATGTTATTATTGACTTAATTTTACATTTATTTCTCTGTTTTTGCACCATAAATATGTCATTATACTGAAGTACACGTGGTTCCATTTCAAAACAAGCACTTTTACTTTGAAATTCTGTAAAGTATCATCATAAATACCTTTATTGCGACATCATGATGGAACTTTTACCACATATTACCCACCCGCGATCGAACAGTTGTGTTTTCCCCATTTCATTTCCTCTAGATACAACAGTAACACCAATAAGCTATTTCAAAGACATTATTCTCCAAAGAAGTAGGAAGGACACAAAAACAGCCCACAACAGGACTTAAATGCTGTTGCTGATTTGCATTTACATTTTTACATTTATAAAGGATTTTTTGATGGCATCAGATTTTTGATTTTTATCTCTCCGATATCCAATCCAGTGAGTTTGACTTTAATGTTGCTAATTTGCTCATGTAAAAATAAACAAAATATCTCTAATAATAACAGCCTTATGGCTGTATTGTAACATTGTCTTCACATTCTTCATATTCCACAGCTTAAATGAATTTAATATCCCACTGTGAGCTAGAATAGCAGGTGCATTTGATCATTTTGCTTATTTTTCGCCAAACAGGTTTGGCTGGCTACATTGTCTCCAGACACATTTGAATATTTCTTTTATTAAAATGTTCTTTCGGGAAACGTACTTTTGGGAAATGTCCACAAAAGACTGAAGCAACACATCTTTTGGGGGCAAAGAAGTTATCCACTCACTCAGATATCCATTCATCAAGCTGTCTCGGGGGGGAGCAAACAACAAAGCTGCACACCTTAGCAGTCCTGCAGGGTAGATGCAGTTGACAGTGGGGGCAAACCATTAGATCCCTGCGTGCTACCTGTCACAGAGAAAGTGACAGCACCCAGTGGTTTCCTCGCCACTGGATCACGTCCCTATAACCCGGGTAAGCCGGAGCATGTTCATGTTGGTTATGGACTCAGATTATGTGTGTGTGTTTGAGTTGTTTGTCAGCCCTTTAATCACATGCCGGTCAGCTCAAAAGCTATGAATGATGATTGTGTTTGTTCATTTCCAATATGAAATATTGCAAGTCATTCTTTCTAACTGTGCAGCAACAGATCAGAGGAGCTGGGTTTCTGAAAATGTGCCTCCCATATTTTTGACTGATACTGTTGATCCAGTTTGTCGTCATAGATTATATGTTTACTTCTCTTGGATGGGGAGAAACCATTTCTTTCAAAGATTAAAATTACTTTTATTTTATTTTAAGTGAAACATTTTCAAGTCACTTGTTGCTTTGCTCATGAAAAGCCTTTTGAAGGTAAATACTTTTTACCTTTTTTTTTGTTCTGTGTTCACACTTAGAAATGCATTTCAAGGGAATGAATTCCAGTTCATGAAGAACCCATGGACAAATCACATAAAAGCAATAAAAGAGTACTGAGTTTTCTGCAGTCATCACACGGCAAAGCATGCATCATGCTTTTGTCCTTGAGAAATTTTTCCTCTCCCCACTCCTCTTCTAATACTTACCCCATCACATGAAAAATGTGATTACACTGTACTGCGGCTGAAAAACTACAGTGATTTTCCCAGAGCCATTACTTTTGAAGCTGTAAATGTAGTTGCCTTGCATTCGTCACATGGATTGCACCTTTTAGCTATATTTTACCTCCTGTCTTGACCATATTTTCAGGGACCCGGAAGAAAATTCAAAGACTAATTACACACATAGATAGACAGATAGACAGATAGGCAGATAGATGGAAAGATACTCTTTACCACCACAATAACCTGAGTAAATGACGTCAGACAAACATCTACACAAAAATCAATGATCAATACACTATCACATTTCTTTATTCATAGGTTTGCTTGTGAACAGCCATCGCGACGAGTCTGAGGAATTTCATCTCCTAGCTGCAATAAAATGTTCAAACAGAACCATCATGGACAGAGACCAGGGAGTCAGACAGCGACGCATCCAAAGAGGAAGGAGAGGAAATGAAAAAAAGAAGAATGTGATTAATGCTACAGTTGAAGGATGGATTGAGGGGAAGACGGATGGACGAAAAAAGAGAGAAAGAATTCAGAGAGGAAGAAAGGGGAAAAAAAAGATGACGGAGGCGGAATAGAATCAGGGACAGAGAAGGAGGACGAGAGAAAGGAACAAGAGATGAATTGTGTGAGGGCGCTGTTGCCTCCCTGGCCTTACACTTGATTACACCTTACACTGTGATTAATGACATGTTTTTCTCTTTCTTTCTTGTGCAACATGTCTGACCATTTACTGTCACGTTGGGACCAGTCCAGGACGCTGCAGATGGTTTAGCAGTTTGAGAGAAACAATGAAACATTCAAAAATAACGTCAAATCGTGCCACGGTTGTTTGTGTGCGTCGACATTCGACGCACAGCTGTCCTCAGATTTTATGTCTAAGCAAAAAGCCTCACTTTCCATCACTTAGGCGGAATTCTCGTTAGGTAACATCGCAAAGTGGATTATTATTCCTGCACCCCGGGAGAAAATCCTATTTAAGCCACTATCCGTTTATAGAAAACGGCATCTGACAAAATGGGGAAAGTCACCGTGTCATCAATGTTAAATCTAATAAGGTCAGTTGAGAACCGGAATATCTTAACAACAAACAGCAACATAAGAAACCAATATCATTCAAGCGCACACATGTTTGTTTATCTGCCGTGTACCTCTGTAATTATTTCAGTCATTCCTAATGAGCCGTGCAGGTCCCCGTGCTTCTTATTCATCATGTCTAATAACGGGGCTTAAATATGCCATCCTCTGACAAACAGCGGGCCTGGATACATGCCTGTAAATATTTACAGCACAATGTCATCTCATGTACCAAGGTAATAGAAATGTCTGGCAGGCCTGTTCCTTCCCCTTGGGGCCAAACCTGATGTACACTGCGACCACGGAAAGGATCTGAATCACAATGCAGCCTTTGTCAGCCTCATAATGCCATGTCCTGCATCTGCTGAGTGTGCACATTGCCATTACCAAATGGGTTGTTTATTTAAGATGTCAAACCTAGTGCTTTTTCTTTTTTTCTGTTGTTTCCTATTGATGTTTCCCCCTGCATAGTAGAGGATTGTAAGCATTGATTGCCTTCGTTTTCACTTTATTTCTGACTCAAGATCCAACACCTTAACACCAAAATCAAATATGCGCTCACCTTCACTATATTCCTTATTAAAGTGTGACAGGGATATGTCAGCTTTGGTTCTGTAAGGGATTAGTTTAATGCAACATGGCAGAAAGCAGACCCATCCGCATGTGAGTGGGGAAATGGTACACTCAGTGCCACCATGGGTAGTATATTTTCATTCTGTCACGACGTTTCCCACACATTTATTCCACAGCTGAAATGTCATACCTCTTTAGAAATATTGGTTTTGTCAAACCAGACAACAATACGGCAGTCAAATACTTTTTTTTTTTACACGCGCACAAACCGCGGGTTTGACTCCACTCACCTTTTACTTTCCTGACAATTCAAGGTACCCTTGTATAGATACTGAAGGCATCTTTGCATGAGGCTACTTTGAAGGTGCAGAGCTGTTGAGGGAATGCATCTTGGGAGTTTCTCTCGCAGAGGAAGACACTCTCCAAATGCTGAATAGGGGAGTCAGGCTCGTCGCACATTGTGCATGGAGGGAATCCGGCTTGTGGCTGGGCTTATTATACCTCCGATATGCATTTGCATCTCTTTAGCATTAAGTAGAGCTATCAGGAAATTAAATGAAGCTGTTTTAATTGATTTTCTTTCCACCGCAGACATATCCAGTGTACAAGCCAAATGCACCTTTGATGGATAAAGTGGATTTTACCGCGTTGTTGGGACACATGTCCTTGTCATCATCAGTCTGTGTTCATCAGGCCGACTTCACACAGGTGAGACATTGCACTAATTGGACAACGTCTTGGGCCATCTCAACGTGGTTCTAATGGCAAAGCATTGAACATGTTGTGGTTGGAGAAATATTCTGTCCGTACAAATGAAGTTGTGTAAAAGCTGCATAATGAGATTGGTTTCCTGCATGTGTGCATTGTTAAAGGTTTAACCTAGAGCTAAGAGTTGGCATAGATATAAGCTGTTAAAAAAGAGCAGTCCGTAGATGTCTATTATACCACGGATGAGGGCCAAACTGAAGAGAGAAAAAAATGTTAATAAATTTGTTATTTTACGAGAAAAAAAGTCGTAATATTACGAGAATAAAGTCGTAATATTAAGATATTCTTTTAAATCATTATCTAATGTATTATTAAATAGCAGCAGAACACAGATATAACCAGCGTCATCATCGTCATTTCCTCCTCCAGACCACAAAAGAGATGATTTCTTCCAAGTCTGTGTGATTCTTTCTTCCAAACAGACTCATGTTCTTGCACAATCTTTTCCCGTTGCTACAGATAATGTGGTGCTGACGTGACAACAAATATTTCTTTATTTGTGGAGCCCTAATCGAAATGTAACTTCATCTTGACGCAGGTTGCAGATGATCGTCTGAGATTATATGAGCCCTAATATTCTGTCGTACTATTAGAAGCTGTGGGTATTCTGTACATCCTTTAAAATAGCAAGGCCACAAGTGATCACCTTGCACTACAGTCTCCTTACATGTGCAAATTATTATACAAGTTATGCAAAGTTTATATATTTTTTTACAAATAAAGTTGCGCATTTCCATTATTAATGAAGTTTTTCTCTGAGAGTATTGCTCCGTGTTTCGGGGGCGTGACTTAGTAACTTTTTTACAAAGTTCACACCTACGAGCTGCCAAGCAACGTGAACATTCATTTCTGCAGCTCCGCTGGAGCAATGGGGGTTATGGGCTCTGCTCTTGGGTGCCTCGGTGGAGTTAATGAGGAGATTGCATTGGTGCTCTTTCACTTATGACACCCAGGTTGAAGTGAATCCTCCTCAGCATACATTTTTGCCTGAGACACCTGGACATCCATTATCAATTTTCTTCTTTTTTTTTACTTTTTATTAATAGACAATGGTGACAAGGCTCATACATGCAGGATGACTCAGAGTAGAAACTATGCACAAAGAAAAAATGGTGCACGCAGTCAGCTGTATGCAGACACTCAATTTAGACATCTTACCAAAAAAAAAGAGACAAATTATGTTTCAGCAGAGGTTGAAGCCATCGGCTTCTGAATCAATCAATTTGAGGTAAAAGTCTTCACTTTAGAGTCTGGGAGATTTAGAGAAAAAAAGAAATATTGCTCCAGTGCCAGCATTAAGAAGAGTGCTTCCCACAGTCTTTTCTCAAATCAATCCACTCCACCAAATCCCTAAGCTATGGCAATGAACTGCATTCATGGCAGCTTTATAATGAAAGGTCACAATATTCTCAGACAGGGGAAGAAGTAAGGCTCAGTTGTGTCAAATTATTTTGTGGCCTGTGGCCCGTCAAAACAAAATTATATGGATGATGGGAGTCAGCTGGAGCCGAGGCTGCTGGCGGGCTCAGACTTTAAAATCTAGATAAATCTGTGCAAAGGGTAGAGTATGTTCAGGGAAAGGCGAAAAGAATGGAAAAAAAAACACCGGAAAATGTCAACAAAGATGCTCGGCGCACTCGTGATCCATTCTCGTCGAGATGATTTCTCACCCTCTTTTGTGTGTCCTTGTGTTTTGTGAGCGCTGAGTTGTACCAAAGCAAGTTTCCATGGCTACAGTCGTCTTTGCTTCTCTCTTTGGACCAAAAACAGGGCGTTGCCAACTGAACTGGAATGAGGTCTGGTACCGGAAGTACGGGCGGTCCGCGAGTACTCAAACTGGAGGTGATTTCGCTGTCATCCATGACGCACAAGAAGATCCCTCATGGTGTTTGTTTTTGCTTATTTACGTTGAATTCAACAAAGCTGACGTAATGGCCAGTGTTCATTTGCACAGAATTATGTCACGGCATAAAGGAGTGATTTCCAAAAGGAAAGGGATTCATGAGGATTCCTCAGTCGACAGACAGGAAGGTCCAGGTATCTCAGGGGGTTGCCTTTGATGTCACTTCTCTCTTTTTTATTTTCTTTTTTACACAGCCCCTCCCTGTTTTTTAGTGCAGGAAAATGCACGGCGGTAAATGCCGTATCTTATCAGCCATCAACAAAATGTCAACACGCTATCTCTGCGTAAAAATACGTTCACGTAATTCCGGAGTACCTGAGCGAAGCAGCTATCATGAAAAGATAAAAAAATTATCAAGAAATCTTAAGTCTCTTTGAGGCAGTCTGCGTGATATCTACTGGGAAGGTCTGTGCTGATTCCCAAGATTGATGTTAAAGTAAAAAAAAAAAATAAAAAAAAATGTCTTCCTCAAAGAGCAACCTTCAAAAGGTGATCCTTAAATGTAATTGCCCATCTTCCTCAGACTGGGACTGTTTGCAAGGTTGTTTCATCTGATTTTATATCAGTCAAAAATCATAGCAACGTATTTCACTGGTCCTTTGCATTTTTAATGGCGTGAGGATAAATTATACATTAATTATGAAAAGGATTAATCCGTGTTGAATTATGCTTCTCCTACAGGTTTGAGCCGTGTTCTTGGAAATGCATTTTCTCGTGTGAATCTTACAGTAGGGAGGAAACTGCATCATAAGCCCTTTTTTTTTTCTTAAATCAACGCAAGTATGTTTTATTTATTCCTTACTTACATGTACTGGCATGGCAGTTTTTAGACACACGTCTTACAGGGATGATTAGAAGCACTGCAATTCAAGTATTATTCAAGTATTAATGTACATTTAAAATATAAATTGCTCAAATAACACAGGGTGGAATTCAACAGACAGAACTCGACATTTGAGAGTAAACCAGATGGGCTGGGACCACTTGGCTTGCATGCTCACTTCAGTCGAGGCAAACAAGTGACAGATAAGTCTGTATTCAAACAGATATTTATGCTAATAACCCCTTTATTTGTGACACCATTGTCTACAAGATTAAATCACTGCAGACATTAAGCCTCGTCAACATCAAAATGGATGCAGCTCCTCTGAACGCTTTTCTGAACCCTATTGGATTTCCCCGACGATTCATTTCAGCGGACAAAAGTGGCAGGAAAACAGACAGCAAGCGGATGAATCGAGCCGTGCCGACTGTGTGCACAAGTGCAGCAGCAGCAAAAGAAGTAGCCGCCGTAGCAACCTGAACCTCTTCATTAAGACCTTGAAACTTTTAATCCAAACTGCAGAGTGCTTTGGATGTGGCATTGTAGCTGTTAAAATAGTGGAAACAGTGAATACATCAGTGGAGGTGGACAGTATACGTATACACGCCTGCCCTATTTAAGTGCTGACACCCTGGAAAAGCATGCTTTTTCTCCTGCAACTCACTGCCTCGCTTGGCATTTTCTGCTGCACCCATGCTTCTCCTCTTCATGTGTGATCTCTTAGTTGTCACAATACGCGACTTTCACGTCGTGAAAGAAAAATGGCCAGACCTTCATGACCTGCAGTCCCCGCATTACAAAGTTAATACTAAAAAAATGTCATTGGCTCGCAGAGCACTGCTGAGAGTTCGGCTCTGCAGGTAAATAACACACAACAGGATTCTGAATAGGCTGTGCAGGCCTATTCCTTCTAAGAGCGTCAAATGACGGTTATCACCCCTTGGCACGGCCAGCGTCCGTTCGTTCTTTCTCATCCCCGTTCCTCCGCCTTGACATCTCCGTAGGGAAAGGGTGCGACACTGTACATATTAGCGTTTTTCCTGGCAGACCCTTCTGCCCTTTATTACAACCTGGCCATAGTTCCATGTAGCACTGATTCCTCTCATGAGGTGGAGTGTTGCGTTTTACGGATACATTGTGAAGTAATACGGTGCACCTCGTACGTCATAAGTGATTATTTCACCCCCAAAAAAAGAAAAATGTAATAATAAACAAAGTTGGCATGCAGTAGGTTTCGCATGTATATGAGAGCTGGCCGTGGTTTGTTAAATGAACAGGAACATTGCCTACGTTTTATGTGTAGGCACTAACATAAGTTCCCATTACAGTGAACATTTCGCCCTCCTTGACTCACCAGGGAGGTCATTTTGTGACAAACTCTATTATTCATTGATTAAATGCCTGGCAAAGCCCCAAAACCTTACTTTGTTTTTACCGCATTTCAGGCACAAAAATGAAGGGAAATGATTCCCCCCCCCTGAAAGTTAAGCTAGTTGTAGATTCCTTTAGACATGATATGCAGTGTATTATTCTTTTTTAATTAAGGGGCTGCTGTTTATAAGCTCTAAACAGTAACTCTAGATAATAGTGGATTTGTGTCCAGTTAATCAAAATCCTGTTGGCAGATAATGGCTGCCAAGGGCTCCACCAGATTTGCAAAAATTTAATTAGGAAAGCCATGAATCTCTACGATGCTTGCTCAAGGGTGAAAGGGGACTGAATGCACCGCTGACTCCGTGATTGACTGGTTTTAAGAAGTTGAAACGTCTTCAGAGGGATGGGTAGATGTCTTCGTTTTTTTAAAGACGACGTCAGGAAAAAGAGGCGTCTATTTGAACCTGCCGTATGATGCTGATGATCGACTGTAACGTTACAGTATAGCAGCTGTGGGTGACTGATGTTTGGACGCAGAGATCTGAGACGCAGCGGGTTGGTTCAAAGCAAAAGCAACAGACAGCGAACAACGGGAAGGCAAGGAAAAATCAAACAAAACAGAAAAAACCCGAAACTAAAGCAGGTAAGTACAAAGACTGGAGTTTGATGGTGACACAACAACACCAACAAACACTGGCAGCGACTTTGTGGATGGCTCCCGTATAAACCAAGGGACTGATGAGGGAATGAGCTTTTGAATCAGCATGCATTATTGTCTATGATGTGTGTGGCCCTGCAAAACTGTGAAATCCAGGTGCAATCTCTTTTTATTGAGGAAAAAGGGATAAGCAGGAGCACACGTACCAACTAAAAGAAAGAGGGGTGCTGACAACACTGAAAGGCTCACACAAAAACCACACGAACAATAATGTAGGAGTAATATTTCATATCAGTACACATTGTTTACCCTTTATTACTTTGCATCTACAGTATGAGTCGGTGTTCCCTGTTATATTTGATCACACTGTGTTGTTTGCTTGAAACCTTTATTAAACCTGCAATAATATAATTACACAGAGTGGAAGAAACTTTTTTTGTTTGTTTGTTTGTTTTGTTTCTATGGAAGTGTTTTGGAGTCAGATATTTGTTTGAGACTCGCTTAGCATCGCCACAAACAAATGGAACCATAGACCAAGCGAAGCCTAATGCACCACAGAGAGGACATTAGAAACACATATCCTGTTTTATTAATGTGGTCAATACAGTCCATTAGGCCAGGGATTTAAAAGCCACAGAGCTCTCCCGCCTCCATTAATATTTTTCCTCTGACCCATGCTAGTCTCTTTCCTTCTTTTTCCTTGTTTTTAAAGTTGCTTGTCATACTCCTCAAAAAGCAGCGATACAGAATCACCATGTATACATACTGAATATTAGTCGAGAGAGTGAATTAATATGAACGCCGCGTATTACATGTAGCATTCGGAGTCTTTTGAGATGGTTTCAAAGCCCCGAAGAGTGTCGTAATCATCTGCGTCTGGGGAGAATTTCCTACGGAGATAAAAATCCACATCCACATGAGGAATTAAGCTCGAGAGGAGTAGCTGTGCACACAATAAGAGCAAAAATGAAGGTCACTCCATTGATGAGTTTTGTTTACAGATGAGCAGAGTGAGATATTTGACGAGGCAAATGATTTAGAGCCAGAATTCCGAGCGAGAAATCAAACGGTGATTTAGAGGAGTTAGTTCTCCTGGAGACGGCAACACACCAGTAATCAGCGACCCCTTTGCAGACTTCATTACTCAAAGTGAGAACATATCACCAGATCTATCACCTCATTCCGGAAACCACATGCAGAAACTGTGAAATTGTCAGTGGATGGCCATGGACGTGCGGTGATCTGCTTTTAAAGTTGCCCGAAATTAGCGGATACGGCACAACGATGATTTGGAAAACGACAGGACAAATGAATTCACAACATTAATTACGACATGCGATAGAAAGTGAATGAAACAGTCGACACTGTGACCCAGTTAAAGCAGACTTGTACGGAACGACATTTCAAAATGGAGCTTGCCAGTCTGACGGCAATACGGGGAATAATTGCAATTGTCTCTATAATGTGAATTAGTAAAAACCCTTTGTTAAGCTTTGTTCTTCTTACAAGAAACAAGCTCGTGTCGGTTTGATGTGTTGCTTATGCAACACTCGCGAGGGCAACAGCAGAAGCAATGTCCTGTGATTGAGTCATACCTTTTTACACAACCCGTAAAAAGAGCTATTTATACCTGCACTGTTTTTGTTATCCGCTTTAATATTGATAACACAGTTAGTCCACCCAAGATTTCCTGGCGCCTCTATAATGCAGACACTTTCTACGTCTTTGCATTCATGCCTTGTATAAGACCACTCTCTGTGACAGTAATGGCTCTTTGAAGGCTTTGCAGAGGTGTACACCTTCCTGCCATCTGACAAGTTTGAGCAACAGTTGTCCCACCTTCTCCCACACCTGCTTTCTACACCCTGCCGACTCACAAGAGTGTCATTTCGGCCGTGTGGATGTGGAATCGATCCTGATTTACACAGACACGACACGACACGAAGGGATACACGGGTGCGGCGTCGTGCCCTCCTTCCAAGGATCTGTGGCGAGTTTAAGTGCTCTTCTTTTCCCTTTCTTCTGTATTGTACCCTGATTTGCAGGACAGAGTGGGATACGACAGGAAAGAGATAACACAAAAAAGCTTTTATTCACCGCCGGGTTTGAAAAAGGGAAATTAATTCCGTTCCTTTATTTGACTCTTTCAGAAGTCAGAGGACTGAGATTATTCGTTAAAACATGAATATTGTCTGTGGGGATTTTCCCCAAAGTGTGTTTTAATGCTGGCGCTATAGATCACTCAATTTCCATATAAAACATGACATGGTGGCTTCATTTAAATGTAACAAATTTCAAGCATTCACCGCCGGTAAAATAATGAATATATAGTAGGTAGAATGTTTGTGTGTGTGTGTGTGTGTGTGTGTGTGTGTTCAGTGACAGAAAGTCATTCATTCATTGTCTACTGCTTTATCCTCCACATGAGGGTTGCGGGGCCGCTGGAGCCAATCCCAGCTGACATGGGGTTCACCCTCCACAGGTCACCAGTCCATTGTAGAGTGAACACACAGAGACAAACAACCATACACTCTCACATTCACACCGACCGTCAATTTAGAGTGTTTTCAGACTTTGGGAGGAAACCAGAGAACCCAGAGTAGGACCTCGGTCGGACCAGGTCGTGGGCCTGGGTCTTTTTATTGTAATGACACCAGACTGTTGTCCAAAGAAAGGTTACCATGGGTCATAGGTAGGACTCTGCATATGAACCGTTTTAAAATAGGTACAAATAACAGCAATCTGGTATCTTGAGTGTGTTGTCATCAAGTAGCTTCGATGAGGTTTCCAATGGCAGATAGACGGATAGATAGATAGATAGATAGATAGATAGATAGTATTTTATACAATGTTCTTAAGGTTCTCAGTACAACACAATAGTACCTCTGGCTTTAAACACGACCATTTCCATCACCGTCCTGTATTAAACTGCTGTTCATCATCCTTATATGTATTTAAAATTTGTATTTTGTATATTCTTTTTAGCTGATTTATGTGTTTACTCTGTTCCTGTTCCATAATTTAACCCCTGAGATTGAAACACACACACTTTTTAAAGTTGTCCTGGCACACTGCATTCTTAAATTGAGTTTCCCTCTTGAATTGTGTCCCCCGTGTCTCTCTGAAAACAACGTCTTTATTTTATTTCTTGCTTTGAATATTATTTGCGCTGTTTTAAGCTGAATCAGATCCTACGTTATTTATTCATCTGATTGCTTATTGATTAAAGCATTGTTCTTTACTGTGATCGACATGGGTTTGACTCCCACATTATTTACGTCATTTTCTGTATGTCATTTACTCTAAATTACTGCCTAGCCCGGTCTTTTTTAGCCCAAACCTCTCCTTCTGTGGGCTCTAACCCTAACCTCACTTACACGGAGTTGAAAGATTGGTAAAAAAAAAAACGTACATGGCTCATATTCAGGGCTTGGCCAAAACAACCCATAGTTACGTTTCAGTTGGAGGACAGGGCAAGGGTAACAGTGCTAGCCACTATTCCTGACAGAAAGAAAAATTGAAAGCGCTGCTCAGTCTCTAGTGTGGTTTTGGCTTCCCCAGCACCGATTGTGAGATGGGTTGAGGTTTGACCCCTAACAGTTTCCCATAAGGTCAGCATGCTCTGCCTATCATGTTCATCCAGTGGCCCCATACATCAACGGTGACAATGGTAAAATGAATGTCACTGGGACCCAGAGCTCAGCAATGCTCCTGATGAAATTCTGTTGAGACACGGGAGAGACCAGATAAGTGCATCCTCAACAAAAGATAATTTTAAAGGAAACTCAGCATCAGTAGCCTATGGCATTTAGAAGCTAAACTCACTTAGATGTGTTTTAACACAGAAGAATTTTCCCACAATGTTCCATGGAAACATTATCTATTACTACAAAAGCTATTTGATCTTTATTCCAGTGCAAATTGTTTTGCGAAGCAGTTTTAGAAATAGCAATGGTGATTACATTGATTATATTTTAAGAATGAACCCTGCATTAGGCATATGAAGAACATTTTATATGGGGTGAGACTAACTGGGGGTGATAAGATGAGCGGTTCTTTGTGAGAGGCCCTCAGTCTAATTATGCTATCATTAATAACACATTATAGATCAGTGTAAGGGAACTAACAATTTATCATGTCAGAAAGGGTCAAAAACACGACAAAGTGATTAAAAGCTAATGCTTAGTTAATGAACATTGCAATACTCGGAGTTCAAAAGAATCCAAGTGTTTCTTGATGAGCCAGCGTTAGTCGGAAATAGAGCTGGGTGTGTTTGACTACGTAGTGAGACTGAAACTTTTTCTGCTTATTTTTGAAACATTTAAATATGCATCATACATAAAATGGCATTTTTTAGTATATTATGTTCTGAATTTTAAACAGGTTCAACAGTTAAGAATGCATAGTGTTGTATAGAACAACCTATACCTTTTATAATACCATTATAAAAAAGTGACAATGCAGCAAAATATCCAGTTCACTTGTGCATTGTACCCTAATTTAAAGACATGTCATTACTGTCCTCATTAGTTTCTTTAACAAGTGGACTATGAACCGGAGCTAACTGAGCTTAGCCCCGAGAAATAAAGTGCTATATGCTCATTAACAACAACTGGCTTCTCACACAAACAATATGTGCAGAGAGAGAGAGAGGGAGAGCAAGAGAAGGACAGCAGGCAACACTCCAGCCTGCAGTAACCTTGATGACACCCTTCATTACCATGTGCAGGGTGACATCCTGACAGAGGCATGCGGCACCAGATGGAGGGGAGGGACCCAGCTCCATTCCCACCCTCCACTTGTCCTTTGTAGAGGGGCTCCGGGAAGGAAGTTGTGGGTGAGGAAGAAGAGGAAAGCATCGCAGTTATGTAGGCGCACAGCTTGACAGACACTGCACTGGCTCAGCTCTGCAAGGCTGCCCTTGTCCTTGTTCTTTGACAGCAGGCGGCCTCAACTCTGGCCTGGCCTTGCCATATCAAATAACTTAGCGTACTACTCTGCATAAAGGAGGAAGAGACTCTCGCTGCAACCTCTGTTCAGTTTCTGAACATCCTCCATAGAGACATCAACGCCAGTGTGGTTCATCATGAGCTTTAAATGTCACAGCAGGGTGAGCTTTTGTAAAAATGATGCAAAGGAATATAAGAAAAAAAGAAAAAGAAAAACCTCTGAAGTGAAACTCTTATTTTATATTGATGATGTTCACAGCTCAGCATGAAAATCCTTTTGCTGTGCATTAACTGCGTACCCTTCCTCAGCTCATTATAATCCACGTTTTATGCATCAAATTTAAAGTTCTAATGAGCAAAGCTAAAACCGAACTAATGCTACGGAGCAGTGCAGCGAGCAGAAAATGCACAAGGCATGAGGTGTTTTGATAATAGGCTCAAATCTGCAGTGTTAGTTTGAGTTTGACAGTATGACACACAAAGCTGTCTAATAGCCCCATGTGCTGTGGGAAATTCAGTCACGGTGGACTGATCAAAGGTGGCATTGCCAGCAAGTCCTCTTTAAGGACATCGGCAGTTAGCACAGGGCTGCCCAGCCTCTTTGTCTTCCTGGCAGCCCTTTGATGAAAGTCCCCTGGGTGATTCACTCTTACTTACAGAAGTGCACACAGCTGTTAAGGATTGGATCAAAACACACTGAAAGGTGGTTGAATGCACGGGGAAGGAAGAGCGGAGCGGAGGATTAAAATATGGGAGATAGATGGGGAGGATAGTGAAACAGGGTGGAGAACATAAGGGACAGAGCAATAGGTAGACGGAGAGTGACCTAAAGAGGGAAGACAAATATGTTGAAATATTTGGTGCCATTCATCAGCTTCACTGTTGTCACACTCAAAGACAAAAAGTCACTGCATTTAATGGTCTTAAAAGGTTTGACTGGTAGTGAATATACACAGATAGACACTCATCTTTGCTTATAATTTCAGTGTCTTTTCTGTTCCACTTGACTCACCAACAGCCTCTGTTATTGTGAGTCGAGAGATAAAGGGTGTCATGACCAAGAAAGCTGGTTGTGTCAATGTTGTCTTGTTGGTTTCCTGTTTTATTTTGAAATGTCACTCTCCTCTCGCTTCAGGTAACTTGCCCCTTCCCCTTGTGTTTTATCCCCGCCACGCTGATTGTCTTCCCCGCCCTGATTGTTTCCACCTGTTCCTCGTTACCGTGTGTATATATTATATGGTCTGTGGCTCCCTTTGTCCTGTTGCCAGTTCGTCTTGTCTCGTGAGCCTGAGAACCAGCATAACCATCATCTTGTCAAGTTTTTTTTTCAGCGTTTGTTCCATGCCCCTGTCTCGTCAGGTTTTGTATTTTTGTTTGCTACTTTGTCAAGTGCTTGTTTTTGGTTTGTTAGCTTTCCTCAAAGAGTGGTTTTATTTGTAAGCTTTAGCCGTTGTTTTTGTGAGTAGTTTTTCCCCTCATATGAGTGGTTTTTCGTTGCACTTTCATAATAAAATATTGGTAATTAGTTGCTTATTACCATGCAAATTAGTACCATATTGGCCCCTAATGAGTCATTATTAAGTGCTTATTAATACCTTATTCTGCATGGCCTTATTATACAACCAGTAAGCCATTGACTAAGGGTTTTCCCTCAATAACCTCAGAATTATTGCTTATTAGTAGTAAGTAAGGAAGTTGTATATGAATTCTGACTTTAGAAGGTGGTAGCATCACAAGAATACATGTGTTGGTTAATAAGTGTTCAACTACTAGTGAATTAGTAGTGATCAAGATATCACTTGGGGAACATATTCTAAGTAACAACTGATTTAATTTAGAGTTACAGTATTTGGACACTACTTGTAGTTTTGTGTTTTGTTATGTAAGAACAGACCATATTCATTAGATGTTATTCTTTTGATACTACCACCTTATAAAGGCAATACTACGCAAAGAATATTGAGATCTTAATTCATATACAACATCTTCCTTACTTACTACTAATAAGCACTAATTCTGAGGTTATTGAATAACTAAGAGTTGATTAACTCTTAGTTAATGGTTGTATAATAAGGCCATACAGAATAAGGCATTAATAAGTACTTAATAATGACCAATTAAGAGCCAATATGTTACTAATTAGCATGCTAATAAGCAACTAATTAATGGTGAATATGTGTTCCCTAATCTAAAGTGTTACCAAAATATTTATTTTTTTACTTGTCTCCCAAGTCGTGCAACTGGGTCCAAGTCCTTGTTCGGTTCTATTCGGTCAAATAGACTAGAATAGAAATAATGAGTGAACAAATTCAAGGTACATTTCAGAATATTTCAGTGTATTTAACCACAGTACTCAATGAGATTTTGTATTATTATTTTGTTTGCTTCATCATGGCAATACATTGATGCAGTCACCAACTATATTGGAGAAGATTTAGTCTCAATTAGCAAAAATAATAATAAAAAAAAGTTGATTTCAAGTTTATTTCCTCTCCCTTTTAACTTTTCCATTTTGCTCAGCCTCAGGGTGACTCATAACGATGTTGAGCTGGATGACGTTCCTTTTTGTTTACACCACGCAAAAAAAAATCCACAAGCTTTAAAAGAGTAAAGGCATGTACCAAATCACTGCCAAAATGTCAAAATGGCTTAAACCTACATCCAAGAAGCGAGTTGCTCTTCGTTCAATTCTTAAAAGATTACTTTCCTGGCAAATAGCTTTCAAGTTGGGGACAAATGAGAGCATCTTACATTCAAGCATGTACAACAAAAGAATGAGCTACATGTGACATTTAATGTCTAGAATCTGAGTCATTTCCACCCACCATTGTGTATGTACGCCATACAGTATTCTATAGCTTCTGCTGTTTTGTCAGCAGTATAATATTCCCTCCTATCTTTGATTTGCAGCAATGCTCATTCCTGGCTGTTCCTACAGCAGCAAGAGGCAGATACCAGACCTGTGAAATTTTGGTGGCAGATGGCAAAACCATGTGCTCTCCCATGAGGTGGCAGCCAGCTCTGGCAACTGTGACTTGGGTGACTGGGGATCTCACTTTATGTGCACTGAAATGAATGAAAGTAAAAAAAATTTGCTGCTCCCCACTGTGCAAGTATTGTCCGTTTAGGACTACTGTGGATTTAATTCATCGGCTGAGAGGTTGTTCAATTTTGTTTCTTTATAATGTTGTTGTTTTTAAATGTGTAACATCGTTTGCATGTTTCATACAGAAGGAAAGCTTTGACTGTTGATTCTTTAGAAGCCGGTTGATGAAAGGTACCCCAAAATGCAGAATTCTGCTCAAAACAGCAAATCATACTCACACTTATTTGCAAGAAGTAAGCCAAACAGGGTTGTGTGGTCATTTGAATGTGTTTCATAATGTATTCAAAGGAGTGTCATAAGTGATTAAAATATAAATAAAGACATAACACCAAAACAAATGCACATGGCTGGAGTTGCTAGGCAACAGGCGTGGTAACTATGGTGTGAAGGTAACAGTGAAAATTCAGCAATCAGAGCTTTATTAGCTGCAGCAGTCTAGACGAGCTGATGGAAACAGCAGAGCTGAGCAGTATGTTTGCTGGGATGTGGGTGAACTCCAACAGAATACGAATGCAAAAGTGGGACCATTACACGGACCAAAGTGATTCACTACATGAATGGCATGACAAGCCTTGCAATTATACAGATGGATGAAATAGCAATAACAGAAAAAAAAAAAAAAACATATCCCACAGTTACACCAGTAAGATGTGGGAACTGTGTGAATAATGGTAACAAGTAGATTTTAACATTTTTGCTTGGCTTGATAAAGGGACTGTCACACATTTCTTTGTGTGTGAAATGAAAGCTGACTAAACTTCATACTTTATTTATTTTAATTTAACCAGGAAAATCCCATTGAGATTAAGAACGTCTTTTTCAAGAGAATGCAAAACGTGAAACACAGTTACAAATTTACACAATTAGAGCACTAGCTGAAGACAAATGAAAAGAAAACAGATTAAATACAAGCAGATTATGAGAACTCTCACGATTTGAAAGTGCTCAATGAAATTAACCCAGTTAGTTTCCAGTCTTTCTGCAACGTATTCCATGCAGAAGGTGCAGAATGGACAAAAGCCCTTTTACCCAATTCAGTACAGGCATATGGAACAGAAAGCGTCAGATGATCTTGTGAATGGAAAGAGTACAGATCAGCACTTCTCTTTGCAAATAAGGTACAAATGTAGGTAGACAGTAGTTGCCTTATATATGAAAGTGTACCAATGAGTGATCCTTCAGGTGGCCAGAGAAGGCCATCCCAGCCGAGATTATAACCAACGCGCACCATGCACATGACACGATTTGCATCAGAGCCTTGACCTGGCGACCCTCGGGGCTGACATGTCTGAGGGAGCTGTAGCATCATTCTCTTCTTCTTTGGTAGGAATGCGTCCAATTCCCTGCGTCCAGACGTGCACCACCACCCGATGGTGAAGTGGGATACTTCGGCCAAGTGTACCACGGACACTTTACAATTCGTAATGAACCTCAGAGAAGCGTGGAAAACAGGGTCAATCCTTCATCATACATTGAGCAGAAGCATTCACATGCAAAAGATCTCCATAATCCAACACAGCGACAAGCCAAAATTAAAAACCCAATTATCAACCTCAGCTCCTTCACAAGTTTCTCCACATGCGGCTTGAAAGAGAAGGAGTCATCAATTAAGACACCCGGGTATTTATACACGTGAACCAGCTCTTTATCATTTCCCTGGAGAGTGGACACTGAAGGGATCATTTGTTGCCACTTGCTAGAATTGGAAAACAGCATAAGCTTGGTCTTGTCTGCATTTAGAACAAGTTTCAAGTTGTTTTCATATAATAATAAACATAAAACACAATAAAAAAAACATAGGGAAACCAAAAGTTAAAAGTATAGCCGAGAACAAGAAGAACAAACCACAGGGCAGCAATGAATAGGCATTCATTTGTCGTTTTGATTTGGTCGACCTGAATGCAGCAAATAGCTCTACAAGTGATATAATGCAGATTTTTTGGAGATATGACGCTTCTGGCAGGTGAACTGAAGAGAAAGAAGGAATGGCAGTTTTCAGGATGGAGCTGGACCGAGAATGAAGGCTGACTGTGAGAGGGTTTAGATGACTGGCCAGCAGGCAGGAGAATTAAGCCAGCACGGTGTAGTTTGAACATGTTTTATTGAAGAGGAGATGTGCTTTACCACTGCGAGGAAGAGCTGGGGAGCTGGCTGACATCGCAGGGGGTTGAGTGAAGCTGGAGACCGGTGCAGAGAGGAACTGGTGGTTTGAGTGGCAAGCAGACAAACAGACAAACATGAGGCGATCCTCAGTTCTCATTTGAATTGCCTGTAGACGTAACAACAACATCCCAGACAGCATCTGTCCATTGTTCTCTTGCAAATGGAAGACTTTTAATCTTAGGGAATAATGTGGAACATATCACGTTTAATTCTTCTTACATAGACATTTGTCATTAAGAAATACTTATATTATAGTATTGGTGAAAAGTCACAGTGATACGTTCTCTCGTTGTCTCACATTGGCTTCCTTGTGGTATCAATGTAGACTAATTACCCGTCCTACAAATCATAATTTGTGTTTTTCCTAAGATTCCTGTCAGCTGCATGCAAAATAAGGCCAAGGTAATCCTATTGATTAGTGTCACATGGACTTTGGACCTTCCAACAATGAGGTGAGCATGCCATCCCATTAAATTAATTAATTACCTTTTGCCATTGGGGAACCATTCAAATTTGTAAAAATGTGCCTGGGCCAGGCAAGGTTAATTGGGCATTTAGCTCTCAAAGCTCCTCTAAACACCCAGGAGGAACCTGTCCCTAAAACAGGAACAGGTCTTTAATAAAAGTAGCACAGTGATCTCCTCCAATAGACAATAGTGGATTCCTTGTCTCTGACGCCCTCAAACTGAAACTCACAAATGGAAGCATATGCATTTTGTAAACATAATCGTATGCCGGAAGGCACGAGAAGAGGAAAGGTGATCCTGGTTTGCATTTTGAAACTGTGATCATGGCGCCTGTGCATGTGTGTGTGTGTGTGTCTCCCCCATGACAGAGACAGATGGAGTGTGATTTACCAGAGGAAGCAGTTTATAGAATATTGTCTGGGGAGAGTAGGCAGTTTCTGAAATACAGCTTTCAAGTCACAGCCATCAATCTCACAAGTGCCTGTCTAGATCAAGCAGACTAGAGAGCTAGTTTGTTAATGTTCACAGAAGATGAGCGTGTTGGTCTGTGCTTCTCCGAGGCCTCAGAGACAAAACAGCCGTCAGCAAGGAGTTGCAAAGAGTTTAGTGGTAAAGGTGAAGCAGTCGGTCATCGGTATGTAAATAAATTGCCCCATTCTGTCAATCACACATCGAAACTAGGGCAGGAGAACCGCCGGTCCTGTGTTAACAACCAGCCCAATAAGATTGGTATACGGTATGTATTACATCGGGAGTGACAATTTTGAAATGTATTTGTCAATATTTTCATGTTTTAATCCACTAACCCTGTTATGTATTTGTAAATTGTAAGGCTGCCATATTTATAACATGATCATTGATTAAGACGACACCAACAGCTGCAGAATGTCCCAGGATAGCAGTTATTTTGTAACGTTCTCTGAGGACGCTGCCCTCCTGTTTCTTCACGAAGGTTCAGAGTGAGATCATGGGAGTGCTCTACCTGCTTTTGTAAAAAATGGTGTGATGAAAATGTCCTGGATCTTGATGTTGTGAAAAAGAGATTGTGGATTCCAACAAGCAAATGTTTCAAAGACAAAGGAGATGATTATTGATATTTGAAAAGACAGTACAGTGGTTATTTCAGGTGGAAATGTATTTTTATTTGAAGCTCCATGGTTTTAATGTTGGTTCTACATTTATGAGAATGTTTTATTTTTATTTTATCAAGTCTTTACTAACTTTATTTTTAACTTCATCTGCTGGTTTGGTCTTTTAACATGTAAGGACAGGAACAAACTGTTGGGAATTATCAGCATGTGCAGTAAAATTGGTGGCACAGCCCTGAATAACATCACTCATCTGGGATGCAGGACTAACAGACTAAAATATTTATTTGTAAAACGCTGTAAATGACGCTTGAACGTTTCATTTTATGATAATATTAATAACTTCCTGTGAGCTTTTAATTTGTTAATGAAACCTGTTGATTCGGACTTTTATTTTGAAGTACTTCCTGTGAATCGGTGATCACCTTAAACAGAGACTGCAATTGACGTTTTACGCTCAGCTGAAGCTAAAATTCGTGTTTGGTGACATGCAATGCTCATGAGGTTATAATTTAACACCTGGCTGGAGTGGGAACAAGGTATTGTTTTGTTTTGCATGTGTTATGTTCCTTACACGTTTATAATTTATAGCAACAAAGTGTGTGTTGTGTAAGCCACATCAGATTAGCATTGAGAGAAAGTAATGCTAGTTGTCTGTGCACTTTTAGCATAGCCTTATACTGCACTATTGTTTATGGTTTATTGACTTAGTTTTGTTTTATTTTCTGTATTCGTCTTTTTGCTCTTCAGGTGTTTTCTGGAGGAAAATAAGGGTGTAAATAAAAACCGTTGGAAACATCAGTAGTTTCACCATTATCTGGCCGGGGTTTGCACACCTGCAACAATTAGAGCTTTGAGTGAGCTGTTGTGATCTGGCGTGTTTGTTGTCTTGTCTTGTCTTGTCTTGTCTTGTAGTGCATTTGTTTCTACTGGCTGTGAAACTAATTGCCACTAGGGGATAATAAAGGTTCTTGAACTTGAACGTGGTACTATGTTTGACTCAAAGTTAAAATCTGATATAAACACAGATCTAATTGTTGAACAAGGTCAACAAAGGATCCATTTATTGCAGAGGCTAAACTCTTGTCAGGGTTCTAGCCAGAATTTGCTAGAATTTACTTTAAGTTGACATTTAACAAGGTGAATGCATGCTTCTAAAGTTATTTTTACGCTGGTGAAACTGATACACTTCAGCAAGCGACAGTTCAGGCGTCCGGACTCCCAATTACGATGAATGTATGCTAATGTCATGATTAGTTAATGGAAAGTTGTTGCTGGGGATAAACCTAGGGTGGCAGATGTTACGTGCTAATGTTGTGAGTTTTTTGGCTGAATGTAAATACAGTCAAAATACCGTTACACTGATTGAAAATGAGCCTAACAATTTTGCGATGGGTTGCAAATCATAGCATAGCGGGCCGATAGCTAGAGCCCTGCTTTTAATGTTTGTGACAATATTTCTTCAACTTTTATCAATGATTTAGAGAGTGCCTTTTAATGTTTCTTTCTTTCTTTATTTGTTGGCACAATGGATTGTCTGTAAAGGATGAGAGCCTGAACAGCATCGTGAAGGTGTTCTCAAAGATTATTGTGAGTGAGTTCAGTGGAGGGATTTCTTTTCCCTTTGGGAAGTGACTGACAAAGCAAGGAAGATTATGAGCTTGCCAAACTATTTTCTTGCGATTTAATTCTTCCTGATGCCTAGTGGATAGTGGAAATGGACCGGCATTACAGTGCACCCCAGAAGAAAACGTATCAATATTCCAATTATGTTCTTTAATGTATTGCTTATTGGTCTATTTTGGGGGTTATTGCTCTTTACTTGTTTATTGTTTTAACTTGTCTCGTACTTTTAATATGTTTCCTTTAACTGTGGTGAAGCTGCAAATGAATTGTCCATTTGGGATCAATAAAGTCATTTGAATCTGAAATAAATCAAATGTATTTATGTAAAAAAAAAAAAAAAAAGAACAAAGAGTCAACTATGCCATATAAATGGAAATGGGAACCTTAACGTAAGGCAGCTAATAAAAGGGAACATTTTGTTGTTTGTTGTACAGGAAACAAGACTCTGAGCTGCTCACAAAAAGAAAAAGATAGGGACAAAAAACTGTTACATTTCTCAAGGACAGTGTCTGAATTTGTATTAAGACCAAGCTGCAAGGCAGTGATAGTGGAAATGCCATCCATGTCTCTATTTCTTATACCACCAATGGGCTGTGGGATGGCATTTTGTTCCAATAAAAGAGAACGTTTCGAATTCCATTATCACCGTCGCTGTTTATGTTGCTGTGGACGAGTGTCCCACTTATGTCAGCTCCCTTGGATCAACCACCGATCTGATTGGACCATTGGACTGTTTACACAACACTAGAAATGAACATCCTGAGCAATATCTAAAACAAACACACATTCTAATCCAGTGACCTCAATAGTCTCAGCCCTGTGTGCTTACACAAGTGCCCTAACTCCCACCAAAAATATCTTTCCGAGCAGCATCTCAGGAGCTGAGGAACACTTTGAAAATGAAAGAAATAATGTGTTTTGACACAGGGAGCAGATGAATTCATCACTGTGGATGAAAAAGCAAGTCAGGGAAGAATTTGGCTTGGACTGCAAAGTGAAATGTAATTGTTCTTGCAAACAAATTTGAAAGAAAAGCCCGGGACGTGTCAGGATTTACTATCCACTTCTCCACCGCAGTTACATCAGAACATTCACTGTCAGCATGAACATGAATTTCAATATTAGTGCAGAAACTTAAGCTTTACATATGGAAGTAATTACGAGGCGATGATTCACGTTTATAGCGTAGGATTGTGTCGTGCTTGTGACTTATACTTTCTTTAATGTATATCCAAAGAGGAATAAAAGCACAAATCTGCAGAACAGCAGAGGATGTGAGTTCAATTACCCATCTGTTGAAAATGTGAGGTAAATATCTGTGATTACCGGATACTCTTGTAAGAAGAAGTTCGGGTTTTCCAGAGTTAAACAGGTGGCATCACCTTCCGGCAACAATTTGAGATTCTATGCGTGTGCATAATGACAGCGTTTCACTTAAGATAAAATAAGTAATCACAGCAGTTTGGAGGCTGTGCAGATTTGGTTTGTTTTGTCTTTTCAGCTTCACGTCCTTTTAGTTTAGATTGTCTCGGTAGTCTGATTCATTATGCTGCTGCTGTGTTGTTCTGTTTTTCTCTTTTTTTTTTGGAAGGTTGCTTTGATTCATTATTTCACGTGCTCTTTGCAAATTTGTGATTTCGCTTTGCACCTAAGGGCCGTCATAAATAACACCACAGCTGAACGCGAAACATCACAATACGGAGACAGATTGTCGAAGTGCATTTGTTTTTCCGTATGCATGAAACTCTGTTAAGGTGGTGTTGTCTTTTTTTTTTTTTTTTTTCCCTTTCACCCTCTTGCCGTGAGCCAAATGTAAAAACTTTGTTTTTTTTGCTGTAATTTTTTTGTGGGGCTTGTCATGAGATTCACTCTGTAAGAATGCCCTTAACATCAGCACCTCAACATTTCTGTCATCCACATCTGTTAGCACAATTCCAGAATAACAACAGCCTTGAGGTGTTTATGGTGTAGTGTCTTCAATTATCAGGAGAGCTACCTGCCAGGTTGTGTCTGATTCCTTGCGAGGTGAGGGTGTACACTAACAAGTGTGTTTAAATTCCTCTCAGCTGTTTCTTTTTGCCCAGAGGAAAGCACCAACCAAATAGTGGCTTCACCTGTTACTTGTTAATGGGCATTATTTGACATTTATTTAACCAACGCTCATTTGCCTCCGTCACTTCTCCGTTATATAAAAGGCATGTTTCCATTGTCCCACTTTTTTTTTTTTTTTTACCATTCTAGTCTGCTTCCCTGTCGTCTTGAAGCTCTGGGATTTATGAACTTTAAGAAATATGTCTCTCTTTTTTCCCCCCCCTTTTTGTCTGTGCTTCAAAACATAATCAGTTCCTGTGAACCAGAGGGAATGAACAGTTTGGGGGATCAGTATCTGTTTTTTTTTTTTTTTTTTCTTTCACTTTCCACATAAATTCCATTGTACTTTATCATATTTCTTGCACTTCTCAAAAACTTTGTGACACACATTGTTGCCTTTTTCTTAAAGAAGTCACAGAGCACCAGTACCATGGCAAACTACTATTAGATACAGTGTCTTTGATGGAAAGCACTCATCTACTAGACAGTCTCTCTTTTTTCTGCTGCACTTCTCCAGGTGCTATGTAGTTATGGAGACACTGCACCATAAAAATATAACTGAATCCCCAGCTTAAGCATTGGCACTATGACGTAAATGACACTTTTGATGCACTGCAACACAATTGGGCCGCCTGCTACGTATAGATAATGCTGTTTATTCTGAAAAAGCCAAATATTATAAATTACATTGTGGGCACATTGAGCTGTGAACAGAGTAGGACACACAATATTGTGCTGTAGCTAAAAAAGTCTTATCATTTCGCAGCAATAAATAATAAATGACAACCACGCCACTGGCCAAATACAGTATGTCATGATACAAATCAAGTCTAATAGGACTCTGGAAGCATTAGGCTGATAGGAACATTAGAATTACGTGCTGCAGTAAAATGATTCTAAAAGTTAACCTCACAGTTGTGCACTTATGTGCCTGGAGTGTCAATCACATGTACTGACAGGACGTGGAGATATTTTCGGTATTATCCCAAGTAATAGAGGTCCGCAGTACTAGTGAAATACACCTTTCTTTATTTATATATAACGTATTTGCACTGAGAACCGCAGACTGAATGGGTTATACAGTGTGTGTGTGTGTGTGTGTGTGGCCACACGCTGACCACACATGCTGACCATGCTTTATTGAGGAATACGACTGAGCTATCTGAAAAAATAGAGCAAGGTGACCAGAATCTTTTACTCCGCTTATTACCTGTAACCTTATGTATTTATTTTTGTGTTTTATTTTTATTAGGGTTCGGGCCACACACGATGGAAGGAGCCTAACCGAGTAACTGAAGGAATAAGTGAACACAAAGGTTTGTGCACACATACATTTTAGAACATGACATAACATTTAGAGTACATGAATACATGTGTGTATCGTATTTATTTTTTAATTTTTTAAATTAATTCAGTTACCATCGTTTGAAACATAAGTAACATACATTTTTAGCGATGCACTCTAAGGTACTGCATATTATTAATAATTTAATTGACATATTCTGTAAAAGATAGAGTGCATTGCAGAAAATAAAGCACGGATGTCAACAAACCTTTTTGCACTTCAGTGATAAAAAGAATGAGGTCATGTTGTTTGGGCCTATAGTGACCCTTATAAAGTTCATGTTGACCTGGGTTCTTCACAGCAACAAACCTGGGTATAAGATTGACAGTGAGTTTTTACTTGATGCACAGATTAGCTCAGTGGTCAAGTCCAGCTTCTTGAGACAACTTGCTAAACCAATTCTTTTCTCTGCATCAATTTTGATCCATTCCTTTATCACGACTCATTTAGACTCACTACTGGAACGCACTCCATGTCGGGCTTAGCCTGACGTGACTTCCTCAACTACAGTTGGTTCAAAACACCTCTGCTCAGCTTGTCTGAAACAAACGAGAGCACATGACTCCGGATTGATTTTAAAATTATTTTATTTGGTTTTAAATGTCTTCATGGTCTTGCCCTGCAGTATTTGTACGACCAGCTTCAGCCTCACGCTCTCTAAGGTCGGCAGATCAGTCAGATCATGATTAGCTTTTGCACTTCGGGCAGGCCGACTCACTTCCTGTTTCCAAGTGCTTCCAAATCCTCTCTTAAAACACATTTTTTCTCTTTCGCTTTTAACTCAGTTTGAGACGTTGGCTTTGACTATTTTTATCGTTTTACTGTCTTTTATTGTTTTGTCAAAGTGCTTTATAAATAAAGTTGGATTGGATTGGATTGTTATTATTTCTTTTTTGAATTAAGGCAGCAGGTCATTCACTGTTTTAACGTAACAGTCATCCTATGAATTCTGAATGCTTTTAATACTCAGCAAGCTTAGAAAGCTGAAGATGAGATGGATTTCTTCATGCTTTGTGGCTTTCGAAGGTGCGTTTGCAAATGTGTGTGAAGTATTTTAGGCAAATGATGCGTGTGTTGTTGAGCTCAGTCCCAGCCCTTGTGTGTCTCTCATCAGTAGGAGCCGGTGTTTGAGGAAAGTGCTGCGTCTTCACGACAAGCTTCTGCTTGCTCCTTCAGAAAAAGTCTCCAGCTGATTGTCTTCTTTTGATCCAAGCACCTACACACACACACACACACACACACACACACACACACACACACACACACACACACAGACACACACACCAGATAGGTTGGGTGACATATCTGGGCTGCTTAAAGAATCATCTGGGTTTTTTTTCTAATATTCACAGTAACTGTTAAGTCTCTTAAAGTTGCTGGTGTAAGAAGAACTAGAACACAGCTTGATCATCAAGACTAGAATATTTTAAAACCAAACTTAATTTTGCACACACATTCATTGTCCCAAGAGGTCAAATCTTAATGACTTTGCTGATCTTCTGACTTTTCTTCTTAAACCACTGATAGGTTGACATTTTTTGTTTTTTAATTAAATGTAAAACGTGTGAGATGAGCAACACCGCTCATCTGGGGGCACCGTTTTAAGCTGAATTGTGACATTTCATTTCACATCAATGCAACGCCGGCCTTTTAATTTGTCTTATAATTCGATTTATGGCCAAAGATCAAATTAAAGCATACAAAGGTGCCACACGTGACAGCAAATCTGTACTATATATCTGCAGTGTACCATTGTCTTAGGAATAATGTAAGCAAGCTGATGTTAGCATTTTGCCCCACTTCCAATCCAACTTTATTTATAAAAAGTGTTGTACATCAGAGATAAATAAAACATATAAAATGTAAAAAACACAAGACCTAATAGATTAACAAACCAACAATAAAACAATAATATACTGTAGAAAGTATAAAAACAACACAAATAAACAAGTTATACAAAACTATAAAAACAGATAAAAACAACATCTCATACTGGGTCAAAAGCCAAAGAGTAAAAATGGGTTTTAAGATGCGTTTCAAGAATTGTATGATGAAGGACACAAATCTTTCTGAATAATGGAAAACCACTTCACCTCTTGTTTCTGTGTTACTCAGGCAGTTGCCATAAATATCAACCTAGTAGGGATAATGAAAAGAATCACAATAGATCAGTTATCAGATTTAGGTTTTGCTCAGCTAAATGTTCAGAAGTATCAGATTACCTTTACTAAGTTGAAATGTCAAATGGTTAGACGAATAAGTATAACTTTGTGATATCGTGATCATATCATTTTTCAGTTTCAAATAAACCCTAAGTGTGTTTCCACTGACATCGTCTGACGCTCCCTCAGGATTATGTAGATCAAATCCAGTTTGAAACCTGTCAGCAATGTGACAACTCTACATCACATTCTACTGTGAAAGCGTGTGCTTCGTTTGGCTTTTCTAACATGTTGCTTTGGGAACAAGATGGTAAACTGAACAACAAGCTGTGGTTATGTCTGGGGAGTGATTTTAGCAAAAGGCTACGATCAGCAGCTCTATATAACTCCAGTTAGAGTGCTCCACCTATTTTGACTCTCTTCACCGGGAAAGTGCCGACTATGTCCCTACTTCTCGCATGGATATGTCCAGAATATGAATACGGAAATTAAAACGAGAAGGGACAGGGAGTTGTGACCAAGTTTGGTGCAGAAAGATAGAGCAGGGAGAGAATTGCAAAGCAGGAATAAAATAGTAAAGCTATGTGTATAATAGGAGGACTATTTAAATTTAGACAACTTTTAATCCCTTGATGAGAATACAGATTAAAGAAAAACATTTGTGGAGTTTTTATACATATATATATATATAAAATATAATGTGACAATATTTCCAAAACTAAATGAGTTTGCTGTGAAATAAAATTAACGGGTAAAGCTTTGAGAAATGATATTGCTATAATAAATTGTAATCGAGCAGGTGATTTGTAGGAGTTTCTGGATCGATCAGTGTGATCTAATATGCAAATGACCCTGACTTTGACTGATAGAACCACAGCATTAAAAACAATGATGGCTGGAAAGAAAAGGGTATCTTATTATGCTTAGTGCCCGTAGTTGAAAAAGGCTGGATTATTTGGTCATAAATTTTACATTTAAGAGGATTAATGTCTAATGGGATGTCAAGGAAACCTGGTTCGAAACCCAAATTACCACCTTAAATCCTGACTTTCATTGTAAATGAAGAGGTGGATGAAGCTAAATTTCACCAGTAGTTTAAAGGAATACTAAACTGCAGTCAAAATACTGGACTATATTATGCATAAAGTATTAGACCTCTGTCTGAATCATTAGAACACCGAGGATGAATTCCCTCTAAGGCAATTACTTTTAAATAAATGTGGTGAATTTGATAAAACACCTTTGCACCTACAACTCCTCAGATCCGCAGTTAATCACGGCAGCAACTTCCACCGCTTTAAAGGAAAAGGGAAGGAACATATATAGAGTGTTCTAGTGTGTGTTGACACAGTGAATTTTAAGGCGCTTTTGAGATGCTGCGGGAGAGAGGAGGCTGTCGAGGAGAAACAACAGCGAAACCTGAGTCACATCAAGTTTTGAGCCTTGACCTTGGAGGAGCCAGGAGTCCCTGTTGTTCGGACATGTAAAGAATAAGAAAACAGATTTAGAGCTAGATGGAATGGCACCAGATCATTTTGCCAGAGGCGTGATGATATTTCTGGCATGCAGGGTGATTCTGTCAGGTCTGGGAGGTACGTATAGACAGGTGCATTTGAAGAGGGTTTGGGGGCCCCGGGCAAAAGGACCTCAGGGTCCTTACACTGGGAGTAGTTGAGGGGAGGGTGGAATTACTGCTGCTGTGGACTAATGGATCATCCTTTCTCTGGGACAAATAAAGCAGCTCAACACTCAGAGAGGAGGAGGACAAAGAGGCAACAGAAAGACAAGGTGGCAGTAATGCACCGTTACAGATGCCAACCACTGTAAAACTCCAATGACAAAAAAACAGCCTATGGCCCCAGGAATGGCTTCCTTAGCTAATCCTGTTTCAATGTCCCTATGTGTAGGTTGTATATAAAAAACAAAACAAAACAAAAACAAAACAGCACTGTACTTCTGCACTATAAAGCTGCAACAACTGGCACCATGACATTCTGCAACACAAGCAACATTCCCCTTGTTGTGGGAATATGTGAAGGTCATGGAGATATGATGAGGTGATTGTCAACATGTGCATACCAATTAGAAAAAAGGACGACATGGTAATAATCAGTGGAGATAACAGAAATGACACTCAGTGAGCGATGAGATGATAATAGGGGAATGGCGTCGCTTACAAGTCCTCGAGTCCAGATTGGTGTTGATTTCCTGCAGTACAGGTCAAGTCAAGGGGGACATTCACCTAATCAGTAGTTAAGATATAAAGCACAGGTTGAGGCACACAGGGTTGAAAGCATTTGTCAAATTATCTACAGAGTATTGATCCAATATTGACTTCCACACTTGACCCTAGTGGAAATATGGGAGTGGGCGCTGTCCTTGGTGCTGAATCGCAATTTGTTCTGTCAAATCCAGACCGGAGCTCACAGCATATACTGTCTCATCTTTCCCCAGGCACTGTGAAACTGCCTGAGAGGGGGGTGGGTGCGAGACAGATGACAGGTGATGATGAAACGGATAGTTTGGAGAAAAAAAGGGGTAAAGGAGAGAATTTATGTCAAACATGAACAGCTGTTCCTGAAAAGTGGTAAGAGCCTGCAGCAGAGCTTTATCCGCAGTGAAAAATGCCCCAAGTCTGTTCATAGGCATTTTACCACAATTCAAATACACAGCTCATATACTGATAACTGTAATGAACGCCGCATGACTTTGATCAGTCACATGCAATTGAAGCGGCCGTCATGTGAAATGTATTTGAAAATGTTCTCTGATGTCTATATGCGCCAGAGAATTCCTCTAAAATTAGTTATGAATCAATAAATTCTCTTATGCTTCAAGACTTTCAAGAGGGAGATTGACTACTTGGAGTTTGAGTGAGAATGGTCAGAATGCCAATGATACAGAAGGGGATAGAGCAATAATAAATAGTGGTAATTTAATCGGCTTGCCTCGTGGCCGCTCTGTTACGCAGCCTTTGTAAAGGCTGCTTTGCAGAGTAGGAAGAAAAAAACTACTAAGCAGTACTGATCTCGACCTGAAGAGTTTTTCAGAGGGTGTGTGCACTTTCACCATAGGTTTTCAGAAAGAGGTAGACTGTAGGTTTTGGGATAAGGGTATACGGGGTGGATGAGGTTAGACAAGATACTGTAGGGAAAACACTGAATGGAAAAAGCATTTGATTCGACCAAAATCTGCATATATATATAGCAGGTTTTGAAGTCTATGTATGATTTTATTTATTTCTATTTGTCATCCAGTTTTTCTGTTCATATAAATGACATGTACACGTACAAGTACACAGACTTAATATTATTTTTTGTTACACTTATAACTAGTCACTTTTTTAAACATAATATTTTTATTGGTAGGCAGTTACAGAAGCTACATGCCAAGTGTAAACTTGAGGTGGGATTAATGAAGAAAATAGATAAATAAATAATGGTTGCAGGAAAGAAAATGACAAGGTCTGAGGTAGGCGTTAACTGGGAGCTTATCTGTGATATAGGCTATGAGTGGCTTGTAAGTCTCAGTTGGGGAGACTTCCACTGGAGGAGAATCAACCTTCGGGCCAACAGAGTGACCCATTTTTTTTGTGCCGACGAGATTCTTATTGTTGAAAGATAGCAATTAAAGGATCCGGCTTGATTGTCAATTGGACAACTTCCGCTAGAGTTTTTGATGGAATTCCAGTAAGTGGACAAGCTAGGACAATGCCAGTAAGCGCTCTAGTTTTGACGACCACTCAAAGTGCTTAATTCCCCAGGTTTGCTGTTTACCCATAGCTATTCACTCACCCATTCACACAACACATATACAGTATATGCAGCACATTTCTATCTCACATCTATCATACCCACACTATACTGGCACAGCCATCAGGATCAAGTTGGGACTAAGTGTCTATAGCTCACTGTGTCTGAGTCAAGTCTGCAGTTTGAAAGGAACAAATTGCAAATCAAGTCTCACATCAATATTTCAACATTATTAGATTGGACGTATAATGCATAGATCAAAGTCTGAACTTTAATTAACAATCACGTGCACTTGTTCCTTTAGCTGCTGTGCTGTATGCGCTGAGGCTGTGCAGCAGTGTGTGCTCATCCTAAATAGGATGTTGTGGACAGTTGCTGTTACGGAAGGACAGTCCATAGATTTCCATAGCATAGGAAACAGCAGCAGATGGTGTTGATGCGACGGGCTATCGAGTAACAGGCAGCAGTTCTTTGTGCCCTCTTCTTCACCTTGCTATCAGGCAGCATTCCCATGGATTGCAGCTGACAGGTATAAACATTCAGCGACTCAGCACTGCAGAGCAGATTTGGTGAATAGAAAATCTCACTGTGATGTAATGTGTAATAGTCCTGATCACAACAGCCACACTTTTAAGGTGCAAAGAGCCACTTTATCTAGTTCAGCCAGAGACATTTATGCCAAGGACTTGGCCATTTGTAGCAAATGGTTACACAGCTAAATTTGATGGAAATGACTCCGGGTATTTGAATGCCAACACACATTCTGCCGGTGTAAACTGTCTCCCCTGCGGTAGCAGTTGGCACAAGCGTATCAGGTGATGTTGTAAATCTGCATAAATGGGACAATAGTTGTTTGCTGGTAATCAAGTAGCTGAAGAATGGTAAGGTGATTGCAAGGCATTAAGGAAACACAGGAGGTTAATCAGCTAATGCAAGTGTGACAAACAATATGCTCTATATTTTAGCAGGGGAACTACACGTAATATTAATAAATAGTTCTTCACGGTCATCCTGCATCAATTGTTCTGCATGGTGCTTCAAGTTTAATTATAACTAATGTTGATTAATTGTAACATTTGCAGTGTTTGGTGGAAAATGGCCTAATTGCTCCACAGAATGAAATGTGCAGAATCTGTAAAAATGTCCCTGCGTCTCCCATATTCTTGCACAACCTCTTGTTCATTAGCAACAGTGATTGTGTGTAGTCTTGTAAATGCACATATGTCTTCTCAGATCAGTCCAAATCAAATAATGCAGGATTCACACAGTCCACAAAGGTGATTGTTAGCACATTTGTTATTTTGTCTGCCTGCATCAAACAGCACACAGAGAATTAAGATCCCCTGAAATATCTCAAACCATCTTGATATATCTTAGTACATGAAACCACTTAAGCCACAAAGATAACAATTTAAATATGTTTTATATATTGTGTTACTGATGGTCAAAATCAGCAGATATATTATCTGATGAGCCAAGAAACAAAAGCCAGCCACAGGTTTAAATCAGTGGATGTCAATTTAAAAAAGAAAACATGTGCACAATGTAATATTTATGGACCAATATATATATACTGCGTATATATGTATATATATAACTGTTAATATAAGCAAACAAATAATTATCTCCACTGACTGCACTTCTAATACCAATGGAGTGAAATGTCCTTAAAAGTCACTTCCTATCTGATTTAATGATGCTTTGGATAGTTGCCTTGGCAATAGGTAGCAACGTGGGCTGTGCTAAAGGGTGTGTCTAAAACATGCACATGCACTCTGAGGTAATACTATCACCATGCCATCTGTAGTCACTCCACAGGAACATAACCAGCACCATTTATTGCACATATGATTACTGGTTGGCATACTTTTTTTTTTTTCCACAAGCCATCTGCTCAGAAGAGTTGAGGAAGAGTTTGTGAAATGGAAAGCCGAGTGCTATACTGATTCTCTGTTTTAACACGTTTGCATTCAAAGAAGTGGTGTCAGTTTAGATGTAAATATGTTAATTCTAGGGCTATTATTGTTCTTATTATAATTACTGTTAATATTATTATTATAGTGTCAGACATACGTTAATATATAACTCATGAAATTACTTATTTTTCCTTTGGTTCATTCACTGTGGTCAACTGGTTTTTTAGTGTCATCTGTTGTCTGACAGAAAATCAATGTCAGGATCAAACAGGAGTTCTGTGTGACAAGCTGTGACATCCTGTGCAACACAACCCACAACATCAGAGTGTTTTAGATTACGCCAGTAAAGCATCGGATCAAAACGTGGCTGTCAGTATAGGATCTTATTGCTTGGCCCGCTTTAATCCACAGTGCACCTCTCTTGAGAGTGTCATCTAAGCAACTTCACACCAGACTCTACACTTATTTTGGGTTTCAGAGCATTACTAACACCGGGGCATGGCTGTGCCCCACTCTGCTACACTGGTGTCTTCGTGACAGGTGGCATAGATGATGCTGTTGCTGTCGAGTTCTGTCTTTCTCCAAACCCTGGTGTGTGTGGATTGTGAACAGGCTGCTGCACTGTTGTCATGGCTTCATCTTTTCATAGTTGATGTTTGAGGCTTTCCTGCAAACTACGGGTTAAACAGAACATTTCACAGTCTCCAAAGTGATGTATTGCGTCCTCGTCAATATAGCTGCCAAATTTGACACGGAGAGCGTCCAAAGAGGCTAAACAGACACAGCGTCCTCTGTTTATGGTTAAACATTGCCCCTGTTTGTTTGCAAACAGGCTGACTCTTTTCAGTGAATGATGGGGGCTGGCTAATGTACCTAAGGGGCCCTGTCTTTGTGTGCTTGTTTGTGAGACCATGCACCCATGATGTCTGACTCATTTGGTAACAAAGCCTTGGAGTCATTTCCGATAAGACCAATGGAGCATTTGTCTCACTCTGGTGTGTTATTGTTCATGTGTGGTAGGAAGTTGTGAACAAGTATCTGACTAATTATAATGTAAGCTTGAGAGGTAAAGTCTACGGAGCCCCAGACATGACATGGGGGAAAGAAAAAGACTTGTGGCCACACAATACTAATTTGTTCCCACAAAAGATAAAACGTGTGCATGAAATACTCGTTTGAGGCCAAAAAATACTGATTTGTTCCCACGAAATAGGTAAAATGTGTGCACAAAACACTAATTTATGGCCACAAAATACTAATTTGTTCCCACAAAGGGTAAAATGTGGCCATGAAATACTAATTTGTTCCCACAAAAGGTAAAATGTGGCCATGAAATACTAATTTGTCCCACGAAATAGGTAAAACGTGTACATGTAACACTCATTTATGGCCACAAAATACTAATTTGTTCCCACAAAATAGGTAAATTGTGGCCACAAAATACTAATGTATTCCCACGAAATAGGTAAAATGTGCGTACGACATACTAATTTGCTTCCACGAAATAGGTATAATGTCCATCCATCCAACTTCTACCACTTTATCTTCCACATGAGGGTTGCAGGGTTACCAATCTCAGCTGACATAGGTGAGGGTACACCCTGGACAGTTCCCAGTCCGTCTCATGGCCACATAGAAACAACTAACCACCCATGGGAGGAAACCGGAGAACCCGGAGAACCACCATGCACTCACGGGAGAAATAGTAAAGCGAGCAAAGAGGGCTGATGCTTTGGGATGGACAGAGATAATGTGATTGAGTTTTATTTTAGGTTGGGAATGAGTTATAAAGATTTTAACGGATGTGTTACCCGCTTATTATATACAAAGCATATACTGAACACAATGTTGAGATGCTGTGATTTCCATTATCTGAATGTACTACTTTTCCTGAATGTAATTCTAAAATTTTAGCACATTGTTGGTTTTAAAGCAAATTATATTTTATCGCAGTGATAATTATTTGTTGTAAACAGTTCGGTGGTCGACTTTGAATGCCCTGTTTCTAATTCAAGCATGAAAATACCCCGTTATTAATATTTCTATACAAAACATGCTCTTTTTGTGGTTATTTATACAGTAACATCATAATGCAAATATAATCAACCCATTGTCCCTATAGGATAATTATAGTCCACATTCTACGACTGACTGTCCTTATAATGTAATTATATTAGTAAATATTAAATGAATACATTTATAATGGTTAAGTCCTTTCATTAACCAAGTGTGGCACACATGTAGCCTGAAATTAATTGTCTTATCACGGTCCGGTGGTATTTCACAGGGTAATTTGTGGGTCCAGAACTCAGGAGCTTGTAAGAGTTACACTAATCCAAATACAAAATAATTTGACTTTTGAGTGCAGAACACAGGATTAAGTAGTGACAGCAGTGTGAGCTTGGCGGATCTGCTTGTTCTCGCTCAGGTGCTGTCACGGAAACTGTTCCTTGCGCATGGTTTTAAAAGACGACTAAAATGAACAAAATGGTACGTCGCAGTGTGATACACCACATATCACACTGTGCCGGCACAAAATCAGCTGCACCAAATCTCAAACGGGTGTGTTTGGCACTAGCAGAGCACTTTGGGCCAAAGATCAATAAGTGACTTTGTAGCTGTCTCATTAGACTTGAGGTGTGATGTCCTGTGTGAAGAGAGGAGCTGAGCTGTCAGCTGGTCACCACCTGGTGGTGATATGGACCAGACAGACAAGGACATAGGTCACACTGTACTGTATAGTGTGGGTGATGTGTAGTTTGGATGTATTTGGATTACTGTCTGTCAAAACCTAAATCAACTTTATGTGTTGGCTGATTCCAACCCAGACCTGATCGGCACAGCCAGCTTTAGACTTGGAGGAGAGATTTTGCTCCAGACCAGAAAGGTCGTGTGGACCGAAAGGAAATTGTGTTGACAAAAACAAGCAGGGGAAAAGACTATAGAGGACAACTTTAACCATTTAACACAGCATGTATAGCAGACAACATGTTTGCGCAAGCACACTTTGCATTAACGTGATTACGCGACAGTTTGTGTTATTGGAAACATTGCAATGGTTTCTGAAAGCTCAGAAGTTGTCAGATGTCAAAGCCAATGTGTAGTTATTATGGTAATTTTTTCTTCAATATAACCGTTTTTTTTCATTTTAAAGTGTTAATACACTATTTTAACATGCAGTAAATTGTAAATAACTGCCAGATATTGAAAGTTATTCTGGAAAACTGGGCAAAATAATTTAATGTTTAATTAAAATTTACTGGACCATTTTAATCCTTTTCTGGTTAAAATAAACAAAAAACAGTCCAGATGGGCGTTTTGTGGCTTAGGTGTTCAAGGGGTTATCTCTGGATAGCGTTTAACAACTTAAGAGAAAGGATTGCTGATTCAGCTGTAGATTAAATTTAACTGAATGCTTATGTTTGGAAAAATTGTACAGTTTATTCAAGGATTTCTGATTGTCTTGTATCATAATAATCAACAAACTCCCTCACTGTAATGGATACAGTGATGGTTGCATTTTTAAGCTCGGTCGTTTTGGGGGATGTTTCCTCTGCTAATTCAAGGCTGAAATGGAGATCAATGTTGAGATTCTGAGCATTTTAATTTGCTCCCCCTCATAATCTTACAGGCTGTTTGGTTTCATTTGGGGAGTACACACGAGCACAAAGCCCCTAATGTTGAGTGCAATTGCTTTCCGTTTGGCAAAGTAAATGGCTCTAAATCCTTTGACACGTCTGACTGAAATTGTTGTGAGTTCAAGCGGCGTGCAGAAGTCATGCACGCCATTAGCTGCGAAGTGCCAGTTGACTCACGCACTCACCAGTCACATTCAAACAAGTCAAGACGGTCCAACAACTGTAATCCAACAACATTACATTCTCCCTTCTCTGATCATTCGTGCTGCTTCTAAATCCACTGGTTCTGCTGCTTACCCTTGTTGTAGTGTATGTGCCGATTTCTTTTCCCCGCCTCCACCGCCTCTTCCACCTTCTTATTACCATACTTCAGATGCATCTCCTGCCTTGTGCATTATGTATATCCCACATCTCTGTGATATGTACCCTCTGGGTTCTCTTTTCTATATTTCTTGTAGTTTTAATGTGCTCCCTGAGAATTTCATTCGTTGCGTGGATTAATTTAGGGAGCAACCGAGCCTTATACGTTTGAATATGAACATCATAGTGAATCGGTGTGGCCTTACAGCGAGAGGATTCAGGGTTGAAATCATAAAGCTGCGACCTTTCTGTTATCTTATACATTTTATATGGGCATGTGATGCATTTTTGTAAACAAAAACATAAAGACATGAGATGTTATATAGCTGTAGGTTCAACAGGATTTCAAAATCCAAAATCAAGAGGATTTGCCACCCAATTAACACGTATCATTTTCCCGTTTTAACCATTTACAAAAATATGCAGGAAAAACAAGAAAACAATAAATACATGAGCTACAGAGGTGAGATCTTCCCACGTTGACTGATCCTTCAATGTGCCACATCTGCCGCACCAAATGATGGGTTAATGAGGGGCACGCATGTCCTGTCCTATTTCCTGCAATCAGCTCACTCAGACATTTTGACAGGAGGCAATTATGGACGAAAAGTACTAAGGAGGCTGAAAAATTGCTTCGACACATGCACACGGATGTATGTATCTATTCAGAGGGTCAGAACTGCATTTAGGATAAGGCTCGGTGCACCTGATTGGCACACACTTTGGAATTAAACTTGACATGTACACAGTCTGGACCATTTAAACCTCAACCTCAATCATCTTTAGCCATGGAGTAACTACGATAGCTTGCGTATGACTCGGGGTCATGAACGGATCGTTTTTAAATAAGATTTTGAGGCGAGTCCTCACGCTGGCAGAAATATGGGAGCTATGAAAAACAAGCGCCAGAGTACCTTGCCTTTGATTATCTGATGTCTTTTAGGCCATTGTTTACATTTTTTCTGATGCAGAGAAATACAATTAAAAAGGGGCAGGCTTACATTTTACGAATACTTAGCGCTAATGGGGAGTGATAGCGATTGCTTGTTAGGCTTCTGACTTAGGTAGAGGTCGGGGTCATTAAAACAGTTTTCCTGTGCATCTCCATCTTGCTCGTGACTGAGTGATAAGGCAGTCAAAAATGATGCAGGCCGGTCATATATCAAACAAATACTTCATATAAGCCATGTCTACTCCCCTGGATCCCCAAGGTGATATTGACTAGAGCTTGATAGAATCGGGCATGAGGAAAATGTCTACAGTCAGCAAGCTAACACCATACTTTAATCAATCTCTTATATGTCAGAAGCCATACCGTTAATCTTGTGTGTTTTGTTGTTTTGAAGAGGGGGGGACCATTATTCTATATGAAGTTGCTATTTGTTGCAGTCCGAGAAGTGGCCATTATATGCAGGGAGGAAAATTATTATTTTCTTTTTTTTTTTTTTAGTAACAATCAGATTTGGCTTTATAATTACAGCCATCCTCCCTCTGGAAAGTTTCCTAATCAGGGCATGAGACACTTTTAAATAAAGAGCTTAAGAAACACATTAAAAAAAGTCTCAGACTAATTCGCAGATGCCTGCTTTCTGACAAGATGCTGATTTAAACCCGTAAAGTGTCTTCTAATCTGCCCTTCCACCTTGGGCAATCTGTCATGATTGACAGTGTGTGTGTTCAGTGGTAACAACACAAACATTCAATCTGACTGTTGAGGCCCCACAAGGCATTTAATTTCCCTCCAGTGAGACAGCTGGGGAGTAAACCCTGTGATTACAGGTATAGCACTGGTTAAAGTTCAGCTTGGCAGGATGCTGCTCTCTGGTGATTCGGGCGCATTAACATCCCGGACACTCAAGATGATTTGCATTTGACATTGCACTAAGCACTTGAACAGTTTGCAGCTACCGGGGCCAAGGGGCCTCACACCTCCCTGCTGTCAAAGATTTGTACCCTCACAGCTTTAATCTTGGTGTTAGTGTTGGGGAGGTTACATCTAATGTGAGGAGAATGACTAACAGAGGTGATTTATATCCTTTATCCCGTTAAAGAGCTCCGGGTTGTTTCGAACCTGCAGTCCGAATTCTCAGGTTGTCATTTTGAGACATCCTGATAAATCACTTGCTAAGGCTAATATCAACACTGTCTGATGCCTGCACAAAGCAAGGATGATGAACAAACACATCGGCAAACACATTTGTTTTGACGTTACATTATTTATTTTTTTTGTACTACTTGTGTACAGTGTTTGGCGTAAAAGTAGAACAGATTATGTCCAGGCTAACAGGGTAAATAATACACTTTATGTACTTTTTTCCAGTAGATGCAACAGAAAATAATCAGGTAAAAAAAAAGTAGATTTAATGAACAGTGTGAGTGGGAAAAAAATACGCTGTGTTGATACGCATATGGTGATGGGTTTCAGAGGGCAAATGAATCCGGAGAAGCTGATCAGTGATAACAGCTGTGCTGGAAAAATGTGTCAGGCCCGTGTCATAGCATGTGATATCATAAACATTGGTTTGTTATATAAACTGTGACAAAATGAACACACGCCCACAACAAATCAGAGGCACTTTCCCTCATTCTGCGCACACAATGATATATCGCGCGTCTGAACATTTCATACTTTAAATTGTGTAATTAAAATAATATTACTCATATAAATTTATGACTGACACACATTGGGTTCATCTTTGTCAAAAAGAAAACAAAACACAATTTCAAGGCACATGACAACAAAATTGCTGCCTTTGCAACACTGTCAGGCATTCACATGAATAAAAAAGACGTATTAAAATTCATCAACACACATTGTCCTGACTATTACTGTTGGTTTCATTTGCAGTCGGTGGCGGTGTTGTGCTTCACTGCAAATTGTTCCATATTCCATTACATTTGCCTTGTTTGCCTCTCAGCCATGATCTTGTAACCCAGCATTTTAGTAAAATAATCTGACTATTGTCGTCTTTTTTGTCAAGGTCAAATCCGGTGATAATCTGTGAAGCATTTAATCAGCACTTTTGCCTTCAGATGTTTGAGAATCTGCTGCCCTCTTGCTCCTGTTGACATTGGTTATTTCATTTTGAAGAGAGTTTCAAGTCCCTTGTTTGTAACACCCAAGAGCTTGCTCTGTGCTGCCATCCAGAACAGAATCCAATAAAAATAAATAGTCCAGGGAAGCTCACTACAGCATGGTGTCCCTCTTTCATCTGTGAAGTCCTTCTGTGGCCTAGCACTTTTGTGGAAGCATGCATTACCTCCGTAAATATCCCCGTAAAGCTCAACCATAAGCTGAGGATCCACTCACTCTAAATGCAAACTGGGGTATTTTTTTGTAAGTTTGGAGACAAAATGTATGTGGTGAAGAAAAACAAATACCTTGCAATCCCATATACCCCCTTGTCATATGTGAATGGAAAATACAGATTACAGAATTACCTTTTAATGCTGTGGCAAGTTTATCCTACATAGGCCAGGTCAGTTTCGCGTTGTTCTCTATTAATATTTGTTTGCCGGGTGTTGTGCTTTGTAGAAGAGTTTCTTTTTGTTTCCCTGCGGGATGTTCCTATACCCAAAGCAAGTGGCAAAATAGACTGTGTTGTTTGCTCTGCTCAGATAATGCAACCCAGCGTGCTTGCTGGTGGGGGCACTACATCTTGCTGAGCTTTGGAGTATGATGTGTCTTGTTTTCTCTGTGTGACATACCCTCTCCAATTTTATAGAAATCCTTCACCGGGAAGTACAGGGTCTCATTTCAGACATCCCCATTAATTATATGTATGTATGTAGAATCTGGGTTGAAAACAGATTTAACCCTCAGAACACAGAGCATTTTGGCAGCTTTTCCCCATTTCTATGTTCAAACTTACACTATCTACAGAGGCTATAAGAATGTGCAACATAGATAGTCTTATATCCATTTTTTAGGCAGTTATGAAAAAAAAAAAAAATTCACCAACTATATAAACACGCCTGAGCAAAATATTGTTTAAAATCGGATTGAATTTGGGAAATTTGGAAATACATCACCGTTTAGAGTTCACTTGGGTCGTTTTTATGAACAAAAGAAAAGAAAAATGCACAAGTATTGCTACTTTATATCACTGCTAAAAATGCGAAATAAAATGAATCATAACTTTGACTGAACAACAAAAAAAAGCCTGACTATGTGACCTATAAAGACACCCCCAGGATGTCCATATAAGGAGTAATGTATTATTACAGCGCAGATCCGTGCCACATTCAAAAAGGATGAATGTGATTTTCAATGTATCATCTATACATTAAGGAGATGAAGATGAATATGCTCTGCTCGATTGGCTGTGCACAGTATTATCCTCTCCCTCTATTGCTACTATTATAAATGTAGTACCGTTGTTGTAACTATGTCACCGTTCACTGGCGTCCCACTGGACACCACACCGACACACTCGGAAGCTTTAGTCTTGCCTCAATAGAGATTTCCCTTGGTCTCTCAGGGGACCAGGTGATAAATATAAACCTGAATTGACAGGACTTGAGTTATTCCTGGACGAGGAACATGTTTCATTCATATTTCCGCGTCCACCTCTCGCATTGTTCAACACATCCTGTTTGCTTCACTGGATCCGTCTGCAACGTAGCCAAATTAAGTGAGCCACTTCTAATCCATCTGGACATTGGCTTAATCAGACTCCTTGTCACACAGAATGAAAGCCCCTCCAGACAAAATGAACATGTCGGCGGTAGATGAAGGGATTCAGCTTCGCGTTAGTCAGCAAGGTCAGTAAGTGACGCGTCGGTACACAAGTGACACAGAGTGGAGTGCGAACAGAGTCGGGTTCAAGGTTCAGATGCAAGTTACATTCGCTTGCATTACATCCTACATGTGGATATTCCGTCGATTTACCGTGACTAAAATCAGACAAGGTCGTGTTCTTGAACAGAACTTGGTTCTATTTAAGGTCGTCTTCATACAACCGTGTGTCAGGATGACGTGGTGAGCGGCGCAATGAAGTTTTGTCTTACCCCACAGTTGCATCAGTGTCAGCCAGGCCTGCACTCAGTCCTTGGGGTAAAGCGCTTACCTTTCAAAGCATGAGTCACAGAATTTTGGTTAGCACAGGTCAGGTTTCTGTTGAGATTACTTTCATATAATGATGTGTACCTTTTCCCTCCCACATCACTACTTTTAGCGCCGTGTGGCACTGTGTCTCATTCCTTGGATATTTGTCTTTCACTGGCACTTCGAACATTAAGTAAATAAGATTTTTGATTGAAGTTTTGCTAAGGTGCATTTACACAGTCGGTAGTCGGAATCCGGCAGCTGGAGGCACTGAAATGCATCATTGCTCTGTCATTGTCTGTGGATTCCTAATGATGCATTTGTCTGTTGTGCGTACAACACTTAATTTCAGGCAATATAATTGAATTTCTTAAAATTGCTAAGACAGTTGGTGATCTACTCAATATATTCAAGGTGCTAGGACCCGGTACAGTATACTTAAGGATGGGCAGAAGCCGTATTTATTATTGTGGATGCTTTATTTAGAGTTTAAATGATTATTTTTTTGTGGCTGAATCTCAAATACAATGGAGAATGAAATACCGGAATGCTTTTGACATGTTGCTCACCTCAAGAGAGTCACCGGGCATCTGATTCTTGTTACTATGGGCTGGCCGATGACAGATCAGCAAACACTGAGTCATCTGCTCTTTTGTCGTTTGCGTCATGTTGATTCAAACCTCGTCATGGCAGAGTGCATTCATGGGACTTAATCATTCACCTGACACAACATCAGCCACTCTTACACTGCATCAAGGGCATGTTCTTGTGACTAAAGCTTTCTTTGAAAAGGAAAAGAAAACATTACAGCAAAGGTGCCAGTAGCATGTCTAGTCATTTCCCTGGTGTGCCCAAACCACATAAGAGTTGCCCTGGTTTATTATTTGAACACTGCTGTGACCATGCTCTGGATTTGGAGCTACACAAAACCCATTATTGATGATGCGGATGTCACAGTCAACATTATTGCGTTGTGTGCAACACGGTGGTGTTTGAGGACAAAAGCGTTATCAAGCACGTATGACATG
This sequence comes from Solea solea, assembly GCF_958295425.1. Taxonomy (NCBI): domain Eukaryota; kingdom Metazoa; phylum Chordata; class Actinopteri; order Pleuronectiformes; family Soleidae; genus Solea; species Solea solea. Next base: position 10,652,204 of record NC_081152.1, read on the forward strand.
CCTTTTGGAGACACAGCATATCGTGCAGTCCACTCCAGCAGGATCCATATGTGTTCATTCACAAACACATATGCATACTTAAAAAAGAAGGAAAGCTGTTTTTAAAATAAAGACTAGATAACCTTCTGTTGCCACAGCCTTGCAGAATAGGCAGGATGATGTGACAATTGTGGTGGAGAATGTTGCCTATGTCCATCGTGTGAATTAGTGCGGCAATGTGAATTTTATGAAGCACTTTATCCAAATGGAGGAGAAATTGAGCGCGGGGCTGATCAAGCTGGGATGATGATTGCTACTAAGCGAGCAAATTGTCGTGGATTGCACGAAGTGGGAAATTGTTCTCAGAGGTTGATTTGACTTCCGTTCAGCTTCCTATAAAGTGTCTTTACACTCAAAGATAATTCTCACTTGACCTCAACGAATAAGAAATGCTCTGTAATACATGATCTCTGACTATGGCTGTGTTTACCTGGGTCCAAAAAAAGAAGCTTTCCTTCCAATCTGTGAATCAATCCATAACCATGTCTCTCAGAAGAGATGCTGATATGTCCCAGTTATTGACTCCTGTTGCCATGCAGTGTCATACTGGATGCTATTTATGACAGAACGTTGGAAATAAAATAGCTTTGAGTGGCTTGTGTAGTTTACCAGAGGTTACTTTATACATTACTTCCATCAAATCATGTATTTATTAATACTTAAGTTATAATTATGTTTGCTCCCTGTGGTACAGTACAGCCTTTTTGAAATGAGATGTCGCTAACTGCCAATTCAAATGATTACAGAAGAAAATAATTAAATTAAATTATAATGTGATATATAAGCCGTTTAGTATTATGACTTTCTCTCAACACTGTTTTCCAACTTCCCTTCCATTAAATCCGATTACGCTTCAGCATAATTGGTTGAGATAAACAGAGAACTTTATTTTTTACCAGTTAGTTGTTGCACCAAATGTTTTTGACATACAACAGAAGCGAAGATAATTAAACAACATTACTGTACAACAATCTGTCAGATGAAGACTCTGTCATAAACAAAGCAAATGCTGTACAGTACTTTTTTTTCCAACTTGTGCATACAGTAGTTAAAAGACAAACATCTAGGCCTTAGCTATTTCAAAACAAAAAAAAAATGGAATGAATATATTCATTATTCACAACTAGCTGAACTTTGAAGATGATTAAAGTATTATGCAAATGTACCACAAGTAGCACAAAAGTAAACATCAATGAAAATGGAGCAACAGGAGTTGAGAAAGCTGGTGGCAAGGAGAAATAATCTGGACATAATTAAAGCTCCAGTATGGAACTTCTGCCACCAAAACACTGCTTGCCTCACTAATCAAAGACCCTCAATGTATTTTGTCCATGTCTATCATGGCAGTTGTAGCACGGCGCCGCACGACTTCACACGGTTTGGGTCTGTTCCCTGCTCTATAGTGCTTCCTTAATGTGGGCGTAGTCGTCATAGCATGGCTGCGCGAAACTGCTGTGACATCGTTTCATATGCGAGCAGAGCATTAGAATCGGGTAATTCCAAAGATTAGTTCAGCACTTGCATGACTAGAGCACAGACTCCGTCTGAAATATGGCGGAAGTGGCCGTGATTCGGCTCACGATCGCCGGCTTTCGGCAGTGCTGACACTAAATACACCAGACTCCTCTGTTAAATATTAAGATTAAGGATTTCTTGCGTCTTTTTAACTGATCTACAGTTCGGCATTGTTCTGTTTGATTCCTGTGCCAGACATCTCGCTCATGACTCTTCCAGTGATTACACTCTCTGCCAATCAGTGGCCGGCAATCTGTCGATCACATTTATCATCGGCTCAGCTCGCTATAAAAGGACCAGGTACCAGGTACTATCGTTAATGCAAAAGCAAAAAAAAAACAAAAGAAAAAACATGTAAAGTCGAGCCATGTCGTGCCACAACTGCATAGTGGAAAAGTGCCATTAGTGGTTATAATGTAAAGCTTAGAAAATAAGCTGCTGGAAGTAAAAAACGGAGTAGTGCAGTGAGTGACAGAGACACAGCTGTGAGTATGACATGTCTTCTCCTGCTGTAGCTTTGTGACATAGACACACAGGCTGTCTGCATGGACGATGAGGATTAAGAGGAAACGGTTTGTGGGTGCTTCTCTGTGTTTTCAACCAAGGAGACGGGCTGTGCCGTCTGGAAAAAAAAGACAGAATGAAAAGTCTCACGGTCCATATTCCAACCGTTCACTTACTCGCTTCTGCCTTCAGTCATGATGTCAATAATAGGGAATATTTTTGACAATATATAATACAGAGAGAGTTGTGTGAAGCTGATTGGCATCACTGTGTGAACTATTTTTGTCAGTGGTTTTAATGTAGCAGACACTTTTATATTAAACAGTTACGCATGACAGCTTTAAATAAACCCAATGGATAATAGTCTGTTTGTAGGACAATCTCTGAGTTTAAGGTACTTTATGGCGAACTGCATTCAGGGTCTGAAGGCTCCCATCGCATGGAGCTGGGGTCAGTCTGCCTTTCATAACACGCTCTTCTCATCCTCTTTAAAAGCAGTGCTCCTCCACCGTGACGTCCTGACAGTTCGGTAATGGAACTGAGAGTCCAGAGCAGCTTCTCTGGAGGGGGAGTCTATTCTTGTTCCTGACTCGCAGAGTTGCAAGTCTGTGAAGACACATAGTCCAAATTGATGCCAAGAGAAAATGACATCCCATTTATTTTTTTATTTTATTTGTACTTCAGAACACAAAAGCAGTTCGTCAAATAATATAGATAATTTTTTTTACAACATGGTTCTGCTGTACAAATGAAAATTGGCTGTTATTCATAAATATTCCTCCTCCCTGAAGTGCCATATTCGCTGTCCCTCTCTTCTGCAAGGGTGAACAACAATCTGGCAGTCCTCCTTATTCATCACAGTAGCTGGTGATGATGACGATGATGAAGTCTGCGTGTAGATGAATTTGTGGGAGAACGGGATGTGTGGCCATGTAGCGGGCCAGGCACACACACACACACTGCAAGAAAGTGGCAACAAAACAACAATCCATAAATAAATCAGAAATAATTAAATAAATCCATAATTATAGCATTGTGCGATGGGGAAAATTAAATGATGAGGTAATTGTGAAGTGCAAACACACACACACAGGTCAGAGTGCCTATTCTTCTTAGGACAATGATTTGACTTCCATTCATCAACAAAGTGTTATCCCTAACCTTAGCCATCAGTTTTGATTGGTGCATAGTTCTGTTTCACTCTATTTTAAAAAAAGCACTGATTATTTTATTTCTCTACACTTGAAATGAATTAAATAGGCATAATTACAATAGTATAATTTTTGCCCTTGTTTTTTGATTGATCATTTATGATGTGATTAAAATTACTGGTCAATGTTTGAGTTCATTTGTTATCATGATAAAAGAAAAGCAGAGCTTTGTGCACTCGATAACCCTTGAGATTGCGGCACTGGTTACGATGGTTAGGAGCAGATTTACCACCCACTACTCAAACTGCAGGACTTCTGCTCTTCATATTTCTCTGAGAAGCTACTGCCAGTTCCATTTTTTTTTTACTTCACCATTTCATTTATTAAAAACACTTTTTATGCATACAGAACATTTTTGCATTCTTATAAATTACGGGACCAACCTCTTGTCAAACAGTGTGGGAGCTCTGAAAATGCTAGATCTCTTCTAGGCTTAAAGGAAGAGAGTAATCAATTCAGTTGTACTGGTTGCTTGGTAACTGAGGCCATGGACATTTCTTGGACATTTTCATAGGTTATATATCTATTCAGAGGTATGTCCCTGAGCCTTACACTAGCTAAGCTACTTCACCAGTTAAATCTATCTATCCTTGTGCACACATCAAAACAAACTTTTTTTTGTATCACAATTTCCCTACACAGGATCACAAACTGCAAGTGGAAGAGCCACGTGAGCCTCATGGCAAGCTTATATATTTTACCTTCAGGCACTGGCTGTCGACACCTCAACCACAGAATTACAAATTACAGGGCGGTTTCAACCATCTCTTTCAGAACACCAGAGGATGGTAGCCAAACAAAATGATGTGGCCGAGGACTGTCTTCTGGAAATCACAAGTTGTCCTTGACCTTGCTAAATTTTACACATGAAGATTAAAATGTCAACAGCGACAGTGGGGGGGTGGTGGTTATAAGTGTGTTTATAATGTGAGGTTCATTTTAGAGGCAACACATTTGCTCGCTAAGCCACTGGTGTTATGATATGCCTTTCTCTAAAGTGACCCTGTTTTACTTTGAAGGCACTTATTACATTGAGTGTTTTTTAACTTCCTGTCTCTGTCTAGTTGTTTCCTGTGTTTGTGATTGTCTGCCCTCCCTGATGTCCACCTGTATCCCAGATTCCCTTGTGTATTTAATCATTACAGTACACTCAACTTCTGTTTTGTTCAGTATTTTTTTCAGTTTTCCTCAATTTTACCTTCTATTCTGTTCTCTGGAGTTGGTGCATGCCTTTTTATTTGGACATTTTGGCAGTTTGGCTACCTGCATTCCAGCACACTGTAGAATCTGTAAGTCTGCTTATCTATATTAGATATTACTTATTGTACCTGTCTTGGTCTTGAGTCTGTATTTTAGGTGCTATCTAGTCAAATGAGAGGAAAATGGAAGTGTTTTTGAGTGTGTTTAAAGATTAGAGGCAAAGCTGAAGTGTATTTATTGCTAGCTAGCTATTTGCTATTGTTTGGGGCATTTAAACATGGAGAGCATGACCTGCCAGTCAAAATAATATACTAAGAAATGTGGTAACGACATCTCTTTCAAACAAAATGTTGTCATTATTAAACATTACCTTTGCTGGTTGTGTTTGTACTAGAATGTGCTTTGTACCTTGAGTAGTTCTCCTGCTTCAGTGCTGCAATGCTAAAGCTAAATGGCTAAGATATACCACAGTAGATTTACAGACTTTTCCCTTAGTTTATGCTAACAGTTACACTTGAAACACTCAAAATGTCTGCTGTGTGCCTGTGCACAGATCATATGGCAGGTACTGATAGCATTAATGACCCCTCTGTTCAGTTAAGTCAGGACAGTATTAAAACTGAGCCAGCATGTGCTGAGGCAGCTAAATGAACCTCAGCCATCAATTAGATTTTCCTCTGTCTACTCTGACCCATCAAAAATCTTTTAGGAAAAGCCTATAGTTTGTAGCATTTGCTGTTTAAACATCTTTGACAGCAGTAAGTTCTGCCATAGTGTTTGTTGTGCAATGTAAAAGCATTTTATTAGTAAATTACAATTGATTTCATTGGGTTTTCCACAATCTATCTCAGATCAGTAACACACCTTGCCTATAGGCAACCTGCAAGATATGGATATTGACGTCTCTACACAACTTTCTGTGACTGATGAATCATTAGTTGGTTAATTGCTGATTAAAGGCCTGTACATACTCTGCACGATCAGATTTTGTTCTTTCTCCCAGGGCTACGAGAAAAGAATGTTGTCATTATTATCTTCCAGCCCTCGTTTGGGAGTTCTTGCAGCTTGTTCTTGACACATCATCTGGGCAGAACTTTTTTCTTGTGTGGTGTCCGACAACTATTGTGTGATTGGCCTGAAATTCGAAATGATGATTCCTTTTGACGATTTCCCAGGGGTTCTGCACTTCTCGTTTCTCGTCAAGTATGAAATGTCCTGGCCAGAACCAACTTTGTTCTTGTTCTTGTTCTTGCCACTTCTAGGAAAATAATACATTTCTCTGTTCTTGCAGAGTATGTACCTGGTCTTAAGAATGTAATTAACTTACTACCATTATGGTTTCCTTTCATATTTGTGTAATTTCTATAATTTCTTCAGACCTTGCATGCTGTGTAATTAAGATATAGGGCACAAGTCAACTAAAACACTAACCAATTTGGCAGTAGAATAAGTCAAATTGCAGGGAGGTGAAGTGCCCTCTGAGCTGCTCCTTTATCACGACATGGTGCTGCCAGTTACGACATTGTCTCCAGCCATGGTATTGTCCTTTGTATTTTTCAAATGCATCTAACAGTGCTATAGCGGATGAAAAAGCCCTCCTTGGTGACAAAGTCACTTGACAATGGAATACAAATGTGCCATATAGCTGCAGGTTAGTCACATTATAATTTGTGTATCCCAGTGACAACTGTGCCATTAGAGAGGAAGTTCTCCGCCTAACTTAACAACAGGCCGACATGAGAGTGAGAGGCACATTATTTTAATAAGCTAATATTTGTTTTTAATGTTTTTCACCATTTATTGTTAATGCTTACTTGAATATTATTCATTATCCCATTCAATAAACAATTATGTGCAAAATTTCCACATGTACCCCATGTTGTCACATTTTTCCTCACTGCAGATAGAGGTAGAGGCACCCTGGTGTGGTGGTTGGCGCTGTTGCCTCAGAGAAAGGGTACATGGTTTCAAAGGGGGCATTTCTTTGTGAATTGTGCATGTTCGCCCACGTTTGTGTTGAGTGTGAATAGTAGTTTGACCCCTGTGTAGGCTGGTCACTAATGAGGTAGCTGTGTATCCTTCGCGTGTGACATGGGGAGGGGGGATGCTGCTACATAGAGAAGATGCACTGTATGAAAGGGAAAACACTATAGAGCACTAGAGCACCTTATAAACACAACCTATTTTCCCTGCCTCTTACCGAATGTCAGCTAGGATTGGATTCAGCTCCCCCTGTTACCCTCAAAGAATAAGGAGACTAGATAATGGATGGATCATTATGAAGACAACCACACATTTATCTTACGAGACGTATTTCACTGAGGAATAATTACATGTGGTCATCATTGGCAGTGAAACCGAATTTATCGATTGGACGATGATGATGACGACATCAGTCTAAGATCATGTAGCATTTTAGCCAATAAACCCTAATTGCGCTTTGACTGTGCAACACAACAACACACCATTTTTGTTTTGAACTTCATGACAGGCTTGATCAGAACATCTGCAGCCATGTTTACATCTCTGGCAACATACAGGGTTCATTGGTGGTGCTTTTACACCAAGGTTACCCTCAAAGATGTTAGTGGCAATTACTAAGCTTCCACTAACCTTCTTGTGGTTGCAGACAGTGTCACACACCATACATTTTCTATGTGATGGAACAACCGATGGCCTTTTCTTAAATTTCTACAAAATAACAGACCTGTTTTAAGTAAACTAAAAGAGTTACACTGCTGTGCTTTGCTTGTCCATTTGATCTGCTGCCCAATCTGCATAACTGCAATGTTTTGTTTTTCCCCTTTTCTCATAACACAGCTGAAGGTTTGTTTCATATCAGAATGCAAATATGTGGACCCGAGCTCATTGCTTGTCTTCCCCGTTTTATCTACAATTTGCATCTCTTTGAGTGGAGCTCTTTGCAAAAATTGTACGCCATATCACTGTACTTTACTCTCACCATCCCATTCACAGGCGTTATGCCCTTGCTGGTTGCAGCTGTAGCAGGTTATCTCTGAGCTCACTATCTCCCCAGCCTCACTCTCACAGTTCACCCACTGTAGCTCTCATCAAGTCTTCATTCAAGTTGGCAGTTGGTGATCTTGTAGCTTTATAACTGGGTTTTGAACTTACCAAAAGTTATCTTATCACCGTTTTTGTTGCTTTCAAAATCATTACAATCAATCCGTTTCTAAGAGTCTCTTCAGCACGTCCCTGTGCTGTAATAACACACATCTTTGCACGAATGAAATGATCAATAATGCTCATTGATGGCTTTCTTCTCAGACTCTTCTCTGCTTTACCTCATAATTAAGAATTTTGTCATCCACAACCTGTTTCATTTCAGCCTTTTTCTTCATTTTGCCACATTATCTTCCTCCTCATGCAGTATGGTCTCCTTTGGCCCTAGCAAGAACAGATGGCACTATAACTCTTGATTCTTTTCATTTCAACATAACCAGTGCCACCAGCGCCCAGGTTTTCTCCTGAGGCTAGAATCTGTTGGTGCAGTTGTAAAGGAAACCTTTTTAATTAGACATATTTCATGGAGGGATAACCACACATGCTCATCTCTGGTGTAACTGGAAAGAGAACGTCTTGCACTGGCTCATTTATTCATCAATCACTAGTTATGTTGTCTTTAAAAAAAAAAAAAAAAAATCACACATTGACACAGTCACAAAGAGGATATTTAAATAAACAAAAGTAATACTCTTTAGATCAAATAGAGCAGATGGCAGTAAGGCTTCATTGGGAAAAATGCAGCATCCACACAGACCACAGTGACAGAACCTATAAACCAATCACCACAATGAGTATAAGGTCATGTGGGTGAAATTGTAAACCATTGCGGCATGCCAACAGAATTGGGCGGAAGACGTTCTGTGTCCTTCTGGGCTGTCACCACTAATCAAATGCTTTAGATTACAGATGGTTAGGGTGGAGGCCATGGTTGGGGTTAAGGTTGGGGTTTGTACAGTGTGCTCGGGCCATGTTTGAAGGCAAAAGTGTTTATGACTTTATTTAAATGCAGGCTGAATACTGTGCAGTCATATCTAATGTGAAAATGTGCTGCTGTGAAGAAAGTTACAGAACAATTAACACGTGTTGGGGTGCAGTGGTGTTATCGTTCGCACGTATTATTCAGTAATCAATGTGAAATACAAATTGAAAAACCAGATTTTTAACAAAACAGGATGATGAATCCATCATGGCAAATCAGTCTCAAAATGTGCATCTGTTTATAGTACCACTATAAATAATTGTGTCATATCTGCATAGATTCCCTGCATTTTAACGAAATGAACCAATACAAAAACTGTAATTGTAAGACACAAGATGTATAGGTCTCCAGGAAGGACAGCCCTGTCTCTTGGAATATGTTGGCTATATAATGTGCAGATTAAAATGTGGTTAATGTATATGATGACTCATGATGTGTGAGTTATGTGCTGCGTGTAATTAAGCATAACCAATAATGCCGCTTTTGTTGTCCATAGGCTTTTACCACAAGGTGGCATGGTGAAGACACATGAGAGATGTCAGTGCCTCCTGTCACCAATACAAGAGGTAAGTGCAATACAGCTTTGTAAACTAATGCTCAACACTTTGGACCACTTTAATGTTATTAATAATGTCAGGGTTATGAACCTGAGGATCATTAGTCTTTTAAAAGTCTTTTACATTTTCGCTGCATCCATAGGTCTTTGAAGGAATATGGTGAAGCCTAAAATTACTTTTTGTTGCCATCTCTTTTAGTTTTTCTTTAATATTCATGACAGTAATTTCCCTGCCCCAAAGTTAACTACCGAGAAAAATAAATAACATGATACTTCTGAATCAAGTTTTGTATCCTATGCTTCCTTTTTGCCAAATTTGAAATAACAAACACTACAGTTTGACCAGAAAGTGAGCATCACTATTATCACGAACGTGGAATTTATTACAGTACTGATTTATTAGACTGCATTAGTTGCTACTGAGTGTATATTCTTAAAGTTAATGGCCAGTAAATTCCCCCTCGACAAAAAAGGAAGTTTAAATACTAGAATAAGTACATGGCACAAATATGTCAAACTATGACAAATGAGAAAAATGTATGGCCAGGTAAACCCTAATTGGGTGTAGAGGGTTTTCACTTAATACCTGAAATGTTTTTTCTCCATGTTGGAAGGACAAAAAACATACCCAACACACAGGATGAAAGCCTTTCTTCTTTCTCACTTACCACTGTACAGAAAGTGGGTGTTCATTAAAGGTTACCTTTAGCCTCTATAGGCTGATTCTTAGCCCAAAGGATAGGGTTCATTGTAAGGGAAACATTCAGTGCTTTGTCCATTCTTTTCAGCCCCATTTTAATGGACCAATAGCACCTCAGTGCTACTGTCGCTGCTGTGGCCTTTGTTTGGCTATGTTTTGCCTATAGAAGATGGTTCTAGGTGAGCTTGCAATCAGAAAGGACATGTCTTCATATACCAAACAACAGTCAGCGCTGCTCCCAAAAGTGTGTTCAGTGGTCATTTCATTTTACCACACATCCTCATATGGAGACTTTCCAGTCTATTAACTGCCTTTATTAATTTTCCTTTTGTATGTGTGCATGTAATGCCTGCTGGCTTTATAATGTCAGTATTGGCAAGTGTGTTTTGCCTTTATCTGCACTCCCCAACATTTATATCTCTTTTATGTGATAGGGTTATTATATTTGAATGTGATATTAAGAATTGTTATGACAGTTGTCCTGCCTGGCCATTTCTTCCAGGCATATTATTACAAATATTTACTGGAGGTGCTTGGCTCTGGTGCTTCTTTGTTGAAATAAATTCCTGAGTGCTATAAAGAGTGCTGAGCTGTGCAGGTATTTCACAATACTAACTGTGTTGGTTAGAAATCATACAGGCAGTAATGAAGGAGTGCTGGTTGTGGTGTGGTGTGTTGTTATGTTTCCATAAACCTGGGTGTTGCAGTGGAGGCAGATTGTGTGTCTTGCATTGTGTTAATGACACTGACTGTTGCTATGAGAGATTTCAACAGAATTTTAAAATCAGCAGAGCTGTTACAGATGCCACAGAAGCTATACCCACAGATTTTTATAGCCTGTTTTCTCTGGAGATAATAACGTTGTTGTTTTTTATTCCAGAGATCATAAACTGAACAGGGTGGACTTCACCATATACTACATTATTTTACACAAAATGTGATTCCAGACCATGCCAATGTTTGGGACCGTTCTCGTGTAGCAATTCGACAGGTCACATTTTTCAGATTTTTTCTCGGAGGAATTTAATCACGTGCTGCCTTCCAGTTAGTGTGAGACCAAGATTGAGTACAGCCTATACTATTCTGCTGTCCTCCCTGTCAATCAAATTGGTTATTGCCGCAAATTTGACAGCCCACCGGCCAGAGCCAAGTTCTACCACACAACATTTCCCCACAGCTACACAAGGCCGCCAAAGAAACCACATCAAGAGCATATAAAAACCTCTCCCACAGGTTAAATGGGAAGATAATATGGGACATTTATCACATGTAATTTTGGGTTGGAGGGGAAAAGAAACTCTGAAGGGTATACCACGTCTTAAGTATTTTGGATCATGTCAGTTTAAAGAATGGCAAGCCATAGAAAACCGTGTATATGGACTACAGTATATACAACTTATAGAAGTCACTACATTCATTGGTAATGTTCACTCATGGTGACGCACCTCAGTAGAAGAACTTGGTCGGTCGATGATACTACCATGCCTAATCCCCCACTGCCATCTTAGTGAATTACAGAGCAGAACTGCCACATCCAAAGCAAATATTTCTTAGCAGTTTCAGTAAAAAGGTTCCTCTTATCACAGTGGAGTGTTTCTGCTGCCAGAGTTAATGTAATAATAATGTGGTGGCTGTAGGTCTCTATCTGGAGAGTATGCGGCTGACATATTAGAAAAGGCAAGGGGAGTTTATTTATTTAGCGCATTTCATAAACAAAGACATCTCAAAGCACTTAGCATTTTGAATAAAACAAGTTCAGCAGATCTTGCTTTTGACATCACCCACACATACAGCACAACCTCTATTAGTTAGGGTAAACGTGTTATTTAGGGTTTACATACATGTATATGGACATTGGGCAATTCTTTCTCACTCCATACATTTAATTAATTTTGCACCATTATAAATGTTCTTTGGTGGCAAACTGTGGGAAGACCTTCACCTAGTGCTTACTTTATTATCCCCTGATAGCAACATGTCAACAGACACTGGATTATCTCTAATATCAAATGCCTAAAAGTCTAATGTGGAAATGGTCTTGCCAAACCACAACTCTGCTCAGTTTATTTTTTTTATTTAAGCACTCTATGCTTTTGGAAACATACATAATACATGCTTTTCCTTTGAAAAAGATATTTCAATGCCCCCCCCTTTCCATCATTTACATTGGAGGCTCTATGTTATACAATTGTTTTACTTATTAAACCACTAGGTGGATAAGGCTGTGGAATCCTCTTTCTATTCTATACTTATTTATTTATTTATTCATTCAGATGTATCTTAATTTATCAGTTGAAAGAAAATGTATATCATTAATAATAATTTACTGAATGTGTCTTGTGATCAGCCAGCGACAAAAATCAGAGTGCAGGGGTCACTGCCAGGGAAAAGGAAGTGAATGCTACATGTTTTGAGCGGCCAAAAATAAAAATGTTCCTCTCTGTTGGGTGTGTAAACAGGCACAGCTGTTTGCCAACATGCTCACCATATGAGAGGGATATGAGTTGTTTTAAAGCTTCTTTCACAGGCAAATGTTTTTATTGGTTTGCAATCAACTGCATAATCGTAGGACAAATAATATAGTTTCAAGTCCTCCGTGCAACTGGTGGTAGTTTTGTACCTCGTTGAGGCTAAAGGTTCTCTCAGTTTGTGTTTTCTCTTGGCAAGTATCTGTATTTTCCAGCATGCCATCTCTCTACAAGCAGGTTGTTTTTCTCTGCATCTCTCAGTATAACACATGGTTACAACAAACTATTATCTTTCATCTTGCTGGAGAGGTTGAATTTGAGATCTCCAACATATTTTTTTAGGCTACAGTGTTGATAAATGTGGGCCTGACAATTGTTTTGTTTTTTTGGGTTTTTTTTAGAGGAGCGTTTGGATGACCTTCATATTGTTTGGGGGGTGTTTTTATAACTTACTATTGTAGCTGTTTGTTTCAGACAGACTTAGAACTAGGTTGGACAATGTTTTCCAAATACACATTTGCAGATGTAGCTTGTTGTTTTAAGTTTATAACCTTGGATCATTTTTTTATTTTAATGCAACCATTTAAGTGATTTCTTGACATTCTTGATAGAAGTGTGATTGTCTTCTCTGTGAAGACAGAGCTGCTTACTCCAATCCTTGTCCTCAGTCACTGATAAGGTTTGCCATGTTCAGGAGGGCATATAAACGGTCCACCCAGAATGCACTCTGATAAAGCCAACTGAAAAGAGCAAAAAGTAGCAGCATTTAAAAAAATATATATATTTATATAAATTGCTCAAATAAAATCTTCTTAACCTGAGGCAGAGGTGCACTGTAACTGGAAAAAAATGCTGTCCACAAGTTTTCAGGACATGCCACTATTTGATTAACTGAAATGCTTAGCTCTTTCTTTTGCAATATCGCGACACACATCCAAGGCAGGTATTAGATTGTATCCAGCAATGCTGCCTTGGAGAGGTGTAATATCCCAGCAGGTCTTTGTATTTCTCATCATTTTTGTCTTTACTTGTACACTCATTACATTTTGATGCAGTGGCCCCAGCTGGTACTCATGCATACCATTTAGCTCAATAAAAATCTCACACTTTAAGTGATCGATATAGCATGAGCACCTGCCAACAATGAAGGGCCCTGTCAGCACCGTGCAGCTATTCGTCTGATTTGTTTTGTTTTGCCTTTTGACTTTATTTAACTTGGATGTCTTTGCAGTGCTAAACATGATTTGTGCACGTGCTGAAATGTTGGATAAGTGCAATTGTCTTTCTTGTTGAAGCATGAAAGCAATATACTGTACTGACACCGACTTAGCATCCTGAGACTGTTAGGGTATTTCCAATGAGTAATATTAAAATGACGTAAAGAGAACAAACAAAGCTTTTATTTGCAGTCCGTTCCAAAATATTTTGATCAGGTGGATGAGACTCTAAGGTCGTTTTCACACCTAATAGTCCACTAGACTCTGGTTTGATTGGGGACCTGATTGGTGAGTTGCAACATACAGCAGGTCCAACACAATTCCTCCATGTTGTAGTCCGCTTCCTGCATTGGGTTCATTTGAAGCGAACCAAGACCTACGTTTTTAGTCGGACCAGAGTTCCCTTCTTTGGTGCATTCACACCTCCCCAAAAGATGTCAAAATACTCCATATGTCTGCATTATAGGGTTATTAAAGGGTATACCAACCACCACCTGAATAATTTGATGACACTGACTCACAAAAATGAAAATGAGTTGATTCACTTATGCGGTGAACTGTCTCAGAGTGGTCCTGCTTATTCTATAGTGAATATAAATGTTCTGAAGTGATAGCAGGTTTTTTGGCATCAGTAGTTGCTGCTTTAGCTGTGCATTTAGCTACAACCCCTATAGAGTTCACTCACACACTTGCACTTTTAGAGTTTTGCTTTCAAGGTGCAATGTTGCCCAGTCTTTGTCAGTTTGAAAATGCCGGACAGAATTAAATGAAATTAAACATCACTACTACCGAGGCTAAATGTTGCTCATCTAAAACTGAGGCTAGGTGACTTCCTTTTGCTAAACCAATGTAAAATAGGTTACGTGAAGTGCTCAAAGATGTTGGTGAAGTTAACCTGTCTACGTAAAATCATCCCCCTATAGTGCTACTTGTCTGCAGAGGACACAGTGAATGCTAAAACACCAACTGCAAGTCATAGCATTTCTTGGTGAAGGAACTATAATCTTGACACCTAATACAAAATCTTTAACAAGCGGGTGTTGTTGTTTTCTTTAAATGCCTGTTTGACAGTATTGTAACACTGTTATCTGCTAAGTAGGCCTCAATGGAGCCAAGACTTTTTCTTTTAGCTGCTGTTAACTTGGTTGTTGTAACACCCCAGTCATTGTAAAGAGGAAGGTTAATCTCATACTGTAGCTGAGAGACATTCTTCAACGATGACAGCTGTCCTCAGCTCATTATCCCTCTCTAACCTGAGTATCTGTAGACTGCACACATATATTTTTCCATTGACGCATACAAGCTATGCATTACATACACAGCTTGCTTACTCACTTGATAAATTCCATCCATGTCCTCTTTATACCTATGCCTATGAAATGCATACATATCCTTGACAAAACAATGGTAGCCAAAACAGTACACATGCTGCAAACTGTTCACTTATCTTAAAAGATTGATGACCAATAAGGTCAGAATGCCTTTTTTCTGTATTTTCTGTGTAAATTCTGTGTCGTAACTGGAATGTACTGGTAGCAGTATTAACATGGAACACAGGAAGTGTTAATAATTGAGATGGCTGGATGTGACACTGGCAGATTAACCAACCAATCACCTTTAATACTACATCGGAGTGTAAGACACCACAGTTCTTTGGCACAGATTAATAATTTAATTTAAGTCTTTGATAAATAAAGTGTTTTATCTTTGAATTTTATAATATCCATCTCTTTCATAGAAAAGGGCATAGAGGAGGGATAAGTTCCCATTACATCAATCGTTTATATTGCTTTTGAAATCCATAACAAGAGATGGGAATTTTCAAGGTTGACGACTGAACTGAGAATGGAAGCTGTACCATTTATTGAATATACATTGATTTGGTAAAATATTTGATGAGGGCTGATGTTAATGCTTTTACAATAAGTATAACATAGTATAATATGCCACTCCAATCACCTATAGGTCTCACCTGAAATGAAAATATAGTGCTGCCCTTGTGTGCCAGCTTATTCACATAAATTTAAGTCAAGTGACCACTTTCCAATTTCCCCTTATAAATCACAGGTTTTTACTTTCCATATTCCCCCTGTCAGGTTGTGTTTCATCATGGTTGCATGTTGGAGGATATGGAAATACTAAATTGTACTCAAAAGTGTTGTATTTTTGTCTGAGCGTGTCAGCCTTGCAGGAACACAGCATTTCCATGACGTACCAGGAAATCAGTCCCCAACATCACTGTCGGTTGAACAGTTCAGAAAAAGGGTGGATTTAATAAAGTGTGATTAGACATAGTCTTTTGCTGAACGTATACAGAGAGCAAGTATTTAAAAATATTTTTGTTTTGATTACTGACAGCAGCATAGATGGCATTTTTTTCACAATACAGAAACTGTTCATTGGTCTTGATTCGTTTCAGGAAAACCAATTCTGGAAATTCTCAATTCTGGTATATGTAATATTGTCTTCACGGTTGCTAAGGAACTGACCTTGTCTCATTGTGTGTCAAACCAGACATAAGTGTTTTAGAACCATGAGCACCCTTATGATTGACCATCAGAGGAAAGAGTAGGCTTTGTCCTTCATGTCTTTCAGCCGAAAGCTTTAGAAAGTTCGTCATACAAAAAGGTAATTGTACTTGTTTTGAGTATAGCCTTTCATCAAAATTATTATTCTATCCCTTAGATTGATCATATTGTGTGATTCTATGTTAACAGCACAAATGCTGCATGCTGGACACAAAGCACTGACATATGCTGTTTGCAAAAAAACATACTGGAATAAAGCCCAAACTGTCACAACTCACTATTTGTTGGTGTCTCAACACTGACCTGCCACACTTTTGTGTTGTAAAACAGCTAAAGCATAACACGGGTGTGAAATATGGACTGAACAAATTCAGATATAATGGCCATGGTAGCCATAGCAACTATAAATGCCTCCTGTCAATATTTCACCACCTGTCAAAACAACTGTCTGGTCACTCTAAGTGCTTTTTTGGCAATATGGCATCTGTATTATGCAGAATAGCTCGCAGTCTTATGGCTTTATGCAAATTCTTAGGTGCATCAAATACATTCTTGATGTGTCATGCTTGTGTCATCATCTGTTTTGCCAGAATACATTACTTGTGAGTACAGGCAGTTTACCTCTCGGAGAAGAGTATACAGGCAATCTAAAGGAAAAGGATGCAAAAGACGTGTTCAGTGGTTACTGTGAAAGCACGCTGCTGAAGACATGTTCGGTCCACTTCTGCCAGGATTAAGGGTCTGAATTTAGCATTCAGTCATTCCAGCTGAGAAAAGCACCTCGTAAGCTTCGAGGAAAACATCTCATAAGCCTGTGTGCAGCTGGGATAAACAGGTACAAGCCATTCAGAGACGCACTCCAAACACGGCATCACAGGCACATTAGAAATAGACCGGACCAGCTGAACAGGAGGGGATTCTACCACCAAGCCAAGTCCTCTGTGGAGAATCGGGAGGTATGAATAGCTTGGAAACTTCCATAATCTCCCCCGTCAGAATTCCGAACCAAGCTTATGGGGAGGCATAGTGCTCAATCATAGTGAGGCAGATGTGCCCTATGATCTCTCAGCTATTGTTTGGGGCAAACCTAGGCATCTGTGTTGCATTCATGCAGGGTTTGATTTGAAACTCTACAAAGAGCAATACAAAGATAAATTTAAAAGCATGATTTTCTTTTAGCTTGGATTTACAATATGAAAGTCAACATTGTTGGCATACTCTATGCAAGGTGTTTCCCAGTGTATGTTAACTTTGGGCTATTGAATATAATTCTGCTTGATTTTTATTGTTGTTTTTACTGTGCCATAGCTTCTGATGAACCTCTCAAATGAACACACTGATTGTCATGACTGAATCAGATTTGACCCCACGCATGAAATACACTCCCCTCTGTTTCAAGGTTCACTGGGTTAAGTCACTGCTATTGTTATTGCAAGTGCTGACATTCAATGCTTGGCTTCACTTAGGGAGCAGCTTTCCTCTTTTTTATTTTTTTTAAATGACAGAAGTTACTTCTATATATAACTGTCTGAATAAAAGACACAACACAGTTCCCCTCAGGTCTTATTTAGTCATCAAAAAGTTTTGTCATTGTGTCAATTTCCCAATTCTGTTTTATCGAAATTCTTACTTTATGTCCGGACTTGTGCTTTTATAATGCAAATATTTCAAATACGTAACCTAAAATGCAGTGTATTCAGAATGCAAATGGCCACTACTATTTTGAATGTTGTAAAACACAGGGCTGGATATCACAAATTGACTCCCCTCATTTCATTTATGGCGCCTCTTTATCATGGTGTAAACTTATTGTATTTTGATTAATTTCAAATTGCTTGCTTTGCTTCAGTAGAGTGTGAAATGCACTTTCCCTTTTGTAGTTTTTTTTTTTCTTCTTCTTTTTTTCAATTTCTATCACTGTGAGCGGGGAGAAAGTAAAGGGTGGGCAAAAGGAATGAACACATGGGTGTCTGGTGTAATTAAGAAACTGAAGTATTAGAACAGGCAGTGCCTTCACCAGCTATAATTCATCAAACATGGTCTTAATTAAATTGTTTACACAGATGTCTGCAAGCTGGTTCCTGCAACAGTTATTCCATTATAAAACGCTATATTATTACTGGACTCACAAGAAAAGTTTTGTGTGGCTGTTCACTTCACCATAAAATAGAGAAATTAATTTCCATTTCAGATTAACTAAATCTTACAAGTGCTGTATCTGTTTGTTTGCTATACGGAAATGCCCCTGCTCTCTGCAGTGGCAGCTGTAGAGTGGCAAGCCCTAATCACATTAAATAACTCGGTGTCAACACTTAATTAAATCTTTGGCAAATGTAGGTGTTAATATTTTAGTGAGATATAAATGTTGTAATGTCATTGGCTCTTCATATAGGCCTGTAGTGATTTGTTGGCATTTTAGTTTTTTGTGTGTCAGAGAGCCACTGAATAATATGATGTGAGGTAAATTATTTCATATACATCAGAGTAAATGGGGCTCCAGAGGACAGAAAGGGTTGAGCATCGCTGCCCTTTTTAGCCAGTTAACAAACACTGAATCTTTTAATTCTGAGTCAGACCCTGCTGTAGGAGGAATGTAACCGCTGTCTCTATCACTCTCTTTTATTAGCCCGGACCAGACCAGTGGTCTGTCTGCCCTCATTCCCAGTGTTATCTCTGGGATTAAGGGCTTGCTGTCTTTTGACCACCCTCTCTTCGCCTGGTCACACACATAAACAAACACTCTGACGGATCTCTGTAGAGCACAGGCCTGGAAGCACACACTCACCCACACATGTGTTCAGAAGGAATGTTACCCAGTGGAGTTAGGGGGGGTGGGGGTGGGTGAGTGGGATTTTTTTTGATAGGGATTTGTGGGATGTAAGTTTACTTTTGTTTTTTTCTCTCTCATGCTCATCCATCTCAAAATAGATACCATGAGTTCAGAAAAATACATTTTAACGCATCAAGAAAAAATGTCACATCCAATTTAGAGCTGCACTTTAAAACTTTAAACAGATTGCCCCTTGTTGAATTCAAATAAAAATAAGATGTGCAAAATGCATTTGTACACAACACTAAGGAAAATAAATGATTTGTAAATAACTCCTTTACTACTATTGGATGTACTGAGGGGGAAAAAGGGATTCCCAAGTGATGTTTGTGAATGCCATGCACTTTTGTAACTCACACCAATACACAGCCGTGACATTATTACTTTTTCTTTTTTATTATTATTATTATTATTTGATTTTATATTTTAGTTTACTATCAGTGGATAGTGTTGACTGATGTTGACTTGTGCGAAATGAAACCAAAACCATGTGCTAAAATAGGCTAATAAATCATCTGTATAGATTACTGTAGTATGGTTTTGGTCACTTGGTTTTGGTCACTTGGCTTTGTATAAATGCCACAATATCACAATTTCTGTCTAAACAAACCAAATTGCGTGAAACTGCAGGACCTAAACTGCAATTTATAATATGGCGTTAACCTGAAACCTTTGAAAATAGAAAATATAATAAAACTAATAATTGTTTATGTTTTTTTTAAGATCTAAGATGCTGAAAGCAGTAATCAACTGGTTAAATCATTGCGATAGTAGCTGACTGAATCAAGCAATTGTTTAATGCAAGTTTGACCAAAAAAAAAACAACAACCAACAGGAACAGTAACGATCTCTCTCTGTACGACTCAGCCAGCCAGCACATGTGCACAGCCAAGTGACAGCTTGACAAAGCTTATGCTGCTGAGTTTTGGTCAGATGCTCAAGTCATAAAGCTGACCTTGCAATGTTTTGTTTCTCTCTTACCAAGGTCTGATGTCAAGGTACTAACATCCAACATGGACTTTTTTTTTTTGCTGCAGTGTAAAGATGCCAAACAACAGTTGCTCTAACCTTGGAGTTGCCATGAATGTGAGAGGATTAAATTGCTCTTGGGCAGGAAAGTGGCTGTGATTGATATATATGGATTAATTTGAACCTTTTGGTGTGCCAGTAATGATTACCAGTAAGTAACCCATCCAAGTGAAGAAGATAGCAAATGAAGTTAAGCAATGAACCATCTCATCATTTCTTTTTTCTTTTTTTTTGCAATATAGCCATGAGGTAAATGGCTACCTGGAATGTAGCATACAATATATGGTGTTTCAGAAGAAATATTCCACTTGGCCCCTTTTGCAGGTCTCACTCTTTTGTTTCTGTCAGACACAAATGAGCACATACCCACTTGCACATGAACGCCAAAAGACAACAAATTAGCTGTCATTTTTACTGGCCATGTGACCTCAAAAGTAAAGAGAAGGGAGATAATGATCTTGGGGTAAGGACAGGTGCACACACGCACACAAACACTAAAAGTACACTGTCCAAGGACTTTAGCCTCTACATTGATGGATCGGGGGACAATTTCAAAGATGGCGAAGGATAAATGTGATTATCGCATGACAAGCCTTAACTGTCTCAAACTAAGTTGATAAATAGTGACGCATGCATAAAATTAAAGTTACTATGATTAAAACTGTGACACAGAAATTGCTCATCCTATATACGCCCCCTCTTCCATAAATGAAATGGATGTTTTGTTGGTTCATTTCTCATTCACTTAAAGGAATTTACACAACACTCATCTACTTAAAGCCAAGTGACATATTGTGCGTTTATAAAGTAGACACATAATGGAATTGCTCCCCTTGGCTTCACCTTGTAACCTTACCAAAAATATTCTGCATGGACTTGGTAAAACAAAGACAGCATACAGATGTAACTAACTATTGTATCTGTCCCATAAATGCACAACTGACAATGTCACTTCATTTCTATGACCGTTCTAGTAAGTCAGCCTTTAATAAAATATTAATTAAAAGTCCCTTTAGGATGTGAGAGCTTGCCAAGTTCCTAGAAATGGTGAAGTGGTCTAATCTACTCAGTGACGGGAGGAAAAATGGCAACCTCATTTATGTGGGAAATGAGAAATTGCCAAATTCCCTAAACAAATCACTGAGTACTGATAGAATCAAAACACATCTCTCATCAGAAAAGGGGTGGTTGGCAGACATTCTGTCTTTTAGAAACCATAAAATGATAGCAGGAATTGTAAGGCAGATTTAATACATTTCCCTCAAGCCCTATCATCTCGCAGTCTGAAAGGAGAGAGAGAGTCCTCCTCTTATTATAAAATAATCCCTAATAATAAGTCCCAATGTGTTCTCCGCCCACCGGAGACCTCAGCCAAATGATGTAACTACCTGTGAGTTGGGTACACGGTTGCTCTGAAAAAAGGATTGTTCCAGAAACCAGTGGTTCCCAGACTTTCAGCAGTTAGCGAGCAAAGCTATTTTGGTCTGTCTCCCTCATGAGCTGATACACTGACTGTGCTCTGATCCCTTTGTCCATCAGAGAGATAGAACATTTTCAGCCTAATGCAACTGGACCCTCACTAATGACAGCAGATAGCCTGGTCGGCTAGATGACAGCCGCTGAGAACAATACTTAATGTTGACATCACTTGCTGTGGGGATCTATTTCGGTTTTCTTCCTTTTATAGTGTGCTTTTGGAAATTGCTATCTGGCTCCCCAGACAAAGCACATATAAAAGCTTTAGAAGAGCGGGTGGCCCTGTGTGCTTGGGAATCAGTTCCAATCCATTCAGACTCTTGCATTTTTCACAGCAAGTGCAGCTCACCCCCAAATCCCTTTTACACATGGCGCCCAAGAAAATTGAACCAAAGAAACCTGAGCTCAAGAAGCCGGAACCCAAGAAAGATGTAGCCGCAGCTAAACCAGCTCCAGCTCCTGAGCCGGAGCCTCAGCCACCCAAGGAGCCTGACTTTGACCCCAAAAGCATCACTCTTGAGTACTCTTCGGACCAGATTGAGGAGTTTAAAGAGGCATTTACCTTGTTTGACCGCACACCCACCGGAGAAATGAAGATCACTTTCGCCCAGTGCGGGGATGTGATGCGAGCTCTGGGCCAGAACCCCACCAATGCAGATGTGCTAAAAGTGCTTGGAAAACCACGGCCTGAGGACATGAGCACTAAAATGGTGGACTTTGAGACCTTCTTGCCAATGCTCCAGCATATCTCCCGTGCAAAAGATCAGGGCAATTTTGAGGATTTTGTTGAGGGGCTCAGGGTTTTTGACAAGGAAGGCAATGGCACCATAATGGGAGCTGAGCTGCGTCATGTGCTGGCAACACTAGGAGAGAGGATGACAGAAGACGAAGTGGACAGACTGATGGCTGGACAAGAGGATGCCAATGGATGCATCAACTACGCCTCCTTTGTGAAGCACATTCTCTCCGGGTGAAGGGGACATTTGACCATAAAGACTCTGTTTACTCCACTTATCTGGATCCTTGTTAAACATTTATACAGTTAGGGGTGAGCATGTGACATTATGTTTACACTGTCAAAAGAAGTAAATGCTCACTGACATAATGTTGACCGCAAGATTTAATCTTTTCAACAAACACACTAAAAATGATAAAATGCCCATGAGATGATCTGGACATCCCTGGAGAAAAAGCCATTAATAAACAAAGTATGAATACAAATTGCCTCGCAAAGTCATTTCAGAATGCCGACATTTAAATTTGACGAGAAAATAATGACTTATACAGGATTGCTGATAAAAGCACCCATTTTAAGACTATTAAACTTAATCACATAAACTGTGTTAATGTGATTAGGACAAAGTATTGTTGGGACATCAAAAAAATGCAGGATTTTGTTCCTTCTGAAAATAGAACAGACTTTATTCTGTTCTACTTTACATAAAGAGCATTTGAATGAGCCTGCTTCCCATTGTGCTTGAGGGCAGCTGTTGTGGATCAAGATAAACTCCCACATTCTGGACACACACACAAGCTCATATCCAGTTTCATTTGACAACTACAAGACAGGTGCTCCAAAGATAGTCTCCCTCATCTCTCTTGCAATAGCTGAGAGATGGATTTGTACATATTTTTAAGCAAAAACATTTGCAATAGTGTTCACATTCTATGAAGTCTACTTGGTGTAAGACTTCATATTTGTCCATATTTATTTCATTCGTTTATTGATTCGGAAAAACAACAGAGGATAGTAATGCTACAAGCGATGGGACTACAGGTGCAGCCTTACTGAAAAAGCCAGTAATGCTGTTTCGCCTTTGCACCATGTATGCACCATACATTTGGCTTGTGTGTGAGGGTGTGTATGAGTTCATGGACACCGCTAGCCATGATTTATATAAGAGTTTTGTGAGAGCTGTTACACCTCAACCTCATGGTCTAGTGAACTGAAAGTGGATAAAGGATGGAAAAGTGGGCTTTTATTCACTGTGCAGTTGACATTACTGGGATCCTGCTCACATCATGAGACATCACTTACTCAGTGTTGAAATCAGACAAGGTTGGTTTTATGGTCTAGAATTTGGAGTTTCGAAGGAAATGGGGAGCAGCGTATCTCATGCAACTTACATTTCACATTTCAAAAAGGAGGACATCACATTGCTTGTCTATGACACCAAGTTTAGACAACAGATGCTAGAGAGAGATACAGATAAAAAAAAACAACCTTCCATGGATTAACATGATGCAGTGGGAGACAGACTCGTTCTGAGCTGCTAGATATGGTTGCTTATGTGACAGATAAATACAAGGCCTAATTTCATTTTCTTCTATCAGGATTCTCTCGGGGTTCAAATCGATAAAGAACCATTTCAAGATGAAAATGCAATTATCGTTTTTCAACACAAGATTGCATTACAAAATTAGCCAGATGAACAAGGGGCACTGGGCAGTTAAGAATATATAATTTGCTTTTGCAATTAGTTCTGTATTATCTGTTTATTCCTGATGAAGCTTAGAGGTAGAACATGATGTAGGATAAATATTCGTATAGTATGTACTATAGGGTCAAGTTATATTTTGTTTTCAAGGAAGGAGACATAAAAGCTACCACATTAAATTCACTTGTTAATAAAGTGGAAAGTATATATTCTTTCCTTTTATTACTATAATCGTCTTTTGTCAAATTGCAGAATGCTGCTCTTTGCCGAGTACATTTCCATAAAAAAGAATTTCATTCTGTGCGCACTCCCTTCATTTATATAATGCCACATATATTAATTAATAAATAAGCAATTAAATCCTAAGGATAAAAATATTTCCATACAAGTCACACAGCCTGAGGATAGAAACTGCTCCAAAGACTGGTGGTACAGCAACAGATTTCGAGTCTCTTTCCACACGGCAGCAGGAGACAGCATTCTGTGGCTGGGGTGGGTAATGTGTTTTTCACAGACATCCAATCGAGAAAGGATAACCAGCATCCTGGTGGGGCCTAAAATGTCTGCTAAATGTCCATACCCTTCCTAGCTTTCTACTGCCTTGTCTCCACTCACTGGACAACCAACTCAGTATCTCATCCCAAAGGGAGATGAATAACTGTAGCATCATCTGCTTTCCTTAGATCAGGTTTGATGGACGAGATTCCCCTTTATGCCACGCAGCCCCACAGCTCCACAGTTGTTCAGGCAGATAGATTGAGAGGACTCCCAGGGAAAAGCAGGAGCGATGGTGTATGTTTCATGATTAATAATCCCTGATGTGACCTTCGGTGTGTGCATTCCCTTAGGTTGTTCTGCTCCCCTGACCTGGAATAGCTGACAGTACTGCGTCGGGCCATACTGGCTGCCCTGAGAAGTCAAAGCAAAATCTAGTTCTCAGAGAGCTGCATGAGGTTAAACAACTCACACAGTATGCATTGCTTTTCTTCATTGTTAGTTTGAATTGGTCCACCTGAATTAAGTAAAGCCTAAATTCAATCAGCACATAGACATGTGCATACAAGGTGTTGGCATACTGCTACCTCCTTATTATTATACAGTTCTACCACTACCCTTTCGCGTTTTCCAGTACTTCATAGTACCTCCTCAACGTGGGCAGGGTCGTCAAAGCAGAGCTGTGCTGTAACGGACATCGAAGCGATGCTGTACTGCGGACGGAACCTGGTCTAACACTCTTGCCGTTTTTTATAAAATGGCGGGTTTCAAACGACACAGGAATCAGTGTGTCAGTGTTCATGTCTCTTCCAGTGACGACCTTTTCTGACCAATCACTGGCAGTCTGTTGATGTCACATTTTAGTATCGGCTCAGCTCACTTGGAACGTCGCCAGAGCAGGTGCCAAAAAATCCATCAGATGCCAGGAACTATTGCCAGTGTTTCCACAACCTGGTCCCAGCTCGCCTCGCCTCTACATGGTTTGGTTGATTTTCCATTACAATATAGTCCCTCTCCAACGTAGACGGAGTCATCACACAGATTGCATGAAACTGATGTGACTTCCTTTTACACGTGTCATACACAAACTAGCTAGTGGCTTGTAAAGCAGTTGTTTTCAGTGTATTAGTGAATCATGAGAACCAGTTCATTAAAAATATTTATTCAGTACTTC
The DNA here is from genome assembly GCF_958295425.1 of Solea solea. Taxonomy (NCBI): domain Eukaryota; kingdom Metazoa; phylum Chordata; class Actinopteri; order Pleuronectiformes; family Soleidae; genus Solea; species Solea solea. Next base: position 10,677,590 of record NC_081152.1, read on the forward strand.
CTCCATGACTCCATGGCCAGTACTAAAGAAAAGTGCCAGCCAAGTACTATCACTAATGGAACCACAAAATAACCGTGAACTGTGAAATGGTAAAGCCCCGTAAGCTCCTCCTCTGGCCTCTATTTAGCAAATTGCCCCAATTTTCTTGTCCTGTTTATTTTATTATATAAGATTATTCACTATTTGTCAACATTAATTAATTGCATTCTACATTTTCGATGTAATAGTGTAGCTCATGTGTCAGTGTTGGATATTATGTGATGGCGCCTCTAGCAATAAAGCCTTTGTTAACTTTGATGGAAGACTGTAAGAAAGCAAAATATAACCTCGGGGAGAAGGCAACAACGGTTCAGCAGCAATGTTTTTCACAGTATGTGAGGACAACTTCACAATATAACTGTAGTCACTTACAAGAGTGACCACAGCCCCAATAGAGCAACTCCAACATCTCGGTATTCAGCACAATAGCAGTGAGTGGCAGCGAGCATGACTGAACACGCAGAGCACGTGAAGAGGCATTGAGATGCCAGGTGTGATCTGACGCTCTTGGAGATGTCCACTTGTGGTCAGACCACTCAAGACACATGATGCCAGGTGTGAAGTGGGTTAATGAGTCACTTTCACAATTAATGAACTATTGAGTTTGAACGTGCTTTCTTTACATGGAATTTAGAATCGACTGTATTTCGTCTTACCGTAGGAGTCGAAACTAGACAGAAGTGGCACTCTTTGCAGCTGTCAAGTGCATTCATAGGAGGTTCTAAGTGCACTGGGCATCCGGCTCTATACTCAGTTGAGAGCCAGCCAGTAATTTAGACCCATCATGATTAATCAGCAGCTGTTGGCTATAAAGTCCTTTGTCAAATATGTGAATCCCTCGGCTGAAAGTATCCAACAGCTTACGTGTACATACGTTGTAACTACAGTTGTGAGGCGCCTGTTAGGTAATGCCTCCACTGTAATTTTCATAGCTGCAGTTTATGCTGTTGTTGTTTTAGAGCGCATTATATTAAAATGTCAGCCATACAAACTGCTCCGTGCATGGCCGTAGAAGCGCAGGTGGCGGCATAAAACACCGTTGTACACACACACTCAAGAAATATCAAGTGGCAGTATACTGTCTCATTTAAAGTGGCAATTTGTGAGATCCTCATATTTTGCCAAGGGCGGCATGTGGTGTTGGGTGCCAAGCATTTATTGTCGTAGCAATCTTGCAGTGCATCTTATTTTTGGCAGTCAAACTGCGTAATGAGTGCTGACTTGTCTGTTACATTGAATTTTAATTTTCTGGTCCTCTTCCTGTAATATTCTGCCATTGTCAGGAATTATATTTTGGAGGTATAACGAAGGCAAATATTTACGAGATAGGCACAGTCTTTTTTTTGTTTTTTTTCAATACTGTTTGTTGCAATATCCAATGTTTCACACTATTTAGCTCAGCAATTACAAATCACCATTAAAGTAATGACATGGATAGATGGCAACCTTGATTATACTACAACCAGGAGTCAAAGAAGGTGTGCCAAGGTCAGATCAGCCAGCATCATTTGTTGGCAGCCAGTCATTTTTCACAAGGACCAACAAATTCATCTTTCTCCATAGATAACTTGTTTCATTAACTCATTACTCTAACTGGATTTTGAATCAAGCCTCATATATTTGGATAAGGCCCTATTTTGTTTGAATAGAACCTATGATGGATTACCTTCAACTTAGAAGCCAAAAACCCTATTAATTCTTTAATATGCTCCCATATATGAGATTGCTACCTGCTGCTTCCGTGTCATTCTAAACCAAAACCCAATCACCTTGATGTTGACATTTAAGAGCTTTTAGATTAATTGGAGTCACCTTTCATCATTTTCTGATGCCGTGATTACATATCGGTCGCTCTGATAATTTGCAGTCTTCCTCAACGGGCACAAAATAAATAACATGGAGACATTGATTTGTATGACTTCCCTCGCAAATCAAAGTGATGTACATTCCTAAAACCTTTTGTACTCTTAGCATGGAAGTCACATGAAGTGGTGATATCGTTATTGTGATGCACAAGCAACACCAAGCTTGTTAGCGCTAAAGCCGTGAAGTTGTGTGAAAGCAAAAGTCTGTGCAAAGTCAATGTGTTAAGCACATCAGTCTTTCACGTTTTATATATATATATATATATATATACATATATATATACATTTATACATATATATACATATATATATATATATATACATATGTATAGATAGATAGATACAGTGATGAAATATCAGTCATACATGACATTCCTAATTAATGTTGTAAAATAGATAATTAAAAAAAAAAAATGGCATGTGAAAAGACGTTGGTGAGTCACATAGAATGAGTAGTCAATGTGAACACAGCTTGCAGGCTGTTCTTAAATCCAAGGTAAGCCTCCTTATAATACGTAAGCTCCATCCTCCCAGCTGCTTTCATTATCATCCATTCAACACATGTGTGTCCAGGGATGAATATTTCTTCACCTTGTGCAACAGAGATGCGTCTCTCCAATACTCCAAGGGCAATGACGGCTGCCTGAACTTGCTGATCATGAGTCACATCCGAGTCTATAACATTTTTTTCTTTTTTTACTGTAGAAAGAATTCAAGGACAGTTAAATTAGTAGTTTAGTTCTGTGTAACAATTAATGAGAATTAGTGAAATGGTCTCTGTCAATCGATGGTGAGACCCTTGAGACTTAAAATCTAATAATGTGACTCCACAGTGCAACAAATGGACGACTCCTCTGCTCACCCTGCCCTTTATAAAGAGTCTAAGGGAATTATGGTGGCCTTTGCATACCAGGAAGGATGGAAACACTCGTTCACAGTTCTCCCCTCTCCCACTCTCTCTGCAAATTTCCTCTTTCTACTTTGTTTTTGCATCAGGTTTATGAGCCATTAAAACCCCCCAAAAAACGCCATTGTGGAGGACAAAGTGACAGAAGATGAGCAAGTTATTATTGAAAAACAATGCGACATTGCTTTTGAAAAATGTCGTGCTTTAACTTCGCTTGAAAAGATTAAATTATAGCGGCCTTTTAAATACAAACAATTATGCTAGTTATATTTGGCTTAAAAATTTCTCAGGATTTACATTGAGTACGTTTTCTTCCCCCGTGCTTCACAGTATTCCATTATAGTTTGATCTGGAATCCTCTCAGATTCCTCTAATGCTTCTGTGAAATATGTCCTAATTAGAGCATCTATTTCCAAGTTCTATAATTAACTCTGGTGTTTTGACACACACAAAAAATAACTCCACTAACTCATTCTCAACATGTCTAGGAAGTATACTGGGATGCCTAATGAACCTGTACACCATCTTGTACACAACAGCCCAATGCCATTTATTTTAATTTCCACATTAAATGTCTTGAAGCTAGAAACACAAGATTGTAATTGTTCTAAGTGGTTCATATGTACTGAGGAGACAATTAGCTAAATTCTTTACTTATACTTACTGAGAACACTCTAGACTTTAAAAGGCCACCAAGGCTTTTATTTATATCTCTAACATCACAAAGGTAAATCAAGCCTGTGAACAGACCCAAAAAAAAAAAAAAAACCTTCATTTGACATTCATTATACTTGCTGGCCTATAAATAAAAATAATTTGTTCAGAGAGCAAAGTTTTTTTTGTTAGTTCTCTGCCTGCCTATAGGGAAGGTGAGCCCTTGCCTAAGCCTCCAGAGAAGTATCCTTTGCCATCCTCAGCTGCATGAGGCTATTATTTTCCTGTAGTCTTTGCGCCTCGACAAGAAGTCAAGCTGACAGCCATACTGCAACTTTAAACCTCAACAACTCCTATCCTGTCCCTTGTTTGGGGCCTCAAGGTTTTTACTTAAAAATGATTTTGCTGTTGTTGTAAATGACTATCCCATTCAAGCAACACTTTCTTGAAGAGCATGTTGTTTGTGCTGTTCAGGCTTCAGGCAAAGTTTACATGATGTTGTTGTTGTTGTTTTGTTGAGTTTCATCAAGTTTATATTGAAATACATGGTTTTTTGGGGGCGATTGCAGCTCTCTGTCCCGAGTTCCCTTTTATCAGATGAGCATGGACAGAGACAGTCTTGTCACACATGACAGATGGTCTGAGGCAATCTCTCCATCCCTGCAACTCTGCTTGTTTGATACATCTTATCAGAATCACAATCAGAATACTTGAATAATCCCGCGGTGCGACATTGAGTGTGTTGCATCTGCTCCTTCCAAGTTGAAATAACACTCGTTGCCCTTTATTGACCGACACTCTCTTAGATTCTTTCTGGTTTTAGCCACATAGATGGTCGCTGCTGGTGCAATAAAGGGACCTGTTTGCAGGGAAGATGTAGTAGAACAACCAACAGGAGTGCCTGCTGTCTCTCTGAAGTGCCTTTGATTGGACAAAGCCTCCCATGATGGGACATATTTTGTTCCAAAGCTGTACACAGAACACAGAGATGCAGAAGTGTTATTACTTTGCCTTATGCTGAAAAAACTAACACCTTCAACTAATGTATGCTCACAATAATAGCAACAGATGAGAAATGAGCTACATGTCTTGCCAACATTATATATACATATACATATATATATATATATATATATATATATATATATATATATATATATATATATATATAAATATATACATATATATATATGTGTATATAAATGTATATATATACATACATATGTGTATATATATATATACATACATATGTATATATATATATATATATATATATGTTTGTTTTTTTAAAGTTACACATCAACCAAAAAGCAAGGTACTACACTGTCATAAGTCACATTGAGCTGTAAATTCACCACTTCAAAGCAGAACTCCGAAGACAATATTACCTTGGGGCCTGACAGGAAGCTACTCCTGTCTCACTTAGACTCATGGGTTTGGGTCTGCAGCTGCATGCTCCTGACACAAACATCTTCACAATATCTGACAGCGGTGTGAAAGTGATGGGTTATCACCAGGAACAGAAATACAAAAATGAAAGCTTGACATAAGATCCTGCAAGATGTCTCCAACTGATTATTAAAGTTTTTTGACGACGAAGGGAGCAGCCCTCGTTCTTTGCTTCGTTCAAACAACATTTTGTTACAGCGCTAATTAGACCTTCAATGGGCCAAACCTGAGGTCAGTTAGTAAAAAAAAGTTAATAAATCCTTCACTTTAACAGTGAGTGCTTGAGTTTCCCTTTCCTTTGTCTTGGTACACAATGCTAACATTAATATACCCACATTAACTTAAGTTAAAAGAGAAGACCCGCATAATTATAAAGGCCACGATCTTTCGTGTGGTGTTCTAAACCATTTCATGAATATCTTTTTTTTCTTCTTCTTCTTCTTCTTTCTTGAGGCCATCATTATAACAAAAAGAAAAGGAAAACCATCTGATGTCAAAGCTTTATTTAATGACAGAAAGGCTGTGGATATAAATGTTAATCAGCTGCCTGCTGGGGAGTTACAGTGATTGTGCATATTCATTAAGGTTTTCATGTAATTTAAAGATTGCTACCATATAATCTGTAGTGAGCGGGCTGCATGAATGTGAATGTGTGTGAATCATTAGAAGAGACTGCCATGTTGTGAAAGACTATTTTTAAAAAGATGTGTAAGAGTTGATTTAGGTCACAAACATGATCCTATATGTATATGTGTGTCCCTATAATATATATATATATATATATATATATATATATATATATATATATATATATATATATATATATATATATATATGTGTATATGTCTGATTCTAATTGACTGTTCCAGACACAGTGTTCTCCTTACTGAGAAACCATTGTAGAGATTACGGAGACGGCCTTTGGCCAAAAACGTTTAAGTGCCAATAAGAGGAAATGCTTTCTTACATTTCTCATTAAATATTGCTTTTTTTTTATCAGACAGTTGTTCCTCCTGTATTTGCCTCTTTTCCACACATGTGCAGTTTGTCCGTCCACAAATACTCTGACCACCAACTGAAGCCATGAACATTTTTTTTATTAATCTGCTGAAGTAGCTTTGCATTATAATAACAAAGGGGAACCCTTTACTCACTTTTAATGTGGAAATAATGTATTTTTTGATCAGTATGCTTATTAGGAAAATACATTGCATAGTGGCCACACGGTTGGTGTAGTGGTTAGCACTCTTGCCTTTGCAGCAAGAAGACCGGGATCCGCGATCTGGTTGGAACAAGGACCTTTCTGCATGGAGTTTGCATGATCTCCGGGTTCTTCAGCTTCCTCCCACAGTCCAAAAACATGCAATATGGCAAATCGGACACTCTAAATTGACCATAGGAATGAATGAATGGTTGTTTGTCTCCATGTGGCCCTTTGATGGACTGCTGAACATTCTTGGTGAATAGACACCAGGCGATTCAAGTGAGAAGTGAATAACATGATGACAGGGACAGTATTCATAATATCATACCACTTGCACATGAGCATATATGGGTGCACTCACCTGCTGTAGGTTAGTGTGTGAATGACATGTTTAAGAAGACCACAGCATATGTCAAACATGGTTCTTTCTTTATTTTTCTTTTTTTAAATGTCACAAGCAAAGAAGCTGTAATGATCATTGTTGTCACAATACTGTATCTCTGAAACTCTGGCATCTCATATAATACCTTCCAGTGTGTTTACAGCTCTATTGGACAAGTCCACATTGTCTCTAATGTGTGACAGCGTGTTGCCGCCCATGCTCATCTGTAAAAAGTAAAGTTCTGGCTCCTGCAGAGGATGGTTATTCAGTAGTGGGCTACTGCCAGCTAACCAGAGTAAGGGGGTCACTCAGAGAATGGAGTATCACATTCTATTGTTTCTTCAGTGACGGCAGGAGGTCATTTAATTCTTCAAAGCCTGCAAACAATGGGCCCACCCCATTCTTTACCTGTCTGCCACAAGTGATGTGGTGTGCCTTACTTATCTCTAGAGTAATTTATTAGGCCCTAAACATAGTGAAAGAGAGTCTTATTTTCAATCGCAGTTGGAATTATAAATGTTGACATGAGGTCATTTATATTAATGGTTCAAGTTTGGGACGTTTAATCAAATTAGAAAAGGCTTTAACTCACTTTTGACAAAGTGTGCGGAACCTTTGTCCCAGTTAGTTGCTATATGGTGCACAACTTTTGCTGTGAGACAGAATTTAAAATTAGAGCTGGCCCTCTGCATGATGTATGAGGGTCTTATGTTTTAGTTGACAGAATCCCTGCAACCATTTCAAGGTGGAAGCCATGCACATCCCTTCCAGGGTGCTGCAATATGACCTGCACATGAAAGCGATTGGCTGTGTCCCTGGAATGTGTTCTACAACGTCGTAGGGAGACGGTGGACACACACAGCAGAGCCAGCTCAAGGCATCAATGGACTCAGCAACTGCTTGGGGCCCCCTGGTGATCACACACAAGAGTGTGTGGAGAATTTTTTTTTTTTTTATCCATTTAACACATTAAAGAAATCTGGACATTTTTGGATATACATTTAGATATCTAAATAGTGTTGAGCTAAAGTAGTTTGGTTTCATTTTGGAGTTGAACATTGCTCATTTAGTGCACATCTGTTCTAAGTTAAAGTCGTGAAACTGGTTTACTAATTCAAGTTCATTATCACCACACTCAGTGTGGCAGTTTGAATATGAAAGTGCAAATGTGTGATTTTAGTCCCCTCTTAGCTTTGAAAGAATCAAGAGTGACACTGATTTGGTGTAAATAACACAACTATAAGTAATGTAATGCATAGTGTTACATTTGCATTTGCTACTCAAATTCAGCTTTTGGGCCCCATAAAGGCTTGGGCCGGCACTGACACATGATTCATTTACTCTGTGCTGTCCATGAAAACATTTCTTTATTTTTTTAAAGTTAATTCTTCTCTCTACTCACGTAACTCGGAGCCATTTCACATCAGCCATCTCTCCCTCTAATCTAAAAACAATCGGTTATTGCTTTAACTGCAGCCTCTTCCTGTAAGCGTGATTCCAGCCTAAATCATATAATTATCTCTTCATTATTCACTTTTGTTTAATCATTAACAAGTACAAAAAAAGTACTCTCAAATTGAGTGCAGGTGAAATACTATATTTATAAAAAATAGTGTAATGTTTACATGTTTTTTGTAGTAACTGAAAAAAAGAAATGTAAGGATTTGTTTTTTTTTGTCAAATTTTAACTGAGCAAAGTTAGCTTTCTCTCCTCAATATAGTCTTCATGGGTTAACCTTCTCCTGGCTGGCTTCCATATGGCTTCTATGTCTGCATAAGGTGTTTAGGTTTCTCTCAGGGAAGAAAAAGAATATGTCAGTTTGTTAGAGTTGTAATATCATTGCTTTCATGGGGGGGGGGGGGGGGGACTGTTACACTGTTACACACCTGCTGATATGAAATGTGCCATCATAGATTATTCCACTTCTTCTAATTCCAAACCATTACCAAGCGCTCTGTGAGAGCACTGCACGCCTCCATCCAAATCACTGCCTCGCTCGCTGCACACTGCACATTCCCCTGCGCTTTCTGCTGTTTGTCATGATTCGGGGAATATACGGTCGTAAACGCACAGAAATTCGACCAGGCTATGCCCGCTAATGGGCTCATTAGGCTCAAACACTGCTGTACACTATCAGAGTCAGTACACTAAAAAGCAGTGGGCGATCCATATTGTGCTTCATTCCTGTGACTGCGTGGAACCTCAGCATGCCACCAATGCATCTCCAGGAGTTCCCCCAGACCTCCTGGAGTTAAGAGTGCTCTCAACAGGCCCGTTAAAAAAGATGTTGTATAATTGAATAGTATCACATTATAATTCACCAATTACAAATGAATTGTGTTGACAAATGTACTGTGCAAGCCTTCAAATTATAAAATGAGATGGAAAGTCGGTGCATACGTCTCGTCCATAGAGGTTCATCAAATAAAAATAATAATGAAAACAAATGCTTAAACAAGGTTTCTTGCAGAGTCGAAATAGGTCCAAGTTTGTGCTTTTCACTGTCCTTGGAAAGATGATGAGGGCAAAGAACACTTGCGCTGACCACTGTGCCCTCAGGCTATGCGATATTTTGAGATTTGAGATAAGAGGACTTGACCATACAACAGAACAAGAATAATGTCCAGAGAGGTAACCAAACGGGAAGGTCCAAGCATTTCATTTTTGTAAACAAACTTTGAGCTCTTTTGTTTGTGTTTTTTGGGAGACATGTATGCAGAAACAGACATGTAGAGTGCACACACACTCGCACGCATGGACAGGCACACACATTGATTTGACGGTTCTTACAACCACGTGGCCTCTTACAAGTGGAAAAAATGCTGCAGTGCAGGATGCCTAAGAGCGATTGCCTGTAGATTCCCACTGGTTTTCCCTTTCCACACGTCAGGTCAATGTTGCCCATCTCGTGAGAGTGTTTGCTAAATGAGGAGTCCATGCAGTTTCCTTCCCACCTTTGTGGTCTTTGGTTTTATATCAAAAAGAAAGTAAAAAAAAAAGAATGCTGAATGATTATGACCAACCCTCTCTAAAAGCCATTTCTTAAATAGTGCTAATTGACAGTGTCTAATGAAATTAAGCAAATAAATCCAAGGTGATGATAACCACACCTTCAGTCCCTGCACATGGCAATTATAATCATGACTCCACAGATACAGTTGTTGCAATTTATGGAGTGCAGTGTTGAGGTCTTTAAACAGAATTCTGTGCCATTGTTGGATTCATTGTTTTTTTTTGTTAATACACCATTTTAACATGCAGTAAATTGTAAATAACTGCCAGATATTGAAAGTTATTCTGGAAAAATGGCCAAAAGCACTTACTCACAGGACATTTTCTGGCCCTTTTATGGTTAAAATAAAACAAAAGTTACTTAGATGAATATATGACAGTCTAGTGTAAAAGTCACAAAAACAGTTTTAATATACAAATAGTTGTGTAAAGTAACTGGATAGATAACCCAGGTGTGGAGGTGGAAAGCAACATTTAAAAATCACTTGTAGCCTTCGTCTGACATGAGTGCTGCTGGGAATTTGACTGAACGTCGACACGAAGCAAAATGTGGCAAAAGTGTCTAAGTCTACATGTTGTATATTCCACACAGCAAAGGGAATATCTGTTGGAAGTTGTTTTTTTTTACTTTCAGGAGAAGGAATTGATTAGACAGGGTAGGAAATCACAAAGGAGATTTAGTATGGGATGGGCTTCACCAGCCGTGTCTTTGTGGACGGCTCCTGAATGCATATTTGATTGTTTGCTGGGATGTATTGCTGCAGGCTGCTCACTCACCTGTATCTTCTATCTTGCATTAAAATTGTAGAACATTTATCTACAATCTGTCAAAAAGCAATACTTTTCGGTCCCAGTCCTTGGATTCTGTGCAGACAGAGGGAGAGCCCCTGCATGAATTTGAAGGCAAATCATTTAATCCAAATACAGAATTAAAATAATAATAATAATGATGACAAAGACAAACAAAAAAACAGAATTAGTACTAGATGCCTCACTTCATCGTTAAGTCCAAACACACAGATGAAATTCCCTCTGCACGGTCTTGACATCTAGCACACAAGAGTAAGGTGGGTGTATGAAGGTGGGCGGATATACAAATAAAACCCCTGCATTCTGTAGACCTTTAGGGTATTCATTTAAATACATGATGTGTGTTTGTCATTATTTGACTGAACGTTCTCTATGTTAAGGCAAAGCAAACGTGTTCTTTGCTTTGCCATTCGGGCTTAAGTGATAGTGAATGTCTGTGCTCAGTGTGAAGACATTTCCTCCCAAGTTTTCCCGAGATAATGTGGTCATGTCGACGCAAATTGTAAGGTCATATGTTGACCTTTGACATTTGACCGAGTAAATCTTTTTCTGCCAGATGTCATGAAATTCCCTACGCACATGCTTGATGCATTGCATTGACAAGACAGGAGGTCACGGGTTACCTTGAACTTTGATCTCGGAACACCATAAAATCAAATCAGCTCACGGTGTTCACAGAGATATGGACCACCTGACATATCCATATAACAAATGAAACATGAGGACAGGCGAAAGCGAAGCACACAATTACAGTGCACGATCTCATCCAATACAAAAAAGAGTATGACAGAAACCTTTCTGTAAAATGGGTATGCAAAGGCTGACATTTGTAAAAGTCAACCGATTCAATCAATCTTGATGCTGCACCTCTATTTATTAATTGACACAAGCGTGTCAAGTTAATTATCACACACTGTGCAATTAACTACTAAAACCTACCTTCCATATTGTGATGACAGACAAAAAAAATGATCTCTTTGCTGCTGCAGTCGCTCGATAAATTTCACCCGCCTGTCTAACTCAGATATGAACATGTTAACCACAGCTACACTGGCAGTACCTGAGGGCCGTGTCAAGCAAAGTGTTCATCTGAATGTTGATTGAATAAACTGTAGCTTTTTGAGCCAGATGAAGACCAAATGAACAAAGCAGGGAGTTTGGAATTTCCGAACAGATTGAAACGGCAGCGAACGCCACATCTACATTTCTTTTTCCTGTTGAGGCACTTTGTTTCCAGAATAAACTGCAGTCCAAAAAAAAAACGACTTAATTATGAGATAAATGAATTATAAATCATATCCTGCAGTTAGTAGACGGTATACCCACAAGGACACGAGTCCACGCTGAGATCGCGCACAGATCTAAGTGAATTCATGAATGGATCTAAACAAAATCCCCCTGTCCATCAGTTTGCTCTGCAAGCGTGGTCTCCTTTTATGTGCACCGTATCTGTCTTTCAGAGACATATCTAACTACCCCCCTATTACTCTCCCATTATACGCTGCCACTCTGTGGCATTTTCACAAAAACCTTTGCTTCAGTGAGAAAACACGATCGCCCCCCAATTGAAAGCATGTTAAAAAGGTCACACATCCACATAAATGCCAACAGTGCCAAAGTATTCCCCCGTTATACAAACACTCAAGCAAAACAGATGCTTGCTACACAACAGTCCGGTTGATGGGACTTGATGTAATGTGAGCTTGGCCTTTAATTAAATAGCAAGCGGATTGATTTTTATTTTATTTATTTATTTATTTATTTATCTGGGCCATAGCTGAATGGAACTGGGGAAGGAGACTGAGCTCCACCATGACATGACGCGGTGTCCGTTGTGATTAGATGGCATTCAAAGTGTAATTAAAAGTACGACAGTGTCTGCAATATCTAAAGGTTTCGTGTACGTCACTATTACTTTAAAATAAAAAATAAAAAAAAAGCCCTCATAACGATTGCCAGTGAGGAATGGTGCACAGCTTGCGTGTGTGATAAAGAGCAGTTTTGCTGTTGAGAGAGTAAAGGCTGCGCATTTGACTTCAACCCTTTCGCTGACAGGCGAACTTGCTCGGGATGTATTTAGCGCGACTTTTGCCAAGGTTATAGAGACATTTATCAGTGCTGGGTTCTTGGTTAACACAATAGAAGAGGAAGAAAAATGGAGGCACTTCCCTAAAGCACACCACACTGGCTGGGCTTTGCATCTTCTCAGCCAAATTCTGTGTCACTGGGAAGATGTATGAACCAATACCGGGAATTGTCTGTTTTTCCAAAGTCACTATCAATCTGTTAGAATCAGCCATGGGTATGGGTTGCATTTCCCTCTGATTATTGGCTGAGTTGAATGAAGAAAATCAATGAGACAATTAATGAATTGATTCAATTACATTTTTATTTAGATATTACTTGCCAGGATCACCAGTGACCGAGGTGTCCTGGGCACAAAATGACACATTAAGTATTGAATACAACAACCCGTCATGTACTGTATGTCTTTGGATAGCCTTTGAGGTCACCCAGAGTTAAAACTTTGCATGTTCGTAGCTTGAACTTAAACACATCTTTTATGTGGCAAAATTGCAGAGTAAAGACTTAGAATAAAATATAGGAATGGAGCAGGAATAGGGGTCACATGGCGGTACAACCCAGTCTGACCGAGGGCCTTTTTCCTTTGCATGTTTTCCCCGTGTACTCCCACAGTCCAAAAACATTCAGAGGTTAACTGGACACTCTAGACCCAGCGTATTCAAATGGCGGCTCGTGGGCCACATGCGGCCCATGCCCAACTTCATAGTGGGCATGTCCCTCAAAGATTCCTACATACCTGCAGTAGTCTGATAGGTTTGTTAGTTCTTTTGTATTCTGTTAAAGGCACTTTGAGATGTGTGTGGGTCGTATATATGACATAATGTTTACCTTATTTCAAAGAGGAACAAATGCTGATGACAAAACAAGTTTATTTTTCATTTAAAATAGTTACACTAAAGGTGTACGAAGGACTGGTATGACCAAAATAGTTTTGTTTAATTAGATTTTAATGAACTTTTTGATGTACTTTTTAAATGTGTCCTCACCTGCTGCTTACTGGCTGCAAGACATGTCTGGCCCTGCTACATTTCTTGGTTTGAAAATGTGGCCCAACTGAGTTTGTAATTGAATTGAATAGTCCTGCTCTAGACTGACTTTAGGTGTGAATGTGAGAGTGAACGCTTGTTCACCCTGCGATGGACTGGGGACCTGCCCGAGATGCAGCTCGCTTTTCACCCTGTGTCAGCTGGGAGTGGCTACAACGGCCCCCACGGCTCTCATGTGGAGGATAAAGCGGTAGACAATGAATGATGAATGCATGAAACCGGAATAGCTCAATGTATGCATTTTATACTTCTAGTCAATATTGATACTCAACACACATATGAAAATATCTTTATAGAGGCTTTATCTTGCACACAAAAGGTGCCAAACTCAAACAGCCTGAGTATGAAGTAGAGGTCTGATTGATATTGATGTTTGCTATGTTTCATAAGCATGCAAGTGATGACATGCAAATTATAAGAAATTAAATCATTTTAACGAGATATCTTAAACTTGATATGATATCCAAAGTTTTTCTTGCACGCAAAGTTACCAAACTCAAACGTCCTCTTTTTACGATCATTATCGCAGTACGAGCGAGAGGTCATATGACTTAAGCGTGCATCAAGCATTGAAATTTGCTGCTGTTCAATAATAGGAATTAATTTGGATAAAGTCCCCTCGCATTTCTGAGAATTTAACATCGACAACGGCACCATTTTGTCACCGTAATGAAAAAGTAAATGGTGTGGAGTAATAAATGAATTTGTTAAATGAAATGGAAAATGAAAGGTTGATGTAGTATGAGCCTCTTTGCATTTCCGTCGTGCTCTCTCTGCTGCCACACTCGGCTCCCACATCAGTGTCACACAGGCAGACGAGCCGCACGCAGTGCTAGAACCCAGTCAGGGGCCTCAGCATGAAAGCAATGAGTTTAAATTATACGAAGGAGCTTCTTCTTCTCACTAACAATAAAGGAGTAACGTAGCCATGACACCATCGTAGAGCTAAAAATAATGTGGTTTGTGTTTCGCCCCACTGACAAACACCTTTTATCAAACATGTGCTGTATTTTTAAGGTGAGTAAAGTCTCATGTGAAAGGTGAGAACTCCAGAGAGACACAAGCTTGGATGTGTGTTCTTTCTGCTCTCCAGTCCTCTGTGGTGATAGCATGAGACAAAATGCTCTCTGGAGCCTCGGTGAATAACAGCCCTCAAGGTCCAGAGGTACAGTACAATATAGAAAGATCATCCCACACACTGGGCTACAGCTTGACTTGATTGATTAATTGCTTTGCTGATCTCCTCGGTCTCCTTGATATTAGAAGAACGTAATAAATGCTCTCGCCTCTGGGTAATTTGGAATGCTGTGCACACTGAGACCAGATCAAACTGCTTACAAAGAGGAGGCTTCTTCAAGCTGTGAAGATCAGTGTGGCCATGTACAATGCATATACCAGTGGCCATCAGCAGGTACAGGGGTACCAACATTCACTCGTTCTTTTTTCTTTTTTTTAAGCACAGTGTCCGCATGATAAATGACTCTTTTTGGAAGCAAATAGGATGAGCACAATTGCTCCTAACCATGAAGACAGAAGGTCAGGTACTCTGGGGGGGAAACCTGCATTAATTCAAAGCTTTAAATGTCCATGATGCTTATTCTATCTGGCAACCTGGCATTACTAGATAGTGCATGTGCATTTACTTAAGTCGGTTTGTGTGTTAACATGACACTTTTCTTGCCTTTCGTAGCACTTTTTTTTTTTTCCGCTCTCTCCAAAACCTCAGAACTAAACAGTCTTAAAGTGGCACGGTGCCTAGGAATGACGTATATTTGAATTAAAATTCTCATAGAATGACCAAATCTCATTTACCATTTATCGGGGGAAGAAAAGTGATTATATTTAATTTAATGTGACTTGTCTTTGGCAGATGTTTCGATTGGTATCTGCTCTTCATTTGCTTGCACGTTTGTACAACCGTACCTAATTTTTACACAGATGACAGACGCAGATGCATTTGTAACAAATACCTGATTAAATAACTTTAAGAAGCTCATTTAAACCAAGTCACATGGCGAGATATGGTTTGCAAGATTTCTTGTCACTTTTAAAGGAGATACTTGACTTGATACTTTTATTATTATTATTCCCATATATATATTTTATTATGCCAATGACCATTAACGTTTTTATTGAGTGTTTGTAAGTACAACAAAATATCTTTCCATCAATGTGTTGTTTTCTTATTTCAATGGAAGTAAGTGGATTGTTTTATTAGTAATGAATAATTAAGCACTTAGCCGGTTTCCAAGTACAACACAATAGAAATCGAGCCTCTATTTTCAGTGGAACATTAGGAATAAGTATTTTATTCATGACGTGAAAGAGGAATATAAACATCAAAGTCCATACATCCTCTGTGACTGCACTCTATCCCTTCTCTAGTCCTGTTTCTCTCCTTTGTTTTGTCTTCCGAGCAACACCGTTGCAAGTCTGTCCCTGCTCTCCAACCTCTTTGCTCTCACTAATGCTTCCCTCTCATTCTCTTCGTGCCTCAGTGAACGCCTCCCCCTCTTCAACTCTCTCCTCTCCATTTCCTGGAGCTACACCAGTCAGTCTGGCTCCCCATGCTTTGAAGCTAGCATGTCCTCCTCTTCACAATCTGCCCAGCGTTTGCTCTGTGCTCTTGGTGGAGGAGACATTGCTTCTGCGTCCTTGGGGGAGTCGCACTGAGCTGGAGGATTAATGTGATGTTTAGACCTAAGCGTATCGTCCATCATCCTGTACCACTTCCAGGATGCAGGAGTAGTTTCTCTTCTCTCTGTTGCCCATCCCCGTGGGTGGGTCCTTTGGCTTCTGGAAGAAATAAAATAGACATCTATTATTTTGAGACACTGTTAACTGACTTGTGCTGTTATGAAACAAAATCGCTGCTCGTTTCCTGATTCAACCTGTTCTATTTGGTTCCAATCTTCCTGTTGTTGTTGTTGTTTGCTTATTTTTCCCATATACAAGGGACAACCATGGTGAATTAAAATCGTGATAATTTGCTGGTTGGCCTGTGACCTGTTAAACACGTGTAAAATCCCTTCGTGATACGTGCTAATGTTGTGTTTTCTGTGCACAGTTTAGTTACAATTAGCCGCTATGGCTGTGCAGCTACCCGTGTCACAAAGCAATTTGCAACCCCTGCTTCCACGCAGATGGTAAAACGTGGGCCCAGCATGTTCCGCAAATAGTGTAATTCATACATTTGTACATCTTTTATTCTCCATAAAGTCAAACATATCAAGTGACACAGCAATTTGTTCTCGTGCACACATATTATTGAAAGCCACAAACAAATTCCGTGCTGCGAAAGCACACAGCATATTGCGATGCCCATCAATTTGGTGCTTATAATACGACGCCATGTGTGATATCACACTGATCTCTGAACACGCCCTTCATTTTGATCTTGACTGCACCCTGTGTCTCACACGGCTGTGACGCTCCCAAAAACAGTGGCAATCCGTCCACAGCCCTGTACTCCAAATGTCCTCTTCCAAATGGTAGTCCTCTTAACAGTAGCACCAGCTGCACATTATGCCTTAATCTCCCTCTTTCGCTCTCTCTCACAGACACACACACTCACACTGGTGAAAACACACTGATGTGTCTGGTAATTGGCCAAGCTAAATGGCCACATCAAAGTTTTCACTTTCACTTTATCTGAAAAGAAAGGGAACTTGAATCCTTATCTGCTTTCTGTCTGGCTACAACATAAGAGACGACCCCACATTTCCTCTGGCAATATCCTCATTATGTTTTCCCACTACAGTAAATTTTTTGCTCAGAAGTTCTTCAGTCAAGCAAATGACAAGGGCACAAACTCACTATTTGTACAGCATATTGTCCAGGAAAATGAACGGCGTGTTCAAGCAACTGTCCGATTTCACACACAGCAGAATGGACTAATGACTATTTCAATGGTCGACGACTAGTCCACTATAGTCAAATTATGAACTGCACAAAAAAAACATTAGCTAATGCTCTTATCACTCAAGGTGTGTCTGAATCATCCAAAACATGCTTCCTCTATAAAAGTTCATGTATTGCTGAAGTGGCACCATGGTACGTGAGGCTCTGCTTACATTAGGGCTGGCACTATTTTCCCCAAAATAAGTTTTGAACAAATTTATGATGACCCGGAAAATATTAGAAAATATTAGAATACACACGCAGTCCCAAGCTCATGCCACTGGCCCCCCACTGCCGTCACCACCGCTACCAATACTCCACAAAACATCACTGTTTTCTTTCCTTTATGAACAGTTTTAAGTTTTAATAGTTGCCTTATTAACAGTGCTGCTCGTGTTAAGAGCATTGATGACATACAGAAGTCAAAGTCTCCTGATTTTCCGTTCTTCATCTAAAATGTAATAATGTTACGTTCCAAATTTTTTGTATTTTTTTTCCCTATTGTCCCGTGGAACGGCGGAGCGGCCGGCACTGTGGGTTTTTACACATGTATTTGTGTACGAAATGTTCCCACAACTGTGGACCATTTGTTTCTCGTTAGCCTCGCTTCAGCCACCTCCATACTGCTGCTTCCCCATGGGATGCACACAATGACGTCACCAACGACACATCGAGTCATTTTGCCTACTAGTCGTCGCAAGACCTCCAAATCTACACAAAGCCCAAAAAAGCACAAAAAATACTGGCACGACTTTGGCAGCCCAACCAAAATGCATTAAGACAAATGGCCTGGACTTCATTGTGTTAAAGGTAAAGATGATACATGGTAGGAAAATGATATGTGCTGTGTTGCCACAGCGTCCTCATGTCAGCCATCAGCTGCTCGCCAACTTCCTTTGCTTCATGGCGTGTGCTCAAAATCTCTACCTCATTGCCTCATTGTGGGCAACAATGTAGATTTCCAAGTCCCACAGCTCTGTGTACTTTGCTGTACTAAGTGTTGGGCGAATTCCCACCCGTAAGCGCGACGGAAAAGGAAGGGGTTGACAGAAGGTGCATATGACACATCACAGACAGGAGAAAGGTGTTATCTGACTGTAAGGATATTATTCTGTTTATTTTTCACCGCACAATCTGCTTTGGTGAAAAGAGAAGTGACAGCTCTGTGATCCAAAATTATCTATTACCATATTCCATTGTTTACCCATTGTCACTAATGTGTCTTCTCCTTTCCTGAACACAGTATAATGCTATAATTACTTCTTGAACAGTGAAGCAAATAAGCAAGTAGACTTTGGAGAGTAACTTGCATTCCATGAACTATCTCTGATTTACAAACATTACCTGGTGCTTTTTTTTTTTTTATAAAGAGCATGGTGCCTAGTTACTATGGCAACAATGCATTTAGCAGTGACGGGGAACTATTTTCATTAAGGCAGAAAGTCATTGGTGTATATATATATATGTATACATAGATACATTGATTTGCTTCTGTGGCTTTTGTGATTCATTGAATCAAATGTGCCAGCTTCTTTTGGGCTGCGCCACTTGACATTGTGTTGATGCACATGAAATTTTTACTTTTGGAAACCACTTTAGAAGGAGACTGCGCCTACGCCTCTGACGGCAAAGCTATCTCTTATCCACATGAATGCATGGGGGCCATTTATGTGACCGAACTCCCTGTAAACGGCTGTGAAAGTGTTTTTTTTTTTTTTTAGCTGCACACATTTCCCTGCGTCCTTGTTTAAGAGTACATTAACCGGCACAACCTACATCTTTGAACAAACGCTTGCGTATAGGTGGGGACAAAGATTGGATAGAGAGGAAGAACGTGTTGAATAAAATTGGCAATGTCCCTGTTTTAAGGCAAGAAATGACCTCAACGTGATTTCAAGGTTATTTAATTCATTAAAGTTGCGTTCGCATATGTGACAAAGCACATGCTAAATGAATCAATGTCATATTATTGCATGGAGCTGTGTGAGAGGAAAACTGGGATATTTATGGGCCATTACACACAGGAGACATCATTTTTGAACGTACATTGAGCTCTCTTTATTCAGTGTGCAGTGTGTGTCAGAGCACCTACACAGTTACACATTTGTTATGTGGCCACACAAACACAAACACACACACACATCAATGCATCCATTGTTAAATTGTTTCTCCTGGATACTTTCCCAGCACACGCGGGGTGAGAAACAGACAAGCTGCCAGTCTGTCACACATGTAGACAAACGAACACGTTAACATACTTTTAGGCTGAGATTAATTTCACCTGCGAGATTGTCTTGCATTTTACCCAGAGCATCCAGAAGAAGCGAATCTAGGTAGACCCTGGGAACGAGTAGGAATTTAGAAATGAGTATCAGACGCAGAAAATAGCTCTGAACATAAACGTTTGTCCTGCACACATTGCAAATTATAGTGATTGTGTTTTGCCTTGGAAATGGAAATACAGAGAACTGTTTAAAGCTCAGAGTCTTCGTTTCCCTCGTGAACCTCAAACTAACAATAATTAACATTGGCCCTTTTTATATTAAATATTAAAGGTCCAATATTGAACACACCTTTCCTGAACGAACACACACACACACACACTTTTTCCATTTATTTGGAACCAGGACCAGGTTTTGGTTCCCATGAGGACTACTGGTCGTGACAAGGTCAGTGTTTATGCCAGGAAAGTTCCTAAAGAGGTAGCAAATACATAGTTAAACACAATTAACACTGTCTAATGTAAGGCAACAATAAAACGAGTCATGCAAATGAGGCTGACGTGATATAAGAAGTGAGCTATATTTACCGCACTGTGTGAATTGATTTGAGATCGTGATGAATCCCATTCCTTAGATGAAGAGATTCTTGTAAACCAAATACTGTCTTTCCATCTTAGTAATGACAACCTTCTCGTTTCTTTCATTTTTCTTCCCAAATGAATTTCAATAATCAAAATGTGCACAAAATACCGTTGTTTCATTCTTGTAAATGTGTTTCTCTCTATGTATATTCTCACACACACACACACACACATTGACTCAAAAACCTTGCACTCCAACTTTTACATTAATAATATTCCAGGTACTGGCCATCTGGCAAATGAGCCAAGTGACCCTCTCAATTCGGAGCATGTGCTTTTATAATAACTGCCATTAGTTCTCACAACAGCACTGTTTCTTTTTTTTTTTTTTTTTTTATCATCTGAAGCAAATTATAAAGATTAGTATAATGAGGGAGGGTGTAAATAGGCTGTAATTGAATAAATAGTACATATATATAAATAACGGAGAGGCTGAACGAGACGGGAGAACGCGAACGACAACAGTGAGTGGCACACGCGCCGGAGAAACAGCTGCTCGGAGAGTTTGCTCTGGTATATATGTGTGAGGTGCACGGCGAGAATGAAAGATGGCATGCTTCACGAGTGCAGAGTGACAGAGTTAATTATAGCCATCAGGGTGTTCCTGTGTTCAAAAGGAGGAAGACAAACCCAAGTTAACAGAGAAAATATTCAGCAGGTGAAGACAGCTGTGTACAATCCCCGGGGGGGATAACAGCACATTCGTTAGCATCGTCTTATTAGCAGGAGTTTTGCATAAGAACTGTAACACTGTGACGTCCGCGCTACTTGTGAGATTCAGGCACTTATAATGATTTTTACCTCCCTCTCCGACTGTATTTAGACACACACACACACACATACGCTCAGTGTTTCAATACGCCTATTTATTTTTTCACTGTGTCAGCATATAGCGTGTGCTTCTTAGCCGCCGTCACTAAGCACATGGCAGCAGTTAAAGAGGGTCAAGCACTTGCCGGAAATAAACTCATAAACTTTCAAATCTTCTAACTTCATTTTTTTTTTTATTATTATTTCCATATTTTTCCATATCCTCTTGCCAAAACTTCTCCTTCTTTCAGCTTCTCCCTTTTTAGAGGTCGCCACAGCCGATCGTCCGCGCGTTTGATTTCGGCGAGGAATATTTATGCCCTCCAGTTTATCGTGAATAATCGTATAAATTAAAAAAAACCATGTGATTTCGATCTAAAAATAATGACGATTTCATTTAAAAAACAAAAGTTCTCCGACTTAGGTAAAGATGTATTGTTTAACTAATCCCCAAGGTGCTAATCACTGCATTGACTTTCATGTCAGGTGTGAAGCTTGTTAAAATGCTGCATGAATTTATTTTAGAGGGTTCATTAAGAAGACTTGGTAGGGAACATTTTAATGAGAATAAAAGAAATACTGCGGTTCATTTAGGCATCTGCTTTATTATAAGAAGAAGAAAAAGAGAAGTAGAAGCAGAATGAACAGGACATGTGACACAATAAATGTCTTATTGACTCCCACTTCATTTTTAGAATCCAAAGTGAGAGCTTGGTAATTGTTTCCAAGGCTACAGGGTTAGAAAAGAACATTACACACAATAACAATTATCAAATGATACATTTAAAACATAATCAAGGTATGATGAAACTACACTTGATGATCTCACTAAAGCACAAATTAACAAGTCAAATAAACCTAATATACCTCAAACAATTAATGGTCACAGCTCTGTTTTTCTTTTAGCCAGCACTTAAACCTGTGTTGTAAATAGTTTTATGTCTGATAATAATTTGATTCCGGTTGGCAACGCGCCTTAACAGAGAATGCGGATTGTGGTCTTACGATATTGTTTTTTATGGCCCTTTTCCACTTTGGTCCGGCACGGCACGGGTTAGGTTGGTTTTCCTCTACAAAAAAAGTACCTACTCAACGTGGGCGGAGTCATCACTGCGGTTAATGAATCGGTTAATTAAAAAACTGTTTGTTCAGTACTTCTTCCTCCATGACCGGAGCACCGAGTCCGTCAGACACAGTCACTGGACTGAAATACAGCGGCAGGGTTTGTGATGCCACTCGCTGTCGCTAAATACACCAGACTCCTCTGTTAAATACTGAGATTTTAGACATTTCCCTGGTAATTGTTGGAGATTAACATACATATTAAGGATCAAGTTAACTTTTTAACTGATGTACAGTTCGGCATTGTTCAGCTTGATTCTTGACGTCTCTTCCTGTGACGGCCCTCTGGTACCAGGTACTATGCTAGGCGGGGCGAGGCGGTGGAAACACGTCATACAGTTATGATTCACCTCACTCCTGGTTACTCTGGCACTATCGTGTTTTTTGGATGGACTTGGAAAGAGGTGCCGCAGCTGTGCAGTTGGCCCAGTCTTACATATGAATGACTACATATGAAATTCAGCTCCTTTATTTGTTTGTAGAGTATGTCAGGCAACTTTAAAGACCAGTGTGTGGTGTTGAATTGAAATAGAAATCCACATCCTTTGTGATATTCAGAGGCCACTGTATGTTCAAGAAAGGGTGGAACGCGTGAAGGAGTCATCATGTGTTACAGTCTGCAGTCTCGCCTTCGGATGTCACACATTTCTAACACACGGAACCTTTCGTAGAAATATACTTTCAAATAAATTCCGGTCACATTTTCACTGTCAACGATCTCTTGTATATTTTATAAAGGTCACACAAAAAACGAGGCATGTAGGATCACAATATAGGATCAGTGGGCTTTTGTCAAAACATCATTGCATCTTTCGTTGGTGCAGTGGCGAGATGGAATAAATATAGCTATTTATATGAATTAGTAAACTGCAAACGAACCTTGAACTAAGACCTTACTGGATTATGAACCTACATGGTAACTTACATACAAATACATTTTTTTCCCCCCATTTTAATCAATATGCACTGCTTTTATATCTCTATTTATCCTGGTAATGGTCAGTCTTTGCAAATGTAACATAATAAAATGACATCATTCCAGAAATGTTATCATATGTGATCACAGAAAGTGATTTATTTAATTGTATTTGATATGAAAGATGAAATGGACTCGGCCCCTTACACAGTTGTGTGCCTAGTAATCACAGTGTTAGGGAAACGTTTCTCGCCATCAATTGAGTCTCCATAACACAGAGCAGAAATGCCCACTCCATCTCAATTGTCAGCGGCAGCAGGATCCACTCATAGGTTCTTCTTAGATAATTGCAATGCAAATGAGGTTCTCCAAAGACAAATTAACCGTCCTGAAAAAGGAGCCGCTTCCTCAGTTTTTTTTGCCGTCTGTCTGGTGGTGAGTCCACTGGAAGGTAAGAAGGCCCCACTTTGATTAATAAAATATGATCTGCATGAGAGACGGCTTTGATCTCTGTCTAACTGATGAGAAACAGTGTTTTGTTCGCGCCAGTCCAAATGACACCTGCAAAACAATGGTCAAACCGAAGCTCTGTTCCACATAAAAGGAGGACAACAGCTCGCCGCTGAATGATCCGCCCGTGCGTTGCCTTTTCAAACAGGATTTATGCAAACAGGGGGTAGTTGCTAATATTTCAAGTGTCGCAAGTCCCTTCTGACTTTGACATTTCCTTTCCCCCTTTTTTCTTTCTTTTTTTCCCTTTTGCATTTCTAGGTGCATGATGACACTGAGGGGAACATTTACCTTTGCTTCGCTTAAGGCCCGATCCACAGTTCCTCCTCTTTGTTAGAATTGGTTTCAAAGCACACGCACTCAGCCCGGCAAACAAGTACTCTCATTTAGTCTATTAACATTAGAGTCATGTACGGTCTCCAACTGCGGTAACGCGGAGTGAAATCATTCATGTAAATTTGTGCATACACAAGGTGCGACTGTGTGAGCAGCCATGCATTTTAATGAAGCTGATGGAGAACTCTTGGGTGGCCGTGTGTTCAAGTGTGGAAAATGTGTTGGTTGGAACGTGCTTGGCACTAAAGCCTTACTTGGCCCCGTGAATGGGACACCAGTTGTCGAGCATGTCAGTAGAGAATTAATGTGTGCACCGTCTCATTGCAACTCAATTTAATACTGCAGTGATTAATAATTAAGTACTAATTAACCATAGCTTACCCTTACCTTTTTCCGATTTGTGCTGTGCTCATGTTCCAAAAAGTGTATAAAATGGATCCGGAAGAAATATTATCATACGTGCTGAGATGCAGTCATGCAGCTCTGGCTACTGCACAATATTATGATACATCACTTTGTTTGTAGTTTTGCTTGAAATCTCTTTTGCGCAGTAGATGCTCACTTTAACAAGAATTTATGAATGACAAACCACGCTGCTTGACTGTTGACCTTTGCCCTCCTCCCTAAAGGCTGATGTTGCATACTGTTGTTTTTTTTGTTTTTTTTCTACAGCTTATTAACACAAAACAGATCAAGTATAAGGCAATTAATGAGAGGTCATGCGTGTCAGCTTCAAGAACGTCCCTCAGAATGTACGGCATGATGCCAAAAATGTGAAAAAATCTATGTGGGTGAGCCCACTACACACACACATGCATGTGCATATATGTGTGTGTGTGTGTGTATAAGCTTTTCTTTAACGGAATTAGAATGTTTAACCTTACTCAATGTATATCCTTTGCAATATTAATTTAGTAATATTGTAATATCCAGGCCTCACCGAAATAGTTTTATTTATGTTGCTCCTCAGGCTGTTTCATTACATGTGGAAAAATAATGCATACACTGAAGTATTAAAACCCTTGAACCCAGAGCACTTTGAAGACGACACGTTTGCGCAAGCGCAGTTTGCGTTGCTGCAATTGCGCTTTGTGCTTTTGGAAAAATTTGAATACGGTCTCTGAAGGCTGAGACGTTGCAAGTTATGTGGTTATTATGGTAATTTCACTCGCATTGTTGCAGAAAGCTGGAGAATCGGTGTCTTTGTCACCAGAGAGGAGAGAGATGGAAAAACATCTGTACACAATTTAGATTTTTGGACATTGAGACAAAAACTCAAACAAATGTTATTTTAAATATGTGTCATACTGTTCAAATTTCAAATTTAACACGCAAAATCTGGTGTTCGTGTACAACTACAGCGTTTCTTTCGAAGTAAAACTTCAAATCGTTAATACACTGTTTCGACATGCAGTAAACTGTAAATAAATGGCAGATATTAAAAGTTATTCTGGAAAAATGGGCAAAAGCACTTACTCACAGGATATTTTCTGGCCCCTTTTATGATTAAAATAAGAAAAAACAAAGTCCAAACAAACAATATTTCAACTTTATTCTCGGTGTGTTTCTGTCCATATAGGAAGTCCTATGCGTGAGACAATAGATGACAAATTCCCTGGGTTTAAAAGTCATTTGACTGTTTGACAGTTATTGCTCCATGGTTCTTCACAGTGGACGTGGACCAAATGGCTCAGGGTTGACTGAGTTGTGAGAAATTATGTTTTTTTAGGCCACAGATATATATATATTTTTTTTTAAATATAAAATGATTTCTGTTTTTATGAAGGATTTGAACTCTGTCTGAACCTGAGAAACAAATTCTGTTTTCTTTGTATGTTCATGAACACAATAAAGAAACCTTTAACACACAAATGTGAAATTAGAAATGCTCATACAACTTTTTTTAACATAATTTCCTTGTTTGAAAACTTTATCTGAAGTCCATTTAAGGTCAGTAAATGGTGAATTTTCTATTCAAACACTAAACTCAGCAAACTCTACAGGGACCAAAGTTTTTTAACCTAAAGGTGTTGTAAACCAGCAACAGAAATCAGCATTTCCATCAACAGATTTTGGTTTATTCCAACATACCCATTTATATCCTAAAGAGACATAAGTGTAATCAATTAAAATAGCCTCAGCCCGAGTTTCCCATAGAAACATCCAATTTCTCTCCACGCTAGACAGAATGCTTTGAGCTGTGATAATAATTCCCACCACCGAGGCAGACAGTGTGTGAAACTGCAGAAACACACTTGGTGAGGAGCACCGCGACTCAAAGTTTTTTTTATGTAATTCCAGCGTTAATCTGCTCTCCCTCTCCCTGTCATTGGAGAGAGCAATTGTAGTGCTGTGTTGTCATTTTTTTACAGCCCCTTAAAAAAGTAGCGCTGGTTCCATGATGCTGCAGCAACATCCATGAAAACATGCTCAGCATCATTAATTATTTGCCTTTTAGACCTGCCATGCATTGATTTTACACAACACAATGGGCGTGTGCTGCACAAGCTGTTTCCCAGAACTTGCCGGTTTCCATATGGTCTGCAGCTGCTTCTGTTGTTTTCGGAGACTGACGTTATATTGTGAATTTGAAACTTCCTGTGTCAGGTTCCAATGACTGAAGTTGAATAGCTCATTTTTACTTAAATGGAGTAGAACCTTACACCCTAACCGTACCCCACGTTTTACCTTATAACCCTGCTCGCGTAATATTCACAGTATATATTACAGATAATCCCACACTATTAGCAATGTGTGCTTTGTGTGTGAACATCTGAAAAATGAGAAGGTGCTTGAAAAACTTGAGCATTTCAGAGGAAAAGTTATGTGTTGCTGCCTGCAAACAGAGTGATTCATTCGGTTCACAAGGTTCATTGTGGAGTACTTGCAGATGGCCACAGAAAATAAATGAGTTTTTCAAAGTGTGTGTGTGTAGGTGGAATATTTCTGTGTAGATGTTCTCTGCTATAAACACAATTATATGTCTAACCCCTGACAGCAAGTTGAGAGACAGAGAAAGCAATAGTGTTTGCATTTATCAGTTCCCATCTTCCAATGTCGGGATATGTGTGTGTGTGTGTGGGGGGGGGATGTGGGTACAGTGGAGCATGTGCGAGAGAGAGCTGTCAAACTTTTCCGCGAGAAGATCCTGCGGCAAATAAATAAATAAATAAATAACTGAATGAAATATATAAATACAAAGTTTTGAGGTTCTTCGATAAATCTTTTCCCAAACTGTTGTAGCGGCACACAGGGAAAGACACACTGTTTGTGTTGGCTTTAATTGCTCCCCATTAAGCCTGAGGATGCACCAGCGCTGTTGAGGAACTAATTATGGTGGATACCATCCAAGACGTGCTGAAGTACCTCCCTGGACTGAAACACCATGTTTGTGCGCGGATGTCTCTTGAGAGAAGAATAAAATAGTATCCACAAAAGATGGACCAAGTAGTTATGACATCACTGTTCGCTGTTTTAGGTGCTCTTTGTCTTCGTGATCAGACTGCGTATACCAGTATCTATGTGCTGATTATTTATTATTTATTATATTGTACTTGTTGTTGTATGTACGACGGCGTATTAGGGCCTTGTTATTCTCGAAGTAATCTTTCAACTTTATTCTCATAATATTACAACTTTATTCTCAAAAGATTACGACTTTATTCTCATATTATTATAACTTTATTCTTGAAAGATTACGACTTTATTCTTATATTAAGACTTTATTCTTGAAAGATTACGAATTTATTCTCATAATGTTATGACTTTATTCTTGAAAGATTAAGACTTTATTCTCATAATATTACGACTTTATTCTCGAAAGATTACAACTTTATTCTCATAATATTACGACTTTATTCTTGAAAGATTACGACTTTATTCTCATAATATTATGACTTTATTCTTGAAAGATTAAGACTTTATGCTCATAATATTATGACTTTATTCTCATAATATTATGACTTTATTCTTGAAAGATTAAGACTTTATGCTCATAATATTATGACTTTATTCTCGAAAGATTACAACTTTATTCTCATAATATTACGACTTTATTCTTGAAAGATTACGACTTTATTCTTGAAAGATTACGACTTTATTCTCATAATATTATGACTTTGTTCTCATAATATTATGACTTTGTTCTCATAATATTATGACTTTGTTCTTGAATGATTACGACTTTATTCTCATAATATTATGACTTTATTCTTGAAAGATTATGACTTTATTCTCATAATATTATGACTTTATTCTTGAAAGATTACGACTTTATTCTCATAATATTATGACTTTATTCTTGAAAGATTAAGACTTTATGCTCATAATATTATGACTTTATTCTCGAAAGATTATGACTTTCGAAAAATGTTTGACACTAATATTCTATGTGATGTTCACAATTTATTAACAATAAATATCCAAAAAAACATGGTTGCCTTGCATCCATCTGTGATTAGTAATACTTTTAAAGAGATTAGTTCCCAAGCTGTTCGAGCATTTAAGAGACAAACAAAAAACAGTTGCCCCCTCTTTAACCCCTTAGTAATAGCCATATTGTATTTGCCTCATTTAGCGCCCACAGCTAATGGGTTGCATACCTCACTGTCAGAGAGGCTGGGAAAATATGACCATTGCAGATGACCGTCTGATCTCCACAGGGATTAACCACCTGTGAGGGTGTGTGACTTCACTGGAAAAAAAAGCCAGTCACACACAGGTGGATCTTGCCGGAGGCAGTTTGAGCAGGCCAGAAATAAATGATTTTATCAGCTGGACTGTTAGAGGAGACTCCATGTTCTGCACATTTTTACTGATATGTGATGTACAGCATCTGCTACATATGTTATCAACTGATCGGTCCCCAGTTACAAAACTGTATACAATCCCTCTACAATCTTAATGTAGTTGTACTTTATGGTGGATAATGTTAATAAATGCTCATGGGCTAATCTAAATGTAAATGAAAAGGCTCCCTGAAGAGTTTACATTGCAATCAAGGCGTTTTGCTTACATTCAACATTTTTTTCATTTGCTTTGTAGCTAGCACATTTCTTTCACTTATTGTGAATTTGCTTTTGAAGTCTGTCTGTAATTGGTGCATTTACTACCGTAATGGGGCATTGCTACCGCCAGCTGCAGAGGGCAATGTACTGTATATGCTGTATGATCTTTTTCACGAAAGCACATAATAGAAAAGAAAACAATGTCGGAAGCCACTCGGAAGCCAGGCGGCACTGTGTTTTCCTATTAATGCCATAATTCAACAGGGTACCCTCACAGCTCAGGATGACTTTGTCACACTTCGGCGTGATTAAATTAGTCCCTTTGGCAATACAGCATGTCCATCAAATTAAATTATTTAGTGTAAGGCTGAAAAAAATTAATGCATACTTGTTCATGCATGTGTGTATGCACTTTAGTGTTTGGTTAATGAGAAAAATAACCTGCAAAGAGAGTTGTGTCTGACTCTCATCTGAATTTATTTAATTGCCTCTCTGGTTATTAAAAATGTGTGTTCAGACTGTATGATTTATAGTCAGATGGTGGAGCAGGAAATGGTAAATTCATTGCCGTGTGTTGCACCAGCTAAGGCGCCACCTGCTCAACAGCATGTCCGAGGGGAATCGCTGCAATCCATTACAAGCTCTCTCTAGGGCACAGCTTGTTTTGTCACTCCATGCCCAGTGGGTAACTTGGAACCCGGCCCAATGTTTTCTAAAAACATCCAGGACACTTACACAGCAAAACGTTTCAAATGCAAAAAAAAAAAAACCTATTCACCCTTGTAAACAAACTATTATGTTAAGTCGCCAGACGCGCTTTGCTCCGCATGATGGCTATTGACAGGTAAGTCCATGGCCGCCTGTCACCACGCATGAAGGCGGTGTGTGATGTGTAAAGAGAAGCCGGAAAGCCCAGTATAGCCAAAAATAATAAATATATAAATAAATAAGATGTCACGAGGCACAACTCTGTACTCATCAAAACAATTCAGAAAGGGAAAAGGCAGCAAAAACTGTTTTACGGCAAGTCAGCAATGTTGTCACAATACCCCAACACAGTCAGCTGCACACCTCGTTCTTACCTGTAGGTACCTGTGAGTGTGACAGTGTTGGCCTCTACTTAAAATGTGCTCTGTTATCAAGTCCAATCCCCCGCACTGACAGGATTATTAAGCGTAGTCCCCCTCATGCTGTATCTGGGTAAATTTTATGCTGAGTAGTGACTTCAATTTAAGTTTATTAACACTTTGAATTTGAAGGCGAGTGCTGGAACCATGGCATTTAATCACGACAACCCATGCTCGCCTCCTGAAGTTTGGACGCAGAGTCATTCAGTGCGTGAACTTACCGACAAAAGTGCTCGACTAATCCGAAATAACAAAAAAGAACCGAGCCCTGATGCATATGCTCAACATTCAAAAGTGGCCAGGGGAATAAACATAATTTATTAAGTCGGGTCTCATGCTGCGATTTTAATTTTTACGATATCTTATTACGGCATCATCTGTGAACTTTTACGTCCACTATTGAACTATGAAGGTGTTTTTATGGTCTTCTTGTTTTTGTTATGTCGAGGTTTTATGGATGACACACATGCTCGTAAAAAAAAAAATAGCACTGCATTTTTTTTTTTTTGCGTTAACTGCATTCAATTCTGAGAAAGCACTTTTACTGGCTTATCCCATATTTTTCCCGTTAATGTGTTTTGCATCTTCATGCAATATTATCCCAACAACTCCATGGGGATAAATCAGTCGTGCTCACAAGCACAATTGTCTTGCGCTGTGCTTTAACAAACTTTCATACACATTTGGAAACCTATAAAATCATTCAAAAGCAAACAAAAAAACAAAACAAATGTGACTTTAAGCCTTTATTTTCTCAGTGGATGAACGTAGGTGAGTACAGTACCAGCAGGTGTTGATGTAACTTCATAAATGCCAGCCACAAACATCAAACATCATCATCGCAGCGCTCTCCACGCTGTCCATTTGTATTCTTTGTCCACTCTACAGTCCAGGCTCTGACAGTTCCTTCCTGCACTGATGGATCTGTGTGTGTCAACATCGCAGGAGAGAGTTGTAAAGACAAAGTCACCTGTCATTTTGACTTGTTATTTTCTTTATGTGGACTGATTCTGGCCCCTTGCCTCAGTAAAGCCTGGTTTTACTGTTCAAACTGGGCCATTTTGTTGGGCAAAAATACTCAATTATATGTCAATTATACTTAACCCTTTAACACCTAAGCCAGGAAAAAGAATTGTGTTGCTTATTTTAACCACAAGGGCCAGAAAATGTACCTGTGAGTAAGTGCTTTTGCCCATTTTTCCAGATTAACTTTCAATATCTAGCAGTCATTCACAATTTAGTGCACGTGCAAAATTGTGTATTAACACGAACACCCGATTTTGCGTGTTAAATTTGAAATTTGAACAGTATAACGCACATTTAAAGTAACATTTCTTTGAGTTGTTGTCTGGATGTCCAAAAACAGGCGTTTTTCCAACTCTCCTCTCTGGTGACAAGGACGCTGATTTGCCAGCTTCCTGTGACAGTGCGGGTGAAATATTACCGTAGTACGTAATGTTGGCTTTGACGTGCAACTTCCCAGCTTTCAGAAACCGTTTTTTGTCCGATAGCACAAACCATCGCGTAACTACTGTGCCGTCTGCAATACGCTCTTTGTTAAACGTTTAAAACTGTCATGTTACGTCATAAAGTCGTAATGTTAAATCTAAACTAATTCCACTCAAACCATACTTAAATACTGGAAGGTCACACAATGCTGATTAATTCTGTCAGCTCCACATTAGTGTGTTTCTCAGTGGAGCATTGCTTCGATCCTGCGTTGCCTGGCGACATTCCCTCACTGAATATAGGAAGAGATTTCTTTAAGTCAAGACAAACGGCATCAACAGCATTGTTGGCGACTGACAACACAAAGGATCTCCCTCACTCGGGATAGAGCTTGTTTTCAGATGAGGGACGCAGCATACAAATAATGTTACATCGTCTCTGTTCACGAACATCAAACGGAGACAGAATAACAAAATGTCCGCACTGCAACTTTAAATATTCAGACCATTGTTATAATTAAAAACAATGTCTGTCCGTTTCTCTCTCTTTTTTTTTTGACCCTGCTAGCAGTCACCTGTATGTTTGACCGTCATTATTCTCTACTCTGTAAAAGATATAGAATAATGATTTTGATATTCATTCGTGACAGTTTCTTATAAATCATATCAAAGGACAGTATGGTGACAATTTTAGCCCAGTACAAGGAAGTGCACTTTAGGCCTGCATAGGAAATGTCCCTGCACTGGTCCTGCTGTCAGGCCACACTTCCTCCACTTCACCCTGTTCTCTAACACACAACAAAAAGGACTCTGTATGGTTTGATCAAAACTTTTTAATAAAATAGTTTTCACAGGAACCAAGTTTTTTCAATATTAAATTCAAGGTTGTTTTTCTTTTCTTTTTTTTTCACCGCATTTAAATCCAACTGAGCACAAATTGAATTGAAAATTTAGACTTTGTTTTTGATAGTGTGCTTAACCACTATCATTTGTTTTAATATGTTTCTGAGTGGCTCTAGTGGTGGCAATTTGAATATGTTGGTCTACTTCTGGGCCACAGTAGTTGGTATAGTGGTTAGCACTCTTGCCTTCAGCCTGGATGCTGGTTTTAAAGGGTAAGCATTCCCACCAAATATAAGATGTGCCGATATCACAGCTGTGTTTACCTCAGATTGAATTAGATAAATTAAATGTCAGCGTCTAAACTAAGATGGTGAACATCATAAGCACGAGCTCAAGCAGCATAAGTACTGAGGCTGAAGACTTCTATTCTCGTTAGGTTTATCTTCTTTTAAGACGTGTATAAAGGGCTTTAATACTATGTGCATCAGCCAGATTTGAAAGACTGAACTAAATTACTAAATTACATCATTCTGCATTTACCTATTCACCTGCCATCTAACTCAACTTGTACAATGCACACAAAGCACTTGCTTGACTGCTGCACAATGCAGCATAATTGGTTTTAACAGTACCATAAAAAGGAATGCTGTTTGCATTGTCCATTCACAATCCAATTTTAGAATTACGAGTCAAGACTGACTTTAAATTACCAGTATGTATGGTCTCACACCAGTAACTTACATGTTACGTCCATGGTAACTGCAATGTTTTGTCTCACTATCACACTCGGTCAGACTGCCTCCAAAAAGGGGGGGGGTTAAGGGGGACAGGAAATAAGTTATTATGTCCTGGAGCTTGTCTTTTTAAGAATGCAAGTTGTCATCCAACACGTGACTTCTTCTTTATCAAGGTACCTTAGTACCGTCATTCTTTTGATGTGTGTCATACTCGCTGTAATTGATTTCACTCACTTCTCTCATGCTTGCGCCTGCAATTTGCGCTGCAGTGTGCCACCCTGAACTTTTTGAACCAATAGCATAATGGAAAAGCTGTAGGGCCAGTGAAGCGTAAATTATCACCTGGTCCCGCAGATAATTCTGCTGGTGCAAGAACACAGGCAAGCACTCGGCGTGCCTTCCACACTAAGACAATTAGAGTTCAGATGGGAAGTTACTTAGATGAGCTATTGTTGCCTGACCGTGTATTTCAGAGAAAATTCAATACATAACAGAGTTATAAAAACAGTTCCATTTAGTGTCCCATCAACTATGATGCCAAACAATTACAAGATATTCCAGTGTGAATGTGCACATGTGAGAAAAGAATCATGAAATGCAATTTAAATCCCATATTTGTTTTGTATCACTTGTAATAATTTTTTAAATATTTATTCATAAGCTTAATTACATTATTTTTAGTGACACCTCCCAGCCCACATGCAGTACCCACAATGACCACAAGGGGTGGTGACCCACAACTTTGAAAATCACTGGATTAGATCCTTTTTCCTGTAATCATAGGGTTGTTTTCCCAAATGTGCCCTGTTTTCTCCCATGCACATTTCAAGCAACAATATTATTACAGTTTACTGTCTTCTTACCAAAAAAAATGTTAAATGTGGTCATAACCATAAGATAAGACAATCTTTTATTAGTTCCACAACGGGAAAATGTGCGCAGTTACAGCGGCAAGGACAGTCAAGGTAAAGGCAATAAATAATAAAAATACAATAAAGGAGCTGCCCATTGCTGTGACGGTGTCTTGCAGGGGGTCGGACAGGTTGTCCATCATAGATGGATTCTCCCACCACCTCACTGGGTTAAGTGATCAGTTGTCCGGCCTCTTCCTGTCTACTGTTGAAATGCCATTGCCCCAGTAGACCACACCTACAAAGATAGCTGAAGCTACCGCAGAGTCATAGAAGGTCTTGATGAACACTCCCTGCTCTCCAAAAGACCTCAACAGATAGAGTCTGCCATGACCTTTCCTGAAGAGAGCAGCAACATGGTTGGTCCAGTCCAGCTTTTTGTTAGGTGAACACCTATGTCCTTGTAAGATGTCATCACGTTGATCTGGAAGTCCTGGATCAGACCTCGACAATTACCGGGTCATCAGAGAACCTCTGCAGGTAGCAGGTAGGCTTGAGGAGAAGTCTGCAGGGTACAGGGTGATGAGGAACAGAGCCAGAGCCACTCACTGCAGGGTGCATGTACTGCAGACAGCCATATCTAACACATAATACCGGATCCTCACATACTGTGGTCCGTTAGTCGGATAATCCGAAATCTGAAGTCTGGTGGAGATTCTCACAGATTCTCCCAAACCTCCAGGTGGGAAAGAGTTCTGTCCTTCAGGTAGATGACAGCGTCATCCACCCCGATGTCAGGCTGGTGAACTGCAACTGGTCTCACACCTGGCCAACCAGCCACTCCAGGGTCTTCATTAGGTGGGATGTTAGTTCCACCAGCCTGGAGCTGCTGAAGTCTTTGGGGTGTGGGGGTCTTTAGCACTGGTACCATGCAGGAGGTTTTCCACAGCTGTGCTACTCTGCCCAGCTTCAGGCTTGTGTCGGAGATGATCCCCATAATCCTGCACAGCTGGTCATTGAGTATTTGAGGAGCCTGGAGCTGATGCCATCAGGATTTACAGACTTCCTCGCCCTGATCTTCCTGAGCTAATTTCTCGCCTGGTTAGGTATGAAGGACAGATTGGAGTGGGGGGGTTGTGTGGTGGAAGGAGGTTGAGCTGCGGACTGCAGAGTTGGGGTAGTCTACAGGGGGTGCAGATGAGGAGATGAGGATGCAGGGCTGAGTGGGTTGAGGGAGGGTACGGTGGCTTGTCAAACCTATTGCAAAGTAAGTTCAGATCATTAGCCAGCCTCTGGTCCCCTACAGCCTGGGTGTCATGCATGCCTTGTAGCCAAAGACCGTTTTCAGACCCCTCCAGACTCTGCTGAAGTTATTTTGCTGCAGCAGATCTCCTCCTCCTCATCCTTAGGAAAGGATTAATCCAGGCTTTGTTGTTTGAGAAGCACCATACTGTGTGTCAGACTGTCGATGTCTTTCCCATGACCGTTGCAGAGGTTCTTTTTCCCACACAGTGTACTCGAAACAGTCCATCAGAGCCTCACTGGTCTCCTTAGACCATGACTTCACTGGGCTGGACACAGCTGGCTGTCTATGCACCAGAGGTTTGTTCACAGGCAGGAGGTGAGCCAGGTTGTGATAAGATCTTCAGAGGGGGGGTGTGAACTGTATGTCTCCTTGGTGTTGACATAAAAAGGTCCAGTATTTGATCGTCTCTGGTGTGGCATGTGGCATGTGGCACATGTGTGTGTGTGTGTGCGAGCAGAGAGGAGGAACAAGAGGCATGATTAAAAACTCCAGAGATCAGGAGGAGAGTCTGGGCATACTGTGTCAATTACTGATATGGCACTGAAAATTGTGACTTATTGCACTATTTTAAAACTACAGGAATATCAGATATGCCCATGCCGATGACTATGCTAAATAAAAGAAGTTTTCCTTCTGAAATGAGAGGCATTCTGTGTGAGCTCAAGCAGTGGCACTAGGTGTGTTTTCGGTCTGCCAACTGCATCTCACGCCATTTGTCAACCATTAAACCCTCAGCATTTTGTTTGTGCTGATGCTGCCTCTCACTAATACAAAACGTCTTCATTGGGGAAAAAAAGAAAAAGTTTGCCGTCATGAAAAGACTTTGATATATAACGCTGTATAAATAAATGTATTCCGTTAGTCTCCTGATTACTTGAATTCAGTAATGTTTTAAAGATGAAACGAGTCACAAATTTGGCTCGACAAGCAGAGATTCAAGTATGCATGAGACAAAAATGTGTTATCGTGTGTCATGATTTCTCTTTGTTACTGTATTTGGAGAAAAAAGGGGCGGGCTTGTTTTTTGCTTGCACTCAACCTTTCCACTCATTAGAGGAACGATAATAATTTCTAATGCATTCATTCATAAAATTAACATCATGAATGACAGACGGCTTTAGTTTTTACCCCTCATAAGATTCTGATGCACAGCTAAATAGTTCAGTGTTGCATTGTTTTGTAACTCGTTTGATCGTTCCAACCTTAAAGTCATTGATTACTGAAGTTACTAGCCTTTCAAATTCAACTGAAATGATAGAAAGGAACGGTGAAATGAAGATAGAACAAACAAAAAAGTATGGCCTACAGAGGAGGGGCGGGAGTGACTGTGTCTTTTGCACTTTTTGTATACATTTTTAACCTGAAATGCTTTTCAAAGTCAGTTGAGGGCTAAAAAGCCATTTGTTTAATGGTTTGTGCCCAGCAGGAAGCCTAGCAGTCTATTTTTAACAAGCGATAATGATAGAAAGGCCACACCGTCAGAACAGACATTACATTGCACTGAAGTGTATCACCAGATGACCTCTGCAAAAGTGCAGCCGTGCAGTTTCTGTGCACATCTCTGCGATAAAGGCATTTAAAGTGGATGACTTTTTTAAAACATTGCATGGCGACTATAGGTGTGAACAGTGTCAGAGGGGTAGAGAGACACGGTGAACGGTAAAGATTTTTGAGTAGGCGTCTTATTCCTCTGTATATCTGCTTGAATCAAAGGCCTCAGTGTCTTTTTATCACCCCTTTCATCCCTTTGTCTATTCTCTCTTGTTGCTGCTCTCTGTGCTCACAGAGACTTTCCACTGTGTGCTGCTCCCATCAGTGGAATACTGTAAGACTAAGAGGGTGACTCAGGGTAGACCTCTGCTGCCACCTAGAGGTCCCAGCAACAGTGGGATCACAGCACATTATAGCTGTAGACCCCCCTTTCACTATCAGGTATAGATTAAGACTTGTGGGGCAGCAAACCACCCACTTGGACAGAGATTACTTTTCAGTACATGTTTTAAGTGTCAACGTGCTCTATTAAAACTCTGCAACATCATTGGGGCCACTCGTCTGAAGATCTCCACTCAAACATATTTTTTTCCCTGTGATGTAACTCATGGGTTTGTCTCCCTCATCCATCAAAGGATGAGGGAGAAGGTGGAGGCTCCAGAGAGAGAAATGTTCAGTTTCAAAGCTGCCAGCCGGGACAGAATTTATAGCACCTCCTCAACATTTAAGCTTCCTATACTTTCACTTTCAAAAAAAAAAAGATTCATGCACACTTTTTGGCCCTAACAGTCCCACGTAGGCAGGTAAATGGTGTAACTCAGGGGTGCTCAGGCTCAAATGACCTGGGGGCCAATGAGCATCTAGTCTGGTCAAGAGGAGGCCGGTCTATAGAGAACAAAATGTGGGAAAAAAAAAAAAAAAACATATTTAGTATTTTATTCTGTCTATATTCTATCACCTCCCAGGCAGCTGTGTTTAAAAGAAGGTGAGCTTGTGTGCCACTTTTTCATTATAATGGGATATTAAGTGGTGGGCCGCATGTGGCCCACATGCCGCCAGTTTGACACCTCTGGTGACTACTTGACAGGGCTTATTCCTACCTGAGACTCAGTGGATGATTTTTTTTTTTTTTTCAAGCAAAGTGTCTAATTTAAAAAAGAATTGCAGGACAGTGGGGACAAACCAAAAAGATTTTGGACCCTCATTAACTACGGCTATATATGTCAGAGAGTTCCATACATTTTCTAATGACTCTTCTCGTGTTAAATAGACCTCAGTGGTAAAGGAGAGCGCCTAGGACAGGCTAACTTTGGATACCCTAGAGGCAGTAGCGGGAACTGTCAGGACTGAACTCAATTTGGTCTTGAATACAACCTTTTCTCCACGTGTGAAATGAGCTGATGCTACTTTTAGTAAATTAAGCCGAAGCAGAGCTTTTCAGGAGGGGCAAAATGGACTGTTGTCGTCACGTTCTTTTTTTTTTTTTGTGCTGACAACCACGCCAGCGCATACAGCACTTCCTATACATTTATCTTACCACTCACCATGCTGCTGTTTCATACACAATTTCCTGTACACTCGAGTTATCAGGCGTCACAGTTGTAATTAATTGTAAAGCCAGCACATTAAATAGGTCGGTAATGTATAAATATAATACATATAAGCTGTGAATGGGTTATTTCTCAACATCAAATAAGAGCTGGGAGTTCAAGTGGAAGGAAACGCGTTTGTATTATTCATGTCTTCAAAACCCTGATTTGTGTTTTCACCTTTTACAATATGCACACGATTCATTTATAAGATATTTGCAACACCCTTTTCAGGATGTATTATATTTTATGTTTAGTGCGTCTGAATTACTTGCATGAGAGCCTCACCGAGAAAATTTCAGAGAAAAAAAAAATTGCGTACAATGTGCCTTGGATGCCATTGACAAAGCGACCCCTGCGACTGTTTAATGAAGTCTAACGTTCATTTATCTTTATCTCGGATGACAACTTTACAGCGTCAACAAATTTGTGTTGTCTCCTTGGAAAACAACGGGGCTTACATTTAATTGAGGATGTCAATACAAATCATGCTAGATAAACTTTTAAAATAATTACAAATAGCTACGGAGCCTTTAAGCCTTTGAGATTTATAGACAGAGAACCGGGCCTGACCGCCGGGATCGGGGATTTAGAGACCCTCAATTCTCAGGCCCGACAACAAAATGTAGAATGGGAACAAAGCTTTGCACATAGCAGTCTCTCGCCTGAAATATGCTTTTGGGTCACATGTTTAAATCTCACAGTAGATAATTCTGACAAAACTGGGAGGCAATATTGAACACACTCATATTCTAAAAGCCCGGTATTGGTCTGATTTACTGGTACACACATGGAGATAGTGGTCGTCGTTTTGTTTCCGGGCAGCTGGGAGACAGAGCTCTCATGGCTCAATAATGTCACAGAATAGTGGAGGATCTTTTGAACAGTTCTGGCTGGAGATAAAACCTCATAACACTGTGGGGGTGTGTTATAATACAATAAGCCAACAGTGTTGCGAGTCACCAAGGATGCACTGATGGAAACAAAAGACTACCTCGTAGTCTTAGTTCAGGAGCTTACTTAGCTATGTCTCTATAAGGATCTATATATATATATATATATATATATATATATATATATATATATATATATATACAGTATATATATGTTGTGTATATATATGTATATATATATATATATATATATATATATATATATATATATACATATACCTATACAGGAGGACTTTAAGAAAAAAGCATTTGATGTTGCTAAGTGCTCACAGATTATGGGGTAAAATGCCTTCAGGTTACATATGTTGTAATAGCACACTTTTAAATCCTGCTGTGGCTCCTTTTTAATCAAACAACATGTGAGGAAATGTGTTACAGAGTGTAAGATTAGTTTGACAGGAGGAGATGACTAAAGCTGGTGTGTGTGTGTGCCTGCGGCTTCCACGGAATCTATTGACAATGGGCAACGAAGGAGGAGTAGTGACATTGTATGGCAAAACATTAGCGAGAGGAATTCGAAGTGTTTCGTCATAGTTTGATCATTTGAGTACCACATTAAAGACACATATTGTCTCTTAATGTGCACACATACCCAAAATTATACAGCGATCAATATAAAGAAACACCAGTGTTGTAATCTAACAAAGTGCAAATACTTTTTTTTACTGTACTTAAGTAGAAAATTCATCTATCTGTACTATACTTTGTTATTTATATTTCTAGCAACCTTTTCCTCTATTGTTAGATAAAATCAGAAGAAGAAGAGTTTTTAAATTGTCTGTATTTATACGACACATTCACCCATTCACTCACAGTCATCAGCGCCTTCCCCAAAGACATACAGACTAGTGGAGCTGGGAATCAAACCCACAACCTTCCAGTTGAAAGACGACTCTACCACGGAGCCCCCGTCACTCCATTCTAACTCCTCACTTTTTTAATACTTTTGCTTCTAAAACTTCAGTTCAGTAAATGACAGAAAAGGCTTTTACTTAGGAAACTAAGATGACTTTAAGATACTTTTAGGTACTTGATACAAGACTGATACAGACACATTTGTTGTTTGCCTATAAGAAAGGTTAAAACACTGGTTTCTTCAACTTCAACGATCATCATTTATTTTAATTTGAGGGGTTTCTATTGTTATGATTATTTTTATCTATTTTGCTCAGCCCTGGTCCCATTCACCAGTGTATTATATTGTACGCTGGGTTTTTGTGTTGCTCTAGAGCTGTTCATTGAAAGTCAGTTTAATTGTACCTTTACGTCATGTTTGACCTTTCCCTTGTTCGTAAACTTGTTCGTAAACTACTGAAAAAGTGCATCATTGAAAGAGTTCCTGGCTTCAACAATCCAAGTCTATCAAACGTGACCCATTCTGACTGACAAACAAAGGGAGATAATCCAACGTGTGGATTTTGAAGAGAGTCCTTAAGACATAATTGCCATTCACAATCTGCCTTTTGATTCATTTTAGATCTATGAACTTGAAGATGATACTGAGTGATCTCATCTTCAAGACTCCCTCACAATGAACAAGATGAATGGGGCCCAGTTGAGCTCTCACTCTACAGAAAGACACATGGCTGTTGATGAAATGATTTACTGACTGAACCTGTCATGTCTTTGTTACAAGGCGAGTCTCTATCCATTTGACCACTTTGACACACTATACAGTTTCACTTGATGTTTTGTTGTGTGTGTGTGTGGGGGGGTGGGGGGGGTGGGTGGGGGGGGCGGTAGAAAGTGTCTGCGCTGTAATGCTGTAAGTGTTCCTTGTAACCTTCAGAGGCACTGCACTAAAAATAGCGTTCTTAAAATAGCGAGGTGGACAGGTGTGCGGTATATGTGCGTTGTTGGCTAATATGCATCAGCGGGGACATTTTCTATACACAGCATTTAAAGAATCTATTTTGAGGTGTGCAGAGTGTGTAATTATGCAACAAAGAGAAGAAAAAAAATGTTGCATGTAAAACGATTAATTAGCTGCATCAGAGTGCACCCAAACGAATCCTGTAGCACATCTTGAAGCAGGAAGCTTGACGTGACAGAGCGGTCGATGTTTTTATTATTGACACTGTCTTAATAATGATATCAGAGGTGTTAAGGAGGTGTTTTTTCCTTCAGTGGCTGCCATGACAACATTATGCGGGAGATGACAGGTTCAGGCTCGAGCTCCTTCATCGACTGACTTTGGGAGGTTATCAACGTTAAAACATGGGCAATTAGGCCAATGTTTCTACACCATGGGCATCGGGGTGGGAGAACACATGCTCCACCTCATGTGTTCACCTATGTCTTGTCACCTCCTCTGGTTGTGGGAATTTCACTCCTGTTTTCCCCCCACTGGTTGTCAGTTTGTTTATTCAGGTTCCCCCCGTGTTTCCGTGTCCCACAGCTCTGTTACCTTGTGTCTTTTGAGTCTGGATTTTCAAGTTTGCATCTCCCACACACTCACAGAACTTCCACAACAATCCCTCCGTATATACAGTATATATATGTTGTATATATATATATATATATATATATATATGTACACAGGCTCTCACCCAATGTGTCTTTTTGCACTATCTGCCAGCAATTGTAAGTATTTGATGATAGAGGAAATGCATTGTGTGAAATAGTATAAATTGTGACATTATCAACTCAAAGTCACATTTTTGTCTCTAATCATTTACCGCAGGAGAAATGTAGACACTGATGCACTCACAGTAAGACTGAGTAGAGCTTTTATGGAAGCCAGAACAACTTTTTAATCCCCATGAAGGGGAAAGAAAAAAAAAATAAAGAAATAAATAAAAACAATTTTTCTCAGGAGAAATCAGCTGTTGCCGTTCTCTCAATGTGCAGAAGCAAAATTGGATTCCGACGCTTCAGTCATGCATCATACAGACAGAGAAAGGATTTAATAAGAATCTGAATGATAATTCTGATATAAATGACAGGGTTAGGGTTGGGCCAAAGCACTCCCGCAGCTAATGTACAATTCTGTTAATGACTGAAAGTAAATCACAACACAGAGCGAAAAGGAAATGACTTTGCTGATAAGTAATGGATCCTCTCAGTTAAACTGCAGTAGACACAACGAGAACTTTGTCCATATTTCAGCCCACTCTACAATGACGACACTTTTGCATCATGTTTTGATGTGGGCGAGGAGGAGGTTCCAGTTAGGGGAGTTTTGTGAATCCAACCATAAATGCACTATAGACACAATGTTGTAACAGAGGAAGGAAACATGGAAATAGCAGATATTCCTGTCTTCTGCTGTCTTACCCATTATGACAGCGATTGGTTGTGCTTTTCAAAACCTTTTGGCCTTTCATTTGTTGTCTGCTGTTGAATTCTGCAATAGAGCATGGATAACGGACTCGACATGAGTGTGTCGGGCCGTGTTCAGACAAAAATCCAGAAATGATTGTCGTGTTAATATAAATAGTGGTAATTTTTTTTTTATGATTCATTGAAAATGCAGTGTAAACATTCCATGAATCTTTTTATAACAAGTACAAATAAGTGAAAATAGAGAACACACATTGATGCTATCCCTCCAAAACAACTCAAAATGAACAGTGATGGTTGGATTATGTCAAGTTACAGCAGCTACAGTTCAACAAGTGTTAATTAAAGGAATACCAAACTTCACCAATTTGCATTTAGCTTTGTATGACTAGAATAGGGGTAGTACCTTTGAAAAATTTCCCTTGAGTTGAGAAATATCTTCATTCTTTTCTTTGTTATGTGTCCACCAGTGACACAAGTTGCATAGTTAAATGCAATTCGGTGAAGTATTCCTTTAAGTAGAACAGAATTTTCTGTGTGTGTGCTGGTGATAACTCATACAGAGTGTGTTCATGTTACTAGTAGTTGCTTCCTCCTGGATGTCCAGATAACTTTTGTAGTTTGCCATAACTATAAATAAGGTAAACCACCAGCGTGACAGTCAGAGCATGCTTACCACTTCAGGTTGGATTTCGTCAATAGTGTCTCGGGCTTTGGTGGGTTTTGGACCGATAAATAAAGTACAATATGCAGCTGAGAATCCCTTTTTGGAATATTAGAGTTTGTTCACTTGCTGTTTGCATGTTCTCCCCTTGTGTGTGCGGGTTTTCTCCAGGTTCTCTGGTTTCCTCCCACAGTCCAAAAATATGCAGATTTAGGGATTAGGCAAATTGTACACTCTAAATTGTGAATGTGAATGGTTGTCTGTCGTTATTTGGGTGGAGTGGCGTACCTCGCCTTCTGCTGTATGTCAGTTGGGATTGGCACCAGCTCCCCCCCGCGACTCACTAAACAAATCTTAAAAGCAGCGTACCACTGTGTCTGATGCCGTTATAGTATCCCTTCTGTTTCCAAGAGCTATCCATGCAGACTTGGTGAAATTTTAACTCCTCAAAAGCATCTTTGTCTGTCAATTGAGTGGAATTAATGCTCTCGTTTAATGACCAGTACAAGTCTCTAAATAATAAACCGAGGCAGAGGTGGTTCCTTCAGCTCTCTGCCAACACGCTCTGATGATATTGGGTCCAGCCTTTGCCAAGGATCAAACAGTAAGCCACCAGTTCATCAAACACTCCGAGCTGGACATTCATAAAACATGTTAGCTCTTGGCATTGGCCTAGATGTAATAAATCTTATATGGTATATTTTATAACCCAACTGGTTATGGGTTATATTGAGCGTTTTATCAAGACCGCTGCCGTAGAGACTGAAACCACAATTGGCTGCACGTTCGGTCGTTTACTGACCATTCCACCACAACAGAGGCTACATATTTTTAATCTAATGATCAATGACGCTTGAATTATCCCCCCACTCCACCCTTGCACAGAAAAAAAAAACAAACGTTCAAAAACGGCATTGGCATGTACTACTTTGACTTCTGTGTCACAAAATTTTGCACATTTTCTAATCACTTTTCCATAGATGATAAAAGTTTACTACCCCATCACACCTCCAACCTCCTTGTCTTTCAAATGTATGCATGCACACACACACACACACGCACTCACACATGCACGTACACACACACACACACACACACACGCACTCATGCATGCACGTACACACACACACATACACACAAATGAACAATTTTGGCTTTTACAGCCCTCTTGTTATCGCCAGTAAACTGCCCCCATGTTATTGCCTCCATGTATTTCCAATTATTTTATATGTGAAAGAGGGCAAAGGAACAAATGGAGTG
Organism: Solea solea; assembly: GCF_958295425.1. Taxonomy (NCBI): domain Eukaryota; kingdom Metazoa; phylum Chordata; class Actinopteri; order Pleuronectiformes; family Soleidae; genus Solea; species Solea solea. The sequence goes on from NC_081152.1 coordinate 10,722,058, forward strand.
GAGATGAAAGAGAGAGAGAGAGAGAGAGAAAGAGGGAGAAAGAGTGTAGCAAGCCAAGACACTTTGTAATGCCATGAGCAGCTTATAAGGAAGATAAATAGCGTGACACCTTAATGGAGCCATACAGTTATCCTTTATGAATAAAGTGAGATTGCTTCATAAAAGGTACCGTCCATGATTAATGACGGGACTGGACCACTTGCATCGATCTAGGACATAAAAAGGCTCTCCAGTATTTACAGCTGTTAATGTTATAACAAATGGCATTATAAAAGTTGAGCGTACAGGAAGTCCAATAAAAGGCTGCCTCTGGTGGTCAGGGTTATTTCGGACTCCTCAGAGTCTCAGGAGTGACAACACAGAAAAACAAGGCTGGTTACACTTTTGTTTATTCCAGCAAATTCCTTCGAGTTGTTTTAGTAAAAGTAAGATCAAACTATTTTTTTTGATCTGATAGCTACCCAAAGAGGTCGTGAATGAGGTCTTGGTGGAGACAATGTTCGTAGATTGCAAAAACATGTGGCATGACATACATTTTTATCAAAGTTTTGTCATAGAGTTGGAGCAAGGACCTTTCTCCATACACAGTCCAAAAACAGGAAGACTGGAGATTCACCCTATGTATGCTGGGATTGGCACCAGCAACCCCCTGCGACCCTCATGTGGAGGATAAAGCGGTGGAAGATGAGTGAGTGACGGATTCATAGAAAATCATGCATCGAGTCACATGCAATAAAACATCCCGCTGTAAAGATTCCAAGAATCTGCCTGCAGCGTTTTCTTTTGGCAGCACAGTCGCAGCAGCGGCTACTACTCCTTGTGACTGGTGATCCGGTGTTCAGGCACACATCAATCACACAACTTGCCCACCTGCCCAGCCATCAATATTTAATTTCTCCATCGACATAAAACCCATTATTTACTTCATTCTCATGCAGCAGTGGTAGTCCCCCACGTTATTTTGAATTAAAAAAATAAATAAATTGAAAACTGCTTTAATAATAATTTTTATTACTTAGCCAGAAGATATAGTTATAAACTGAAAGTGTCTGGTTAGCTACAGTATGTGAGGCTACCGGCAGCAAAAGTATTGAAGTCTGGAGTCTTTTCCTGGTACGTGTCACTCAGAAGTAATCAGAAATACTGATGTTGTCACAATCTTATTACCTGCCTGGAAAATCCCTATAGTACAGGGATTTAAATAGTATTTTTCTACCTAGCTTAACTTGAAACATGCAACAGACAACTTTTGGGTCCCTACATCAGTTCCAGGTGGTGTTATTTGGTCACACGGCAATAGAAAAAACTACCTTACTTTACCTCAGAGCTGATCTTTCTCCATCATACAATGACAGAAACGGGGCTGTGGTGCTCTTCTCTGCGGGCTTTGAAGGTTTCAGTGTTAGATGGATTGTGCGAACAAGCAAAAACTATTGTGGCAAAGTGCGTTGCACAGTTATGACACTGCCGGAGTAAGGGTTAGCATGGCTTCAGAGCCGGGGGTGACTTAAGATTCAAACAGCAGGAGAAGGCGAGCTTGCTGTCAAAAACTGGAGGCAACCATACAAATCCTTGAAAACTGCCTCCTGGTTGCCAAGAGAGTAATATAGTGAAACAAGGACTATCGCAGAATATGAACACAGAAGGTGTCGTTTTTTTTCTGTTGCAATTACACTGTGTAATCAATTTTAACATTATAATGACAAGTTGATGCCAAAAAACTGTCTATTTCAGCTCTAACTATAAGATGAAGAGGCAATAAAACACCCTTTCATTTGCTATTCACTCTTTTGGCAGTTTCCTTATTTGTCCAGCCCATTAAGCTTGAACAGCTTGTTCTTCATCTGCAACACCTGCTGTGAATGAAAGCTTGCTCAGCTACGCTTTTATAGCTTATTAGATGAGCTTGACCTCTGCATTGAGTTTTTCCTCTGAATGGATGTTTTGAATGTGGCTTCATTTGCTCGGCACAAGACATCCGTCAGCACACCTTGGGCATGTTCACTCACAGTGCGCGATGCCATGGTGATCACGACCCACTACGTCAATGAGATTGAATTTAGACTATTCGCAAAGTCATTTATTCGTGTCATCAGTTGCAATCGACTAGAGTAAGAGGCGAGTTTCTCTGTATGTTTGCACAAGGTTAGTAATGTAAGACGAGAATAAACTTGGAATATCATGTTGCGATTTAAGTCTCATTAGCCAATCAGCAGGCAGCTTCCTAAGGCCCAAAGAGAATAACAATAAAATACAATATTTTTGAATGATTAAATCGATATTTTAGTTGTTTGAAAATATTGACACAAATCTAATTCCATAAATCTTGATGATGTTCCAAATTTCTTCTCGAAATGTCCAGTTTAATCTCGACATTTTGGCTTAAATGTCAAAATGCTATTCCAACTTTACTGGAATAGCATTCTCGAAATTACGAGTTATCTCGTCATCCTTCACCGTACGGTAGTGATGCCTTAAATATATACAAGGCTGGTTATTAACATTTCAAAGTCATGCCATGTTGGTAACTGCATGATGGTGATCATCAAGTTCTTTTTGAAGGACTACTCTATGAGAAGACACGTTGTCCTTTCAAAAAAATAAAAATGCTTCAACGCAATTAAAAGAGTTGGACAACAGTGGTGCACGGCCTGATTAACAAGCAGACAATTGTGATCGAATTAGGAAATGAAAACATGTGATTTGTAAAGACAGCGATTATGAGAGACAGATGATAATGATCAGCTGAAGCCACGCGCGGCTCTGCCACAGCTAATCCAGACCTTGGTGTTAATGAGGCCTGCCTATGAGGGAAGCCTGAGGCGTTCAACCTTGATGGAAAATCAGGAGGGCCAACTTCCAAATATCCCGGCTTCACCTGTTTGCATGTTAAAGGGATATCTGTGAGATTCAGGCCAACCTCTCTGCACTCGCTCGATTCTTGTCTCTCAATTTTTTACCAGACTCATGGTCCGACTGCTGCATTTGAAATGTTGCAACCCGATGATTAGCTTCTCCGCGTTAAATGAAATCATGTATTTGGTTGCATCATGTACTCACAATTTAGCTTAGCTATTTTCAAACCTATAGAGAAATCTTTTATTCTGATTTTTATCGCCAGATCCCCCTTGTGGTCATTTGCCAGTAATTGACTATTTATCCAGTTTGTACAAGGCATGTTTTTTTTACACTTTTTAAAACATATTTTGCATCTGACCTTGGACTACAAAGACCGCAGTGATCCTTTCCATTAATTCGATATTAAATGTCATTTTATTTGCAATTTACAGTGCATTTATTGTCAACTGCTGCATCCAAAAAACCTCTCTGCTCCTTAAAAACAAAATGATGTTCCTCTATCAAAAAACTATCAAGGACCAATGCGAGAAAAGCATTGAGACTGTGATATCTTAACAAATGATTTTTTTCTGAAAGGAAAGAAACACGATGTTGGTCTAAATCAGTACCCGTGTGAAATTGTCGCCATTTTCTTGTTCAGCTCAATTTTGTTTGGAGGGAAGTTATTGGCAACCATTCTCTGAAACCCCCAACATGGGAAAATGTACTGTGAAATACTTGCATTGTTGTCTTACGTGAAAGAAAATTCATAGGTTCAATACGACATTGACTGTGTTTTTAAGCCACACTTCTCTTTTTTTTTCAACGTGTCACAGACTCTTGTGATGAGGACCAATGAGGAGATGTGCTTAGATCAATGATCTCTTGGATGGCCTGTTGAACCTCAATCAATAGCTACTGGCTGAGTGAGGTCTTGTTCTCTGATTTGGTGTTTCTCACTGTCAGATTCTTTTTCATAAGCGACACTCACTCTTTCGGCTCTCCACCCCTACAACAAACACACACACACACACGCTCCCTTTCTCTCCAGGCTAAATATGCTGGAAGTCCCCGGTATACAGCATGGTTAAGTCATCATGACGTCTGACAGAGATGGAAAGGGTTATTATCTGATGCTGCTCCGGATTCATGCTGTGTGAGACAAAGGTGCATTCGGATCAATACACATACAAGTGCTGTGGCTCAGGCATTAAGCCCGTTGTGGTGCGTCATACATCCTGATATAAATCTTGACTTACTCTCAATTTCCTGTCACTTGGCTTTTAACAGGAATTCAGAAACATTTCCCACAATAATTGAAAATTCAAAAAGCTTAAATAAATGAGAAACTGAACAGCTCAAGGTTTTTTTTTTTTTTTTAAAAAAACAACTGAGTCGAACCTTGTAGATAATTCTTTAAGGGTTTCAAGTTTCCAATATTTACGCCATGCCCTGAAAGGCTCTCTCTCTCTGAAACAACACACTCAGGCTCATGTCCAATTATATTTTGGAAATGAAATTATCTATCATTGGGAAAACACTGACATTTTGTCCCTTCCCTTGCAGGCACTTCCAATAAAAACATCCTGCAAATTTAATTGGCTAATGGAGTTGCCAGTGACAGAGAAGAATGGCAATAATTGCATATGAATTGCAGATTCTCGCGACTAAACCCTTTGCTTCTAAGGCATAGGAAGGAACAAACATCAGCATTTTACCCTCGGAGGGAAGAAGAAGAAGAAACAGCAAGGACAGCAAGATGGCTGACTGCTGCAAGACAACAAACAGCTGACACAATAGGTTGCCATGCACTGATGTAACCCCACTTCTATGACTTGTGAGGTAAATCTCTAGCAAATAATAAAAAAAAAAATAATCCATGCTCTCAAGAAAACCTTGCTTTCAAAAAAAAAAAGAAGGTGAGCAAGGTTAAACTTAATGATATCAGGCCAGTGGCTTTTACACAGCTCGTGGAGACCCTGCAGATGCCCTGTAATTTGCATTTCTGCTGTAAAGATGATGCTTTGGCCTCTGTGAACACCTGGAGAGAACCAGCAGTGTCATCAGGATTCATATATTTTATTATCTCAGTGCTTTTAACGGAGTGCAACCTCATACATCTGAATGTCAGCGCCCAATAAATTGGATTCGGCGGTATCTAACCAAGCTCAATCTGTTACTTGATGGGGAAAACAGCCCATCTCCCCACAGAGCCCCACTCAGTGTTTTGTTGTCTTGTGGTTTCTTGTTTTAATTTGTACGGGAAAGGATCTAAAAAGCCATCGGGATGGGGCGTATGCAGAAATCCTCCAGTGAAATGGCATTTATAGTCATATACTGTTATGAAACAGTATATGCCTGTTATGAAAGCGGAGAACCTCACAGTATTTTTAGCTGAAGAAAGTTTTGCGAGATAATTAATGTGCACTAAACTTCAGCGACTGTAGTTCTGTGCCGGCTGCAAGTTTTAATGCTAACAGCCTGCAAACACAACCATCCTAACTGTAACGTGACATGCTGGTGTAGGGTACGTGATGTTCACCATGTCATACAGTATGACAGGACGCTTTGAGTAGTTTAAGGTATTTTGCCGTTGCCATTGTCATGCCACACATTTCATTTAAAGACTCTGGAAGGAAGGCTTTCTCTTGTATTCTATTCTTACATTATACAATATATGTTGTGTATTCAATAACACATCAAAGTATACCCTTGTTTTTATGTTGCTGGTTATACTGATTATATATGGTGTGGAATTACACCCCAAAAGCACCACCTATATTTGTACTGTGATCTCAGGAGAAGCCTCTTCCTTATTGTATTCATTGTGCTAAAACCATACATTACTGTATATGACTTTTATGCCATATTTATCCACGCCAGGTTGGAGGAGTTTTTTTGTTTTGTTTTTTTTAATTTAAAATAGGCATACAGCAATGTCAAATAACAAAAAGACGACAACAAAATAAGACTTAATAAACATATATGAAAACATCGCAGCAGTAAAAACCGAGACAGGGTCACACAGCAAATCACGATACAAGTAATGATATGGGTACATTGGTGGTGTGCTTGAAATTGTGTTTGAATATTGAATAGTTGGTTCATTCTCCGATGATTACCAGTGTAACAGACCAAATTAACCCCTGCCCAGAATAAACCCAGGTATACGGGGAATAGGCCAAACTATACCTGGGGGTGTACTATGGCCTAGGCCTCTTTAACCCCGGAGTATAAATTAGCCTAAACCAGACTATACCCGTTTTGTGTGAAGAGGTTTTGATTGTATTTACACAAGAATGACTAAATTGTTCAGCATTTGACTGGGGCTTCAGCTGTGTCATGCGAGTTAAGTGAGAAAGCTAACTGATTTAAATCTTGAAATAAACCATGAAAGCCACAATCAATCATTTTAAAGGGCTCCACAAAGAAGCTGATGGGGAAAAAAAAGCTTATTTCAAGAACATGTTTTATTTTTCGCTAAAATATACAGTAGATTATTCCAGGGTAAATACAGGGTTATAATCTATCATATGCCGCTTTAACCCCTGATTTATTCTGGACTGGGGGTTTTTATTTTCAGTATTGTGTCCCTCTGATGGACGTCACCATTTGACTAAAATTGGTCTCTCGCCTGGGTACATTGCAGTCTCCTCTTGTTAGATCTCTGGTGATTCGGCTATGTTTGTTTGTTTTTTAATGAATATAAAAATTTAATTTAATGAGACAGGTGTCCAGAAGAATGTGATAACTGTCAAGATGTTATGTTTCTTGATAATGTCGCAATGGTTGAAATGACGATGGTTTTTCTGTCCATGACTTCCTTACGAAGAGAGACCTGATGGGTTTTAGTGTACTTGCACTTGTATGTGACCATGTTGTGTAGCACTAAGTTGTTTGTCAATTAAATCACTTCATTCAGCCCAAGTGCCCAACAAAACTACTCCGCGTTAGGATTAGATGTTGTCCGTTATAAATGTAATTATACGGACACTGTGTTTAGATATAAAATTGTTACGGATTGCCGGCTTTTATATAGCTACACCTTCTCCTCTTATTACATTACACAAATGCCATTCACCGACTGTCTTCGCCGTGACCCACAGTAATTGCCTGTGTATGCGATGATCTCCTGCTGTTGCCTCCACCTGCCCCCAACCCCCGTGAACACAAACTCTGCAGTGTGCAACCTCTTTTGTATTCCAAGGACAACACTCGCTGGACACAATCTCCAACCAAGAGAGCTCTTGATTTGAACTGTACTATATCGATCTTTTCACTTCTTTCTTCTTCTTTTTTTTTCCTCCTTTCCACGAAAAACTACTTTTCTGTCCCACACCTTTCATTCTTTGGTTCCCTTTCGTCGAATTTCATTCCCGATTGAGACCTTGTGTCTCACCCCGCCGGAGTCCTGTGTTAATTCATCTGTGAGTCTGAAATATGAGATTTCTGTCACCTGTTAAGCCTTTTTCCAAGCCAGTAAAAAAAAAAAAAAAAAAGCCCAGCCGATGCTCTGTTGCACCCCGGTTTGTGAGCTGTGAATGAAAACCATGAGATACAATAGCATCATGCGGGTCACTGATGGACCTCTATGACCCTTACTGAGGCGCCCTGAGGTCCTGAAGACAAACACAATTGAGGTGTGGGCATTTTTGTTTTTGATTTCTGTGCTGAAACACGAACTCTTGTGAGAGAGAAAATAAGCCGTCCACGCTGACAAATAATAGAGATGGGTATGACGTGCGCTATATAGGAAATGCACCACGTTCGCGTCATTGTTCAGAACACCAAGACTTCACAAACAACAACATCTGTAATCACTTATATTATGGCAACATTAATCACAGCACTCATGCGGAGAGGGGTTTTCTGAAGTGGAAAAGTGTATTGTTCTGTAGCCGTTCAGCGGGAGGATTGATGTGCAAATCATTTTTCTCACAAACCCCTGATTCTTCCATTGAATGAATGGATAAATACAGTAGAAACAGGGAGGGAGGGAAGGAGGGAGGGAGGGCAAACATGTTCTGGTCCAATATTCCTGTATATCTTTGTAAAGAATTGGCTAGAGAGAGAGAGAGAGACGCGGCATCAAAAGGGAGTCACTCCCCACTGAACCTATCTTTTGACTCTTTGATTGTTAGCTATTCCAGCCATGTACAAGGCATTGTAGAGGCTATATAAAATAAAAAAAAGCATGACCGCATGTTTTATTCATGGTTTCTCAACTTTCATGAGATAAGTGTGTGTGTGTGTGTGGGGGGGGGTGTCACTGTTGCACTATAGCACAGAGTTAGCAGAGCATCCATGTTAATGTTTTTACCTTCAGCTACTGCAACGTTCTGCTCCAATCAAATTCATGTTTCTCTTGGGGGGGGGGGGGGGGGGGGGGGGATAGTATGTGATAAAAGGAGGAAGTTAAATCAAAGAGGACAATGAGCTGCATCCTGGGATCTGTCCTCCGGCCAAGTGTTACATGAAGTGAGTGTGATGTTTCTAATATGAAAGCATTAACAACAGCGGTGTGTCGCCCTATCTGAAAAAAGAAAAAAAAAGACATATGTTGCCATAGCGCCAGTAAACAGATTTGTTGGAGATGCAATTTCTTTTAACACAAGGTTGGAGAAACAAGAGGAAGGAGCTGCCTGACATGACTTGCACAGCGTTTTGTGGTCTTGCACCTGGATGTGATAGCTTGTGCTGATATATTTGGTCTGACACATGCGATAGCCTCACTGTACTCCGTAATTATTGTGCAATTTCAGCATAAAATCGGATTTAGCGGTTGAAATGAAGCTGCCTAAAGTCATTTGGCATTGACCAAGACTTATCTTCTCTGGTGGTTTTATTCATTTGTTTTGCTTTATTTTCTTCTTTTGTCAGCCTTCCCACTGTATATGCCCTAAAGATTTTTATTTATTTATTTTTTTCCCCCAGCACTGGAGTCTCAGACTCCAAGTATTTAATCAAAGAGCAACATTGCCCCCTGTTGGTTACTCAAGAGAAAACCATTAAATCCTCACTTGACACAGCTTACATGATATGTATGCCAGGACCACACTTAACCACTTTGTAGTCACAGACTTATTGTTGTCACATCTGGTCACTGACCTTGTTTATCCCTATTATAACACTGGTATCACATAGCACCTATGCATCCTACGTGAGTACACTAAGGTAAATCGCTGAGGTGGACACCTGACTTATCACTGATATTCAGGTACAGCTCAGTAAATTACAAGCATATGGGTGTAGATATACTGTCCTGCTGTCTACATGCAAGGTGCAGGTATATTCTTTTGTATATAACAGCTTCATAATCCTGACTGAACAATAATACATTTTATTTTAGGTGCCTTTCAAGGCAGTCAAGGTCACCTCACAGGGAAAAAATGTTGTGTAACCATTGGAAACAAAACAAACCAGTAAAAACCAAATACTTTTCATTATTCCGTTACCCTGACCCAGAGAACCTTACCCATTTGTATTCGTCTCAAAAAGGTTTTAAGTTGATTAACTGTAAGCCAAAGGATTGTTGCATGGTTGTATTCAATTGTCTGGTTCTGTGCTTTGCTTTTTGAATAGTGCACTTTTCATTTTTTTCCCCCCGTCGTTTGATTTTGTGCTAGTTTTTATTCAGAAATGTCCTCATGTTCATATTGGCTATACTCTTCTACATACTGTACTTGATTAGGAAGCTGTGTGTTTGTTATAAGCATTGTATTTTTTGTGTTTGTGTGTTTTTTTAATGTAATATTTATTCTTTTCCTATATTTTCCGTTCAAGTTATTCTCCCCCTTGTTTCCTAGCGAGGGTTAAGCCGGGGACGTTGTTGCAATTTATTATATTTCACCCTTGCTGATGACGTTTGGCATTTCCACAAAATATAAAATGGAAGACAAAATTTAATTTGCACATGCATAGTGCTCTGAATAAATGTTGACTGCTTGTGTTCCTTCCCACTGATTCTTTCCATTAACCAAAGGCAACACACCACGGGGAAAAAAGCTGAGTTTTTTAACATGCTGGTCACTTTTGATATTTTGAGCTTTTTTTTTGTCTTTTAAAACTAATGGAGAGAAAACCTCTCGGTGCATTCTCCAAATAATATTACTTGCTCTAAGCTAAAAAAAAATATCCTCTTCAGTAGCACTTACATGCAACAATTAATTATTAAATTTCAAATGTTTTTATAGTGCCATTTGTTTGCTAGCTATATTTAATGAAAATATATATATTTTTTATTTTTTTTATTTTTAATCGTCGGGAGATATATACATATATATGTATGTATATATATATATATTTTTTTTTTTTCCTTTTCGGAGTGATAAAACGAGATGCAAAAAAACCTTTGGCTTTGATTAATGTTCTGGATGCACTACATAATTACTTTGATGATGCCTCATGTGCATGCGATCATCTTGGAAAACTTCACTTCATTTGGGTAATTCATGAGAGAAGTTTAATGCTGGTATTAACATTTATCTGTTTGGCTGAAGTATTGCGTGCCTGCAATATGTCTACTCTGGCGTACTGGCACACGTTTTGTAACTTTCCCCATGCACTACATTTATTTATGTGTTTGTTTGTTGTCCCACTCATTTAAGTGCATGTGAATGCACCGCTGATCTGTGGACAAACGCTAGACTTACATTACATATGTAAGTCTTTATTTGGTCATTTCTTCATGTCTTTAGCTTCTCAGTTAATGCATTCATCATCATTATTACACCTGATCATAGCTTCAGACCTTCAGACAAAGATCCAGACATAGGAAAAAGGATAAAGTGTGTATCAAATCTGGGGGTTTTGAATGACACACACTACAAGTCTAATGTACAATATATACTTATTTTCCACATACTAAAGGTGCCCTAACTTCAAGTATCTTAGTCATATTCTGTACTTATACCATTTGTTTGAAAAACCACCACTTACAACATCAGCACCTTCACCTTAAGAAATCACACTCAAGTAACTACTGAAGTAGATTATATCTTACATAAACTCACACTGTTGCTCTTATTTGTCTATAACATCTAATCCATTTAAATTATTCACTCACTTGAGGGTCATAGGGGTCACTGGTGCCAGTCCCAGCTGACATAGGGCAAAAGGCGGGGTCACACCCTGGACAAGTCGCCAGTTCATCCAGTGGTGCGTCTTATTTATACAAATCAAGTTCACTGGGCAGTTTATTAATCAAATTTGATATTCCAGTTCGAGTTTGTTCTTCGCTCTCAACCCTTAGAACACAGAGCATTTTGGCTGCTATTTTCCACGACTATGTTAAAACGTACAGTATATACAGAGGCTATAAGAATATAGAATATAGAATGTGTTATATCCTCTTTTTCAGTGTATATAGGCAATCAGATGAAACATTTCTTTAATATTCACCAACTATATAAACACGTCTGAGCAAAAAGTACTCAACATGTTTAAAATCAGATTGAATTTGTGAAATGTGGAACTAAGTCACAGTTCAAAGTTCACTTCACTTAAGGATCTTTCTCTCCGTCTAGAGACCACGATATGTCATCAGCCTTTTTTTTATTTATTTTTTATTTAGTCCTTCTGCCTCCGATAATATAAAGACTGAATTTGGTCAAACAAGACCATATATAAGTATGGTAACATTCTGAAATGAAGTAACTCGTGGCTTTATTTTCCATTTTTTGGTGTACATTATATTACTCGTTTAGTTCGGACTGTCTTTGAATCCGCATCCATGTGCGTTTCCTTTTGTTCCCCATCTTATGGTTCATAGAGCTTAATAAATATAAAGTTAACATAAATATCTGTCTCTATGAAGAAAACAAAGTCATAATAGCCAGCCAAACAAAATGCCAATACTCACACGAAAAACTGAAAGAGTAGTGTAAATCCACTGTAAAAAAAAAAAAAAAAATAGAATATCACCTGCCCTGTCTTGCTTACACCCTTCACAACAGCTATCTTTGTATCTAATCGTGCCCCACTGAGGAGGGGAAAAAAATAGGTCCAGGCACATATTTAGCCACAGCATTAATTATCAGCAGCTCTAATTGTGTTCCGTGTCCATCTAATTAGTTTGAAGGCATGGATTTTACAGCAGTCCGTGTGTGGGAGGGTCATGTCAGGAACTGCAAATTAGGTCTGGGGTCTTGCTGATGAGCCAAGGGCATTGGAATTGATAGCTGAGTACACTGTGGCCAGATGAAAGGGAAACAATAGCCTTCTGATAATCTCTGCTCTGTTGCAACATTCGAAACTCGCTTCCTTCCCCTCTTCCCTCCTTTGAAATCCTGTTTTCGGAGTGCTTTGTTTCTGTATTAGGTCGAGAGTTATGTTAGCTGTTCTCGAACATAAAGAAAAAAGAAAAAAAAAAAAAGGTAAGCCATGTGATATGTGCTAAGTGTTGAGCTCAGTTTTTAGCCAAGTCGTCTAATGGTTTTTCTTTCTTGCTTTTGGAATGCTTTGTCTGTACACGGCAGTCATGTTGACATGTTTTATTGGAAAAAGCACACATGAGTGTGATATGATATGAATCGCATTATCCAGTAGAGATGGGATTTATGGCTCTTTGAAGGGAGCCGGATCTTGAGGAGGTGTTCCATTCCAAGAGCTCTTCGTATAAAATGTGTCTAAAGTGTAAATAAAGCTCTTTTGACTTGTTAATCATGCAGCACCTTTTTATTTAATAATAATAATAATTAATAATAATAAAAAAAACTAAGCAGTCTACAATGAACATCCATGCAAAGCTATGCAAAACTAGAAATATATTAATATAGATATATATATTAATATAGATATATAATATATTAATACAAACTTTTACCAAAAACAAGTTTCAAGTATAACCCTGCAGAGGAATCCTGAACTGTCCTTGGTAACATTGTGCACATTTTAGTAACAATATTTGAGAAAGACTTGAAAGAAATATTATTTTGGTATTTTGGCACATGTTATTACATCACATTACATTACATGTCATCTAGCAGACACTTTTATCCAAAGCGACTGACAGTGAGTGCATTTCAACAAGAGCTAGAACTAAGTAAGTGCTTCAAATAAGCAAAACTGCTAAAAGTGCTACGCGATGTACAAGTAAGTGCTTTTTTTTGTGTCGTCGTCGTAGTTGAGGTAATGTCGAAAGAGATGTGTTTTTAGTTGGCGCAGGAAGATGTGGAGGCCGCTCTTTTCATCCGAAAAGTGCATCCAAATGCTGCTGCGCTTCCTTTGGCTCATAGTTGCAGTCTAACACTCCGCAGTCCGCACTCACGCGAAATTTGCATATCAAATTGGCACCCCATGCTCCTCCCCTTGTTGTGCATGCTGTTTGTCAGTGCAGTAGCAGGATGAGCTTGTGTGCACATGCTATGTGCCTGACAGCGAGAAAAAAAAACTAAACAATAAAGAAAAAGAACGGCTTTCAACTGCGTCTTGGTTCCCATCGTTCATGTTAAAGAGCCGTTCAATAGATGTGGTTTGTTCGTGAACGTCACAACTCTATTATCCAGGTGTGTTAGTCTGACTAAGACTCAGACTAAGGTGTTTAGAAAACCAAATTATTGTCTTAGTCTGACTAAAATCAGACTTTTAACATGTAAACGCGAGTGTGACAGTGAAGCCGACATAGACCGTGCACCATGAAACTGAGTTAGCCAAATGAGTATTTACACTTGTGATGTTCCTATTGTGACCTGACAAAATGGCTGCTGTGCTAAGGGCCCATTAAAATAGCAATTGTCCTTGTACTCAGTTTGAATAAACTCCAACATTTTATAGCCACGTCTTTACTAGGCCACTGCAGAAGTGGGGAAATGTCCTTAGCAGTTTCTGTTTATGAATAATTTAAAACTCATGACTGTGTTTTCTTTTTAATTAAAATGCAAGCAATCTCCTTCATGATATAAAATTATCCGTTTTTTTTTCTCCTTTTGTTGTTTTGTTCAGTGATCGTGAAAAAAACATGCGCGAGAATGAATCTGAAAATGCTTTAACAAATAAAAGTGTTCAATAATACAAAAAGCCTCAGTTACACAGTAGGGAAAATATTACATGGAGTCTTCGACGTGGACTGCCAAAAAGCAAAGGGCTCGGTGGTAAAACTGTGTTATGGGATTCAAAATTAGGATTTTATAGGATATAAAGGCTCTTAAATTCACATTGTGGAAATAGCTTTAATTTTCAATAGAGATTCTCCACACGAATGCCAGTGGTACAGCATTCTCCTCTAGTCCGGAAAACCAACTGGGAATATCAATCCAGTGGAGTCCAGTGAAGCAGGAATTGATTTGTTAAAATCTCTAGCACTCTCTCTCTCTCTCTGTGTGTTCAGAAGCATATCATAATAGAACTGTGGTTTTCAAGGAACAAAATAGAAAGTATATTTCATCAATTGCATTACTTACAGCATACAATAATTGCAATTTTGAACTGATCTCAGTTGATAACAGAAGCAAACCTCTCTTTTGTTTTCAATTTAGAACATAATGTGTCCTACACACACACACACACACACACGCACACACACAAGCAACTGGACATTGGTGTCTGACTCCACAGCCGGATTGTTAGTGCTGCACAATTTCCCCAAGTGTGTTAAACTGCATTAGCACAGCGCCGAGCAGAAATGTTATGAGTGGTGGAGATGAAACCACATAGACACAGAGGCTCATAAACCAAGACGATAATGTAGGAAAATACATATGGCACACACTGAAACGGAACGTCTTAGTTGTAAATTCAGCGGCGGAAACAAATTCTAAGAAATTGTACAGTCCCACTTGACAGTTTTCCGTTTTCCCGCTGCCCCGCGCACTCGTTTATGTTTTAATTATTATAATTGGGCCAATAAACACCTACTGTGTTTCGCTCAAACCAAGACTTAAATTCTCCTTTATGTCTGACAACAACTTCCCGCCGTATAGTCCAAGTGTACCAGTTTAAGAGTGGTAATAAAAAATGCCCAGGGGTGAGGAATATATTGCTCTCCGCTCTTAAAGCTGGTGACAGATGGATAGTGGGTGTGGGGGGGGGGAGGGAGAGAGGAGAGAGAGGAGGGAAAGCTAAAAGTAATGGCAGGGAGCAAGGCCAGAGTAATGAGAGGGAGGCCATACTTCTGACCTTGCCCAACTGTCCCCAACTCGTCCCACCGTCGCCAGCGGGACTAGCGAAGTGGGTGAGTCACTGGGCCAGGACGTGGACAGTAAACGGCACTGACAGCTGACCTGGCAGCTCACAGCGGGCGTGATGGAGGAGGATATGAGCATGGGGAGGGGGGGTCAGTCAGAGGTAGACTTTCTTGAAGTCTGTCAGAGAGTGCGCGCGCTTGTCGATGAAGCGGCAAATGGCAAATCCGTGGCTCCGGTGTAGTGGAGACATGAATCAGGCTCCGTGGATAAAGTACCAGTGAATATACAAGCTTGGACTTGTCTCTTGTCATCTTCACAGGAAAAAAAAAATAAGAAAAAGGGGAGCACTTTTAGCCGAGGGTTCAGACAGAATTGTAACATGTGTCAGCTACTGCACTGACATTATATAAACACATTGTATACATACATTATATAGCTGTTTGCTGACCTGCAACTGAAACCACACCACATACCAACGCTGTCTTACATCTTTTATGCTTAAACAAATGACTATGTAAAACGATGCCACTTACTACAAACTAATTATTAGGGCCCGAGTACAAATGCTAGGGACCAAAACAGCTCCTGGCATGATGAACCTATTGTTTTCCTTCAGATTATTATTATTATTATTAGTAGTATTATTAGTATTATTATTATTATTCCGTAGCTTTATGGTCATTTTTGAGGGGGTTAACATTTGCATAAAAGCTCTGAAAACCTGGAGTATGGAGGTCAGGTGTGGATACTGTGATAAGTCCCCTGCGTTGCAAACAGGTGGTTTGCAATGGTTTTATGTGTTTTCTTCTTTCTATAACTTTTAATTTCATTTCACCTTTTTTAATCTTCTTAAATCTTCCACTCTTTTTACTAATTTGTTACAGATTGTAATTTTTAATAACTTTGTGTTTATTTCTTACGATCCTGTCTCTTTTTTAATGTTCCTGTACATCACCTTCAATCTAGTTTAGTTTAGTTTAATTGTAGTTGTAAGTTTATTTCAAACATGCAAACAAAAAAATATAAAAACAATATATAAAGTATATAAAATATATATATATAAACATGGAAGACATGGAAATCTTCATGAGCCTTGCATTTTGCATGTTTTAAAAAAGGAGTAGGATGAAGTAAACACTTATTCTGTCCTTCCCCCCATAATTCAATTCCATATTCCTCTTTATATAATCAGACTATATAGCACTGCATCAAACCAACAGGGCTCCTGCCTTTATTACTTATTTGATATGTAATAAGGAACATTCTTTATTTGTGAGGTTGTTATCGTATGACTTTGTGTACCGATTTGTTCAAGTCGGTGTCACTGATTGAGTGATAAAATAATCCTCGCACTTGACAGGTGTGGCACAGCGAGACGGTGATTACACACCAGAATTACTGCACAGGTGTTCTTCAGGCTGGTCACAATCAAAGGCCACGACAACATGTCAGATTTTGTCAGACGTCACAATGCCACAGATGCTGTTAGTCACGTGGGAGCATGTAGCTCAGCGTGTCGAGAGGGGGAAAGTCAACCAGAGCAAATCTCTGCAAAATAGATGAATGTCCATAATGTAACCGTGAGCCATCTAAGCAGGAAATTTTTACAAATGTTTTCCTAAAAACTTTTTTTTTAAAGAAAGTAAAATAAAATTTGAGCATTCTGAGCAACAAATCACAATTCTGAGGGGAAAAAGTGAGAATTCTGAGATTAAAGTCCCAGAATAATCTCAAATTTCTGAGATTAATGTCAGAAAGTCATTCTGAGATTAATGTCAGAAAGTCATTAAAGACATTAAAAGTGAGAATTCTGAGATTAAAATCAGATTTTTCCCTCAAATCTCAGCCTTTTTTTTTTCTTCTCACAATTCTGACTTTAATCTCACAATTCACACTTTATTCTCACAATTCATCCTGTTTTATTTATTTTTTCTTTCTTTTCAAAATTAGTTTTTTACCTGTGGCCCTTATACTCCCTGTGAGGAGGAGAGCAGGAAGAAAAAATAAGGATTTTCCCGGTGAACAGAATGCTGATGCTGCTTTATAAAAACTCACCTTACGAATCATCACATTTTCACCGGAGAAAAAGGAGTAGATGGTAGATGTGCAGGAGTCTGCAGATTAGGCGGAAACACTCATAATTATATTCCAACATACTTAGATAGAAATCATCGTGAGTAGTGAAGACACATGTGTTCAATCATTTGACAGAAATGGTAAGATGTGAACTGTTAGTACTTTGAACTAAAAGGCCTTATCAGAATCTTACTGTGTGTGCTCTGTCAGCACCCTCTGAAAGAAATTTTTAGATAGCGTGTGTAACACATGCTCCGTGTGTGTGTGTGTGTGCGCGTGTGTGCATGTGTGTGTTTGTCCTTCAGGTGTAACCTAGTTTCTAATGGAGGAGCGTTCTGTTTACACCTGCAGAACTGGGGCAGGCTCTAGATAACTTCAACTAATCAATTAACATAGAACAGGAAAACACTGCAGCACACCCTCATGGCAAAGACACTATACATCAAATGACAGCGGGCCAGGAGTCATGCATGCATACATAAATATTCATACCATGGCCAGCACTGGTCATTTCACACATGCTCTGCTTTTCACCGTATACACAATTTGTTTAGTGGCACATATTAACCACGCGAGATAGTTCAAATTGTAAATGTGACCGGTGGCTCACTCGGCAAACTCGGCCCTGTTAGATATTGTTATTAGTATTCCTCTCTTGCGGCGTGTTTCGTTTGTTGCATGACTTGAAATGTTGAGGTCAGCCGTAGCCTATTCATATTTTAAAACGCCATCATGTTGCTCAGCGCTCGCTGCCTGATTCCACCCACCTTGGCATGAATATATTCCACACTCGCAGCAGCATTAATGCTATTTCTGTAGCATCCGTATTTCAGTCCCTTGCAGGATCCTAACCGGTATCTTTTTAACAAAAAAAAAAGAAGAAGATTTAGGTGGGTGTACTTGCAACAGATGCATGGCACTCTAACTTAGTTAGGCACTTTTTTTTAAGGCTAATCTCTTCTTCCTCCTACTAGTTGGCCGCTGCACAGGCCCATTTAAAGACTTGGAGATTGAATTATTCTATATTTTTTTTTAAATAATGGATCATGGAGGGAGCAGTAAAACAGTCTTTCCCCTGTCTAGTACAGGGACTTACTTTTGTGACATATGCCAGGGATCAGTACACAGTTGTACTCCCATGTCCGTAGTCCTCATAGAGGGGGAGAATATTCAATCATTTTTGCTGACATCAAAAACAACACCGTACCAGTGTTGCTGAAGGGAAGCAGAGATGGAAAAGGTCAGGTCCTTCACTCATTATGCCACAGAAATCTGTTTAACCATCTCTGTCTAGGTGGACCGGACATTAGCTTGTTGTCTATCAAATTCAATTTTGAAAGAGTCAGCGGCTGCGACAGCATTCAGGTCGAAGCAATTTCCTGTGCAATAAATCTCACGTAACCAACCGCGGACTGTTTAAAAGCTCTCCATCAGCTAATAACAATTCAGTTTTCCTTTCCGTCCCTGTGTGTTTTTCACTTGCTATACGTTTATAGCTTCTTCTTTTCTTTTTCTTTTTTTCATCCGCCACCTTACCAAACACGACATCAATCAATCACATCAAGATGCCTTGTTACTGCTTGCCCATTAGAGACAGACGGTGTTCTGTGAAATCTATCAGCAAAAGAGGTCATGTCTGCAGAACTCTGGCACATGCTCCTTGGGCTCACACTAGATCCCTCAACGGTGTCAGCAGTTTCACCGGGACGACAGAAAAAAGCTTGTCAGATTTGCCCTTTAGGCTAATCTTAGTCGACTGTTTTATCAGGAAATCATTATGACGGACGGCTTAAAAATGTCAAATTAACACGAAAAGAAAAGGAGAAATTAGAATTAGACGACCAAGATAACTTTGCTGTTCAAAATATTAATTCTGGAGTCAAAGAGCAGTGGTTTGAGGATACCTGTTAACATTTAACTCCATGCATGTACAAAAAAAGCTAGAATAGCTTTCATTTTGACCTCTCAGAAACCAAAGATTTTGAACACAAAGAGATAGAACTGAGTTGTGACTTTGGATTTGACACTTCACTTTGCCACCTCGCTGTGTGGGAAATAAGCAGGGAAGAGTCTGTATAACTGGAAAATATCACACGTCTGCAAACAAGGCACTGTTAAAATTGATCCCTCTTTGTCTCTGTCAGCAAATTTATAGAATGTGTTAAAGTGATATAACTTTATTGTGTCTTTTTATATAAGGAGGCAATTAAGTTACTAAGGGTTGAGAATGGAAATCAATGTGTCATTGAATTTTGGTTCATTCTCTGGCAGAAATCCTATGATGGGGATCTTGTGGAGTGGCTGAAGAAAACCACACGAGTGTGTGTCTGTGTGTGTGCGTGTGAGTATGTGGTCGAGACAAAAGCAGACTTGCAGGAAAAAAAAGACAACAACAACAAAAACAAAGCAATGCAACATGGAAATCCCATAAATTGTATGTGCTCCTTAGTTTAAACAGACAAACACAGAGGGTAGGAGTGTTTCAGCACCATGGAGAGAGCCTGTGTTTGCGAGGAAATACACACAGGCTTCAGCTCGTTTGTCTTCATTGCATTTTTTGTTTGTCCTCTTTTTCCTGCTTTCATCTTGTGTTGTGCGTGTTTCCTGAGATTGTCTCAGTTAAAGTGGACAGAAAAAGATGCAAGGACAAGATGGGAAGAGGACAGCCTGGCTGTCAGGAGCAAAATGACTTATGGCGGTTTGCGTTGCTGGATCAGCTGTTGCTGGGTGAAAGTGCTGCGCGGTTCCTTTTGTGGACTGATGCATTTATTTGTAGCATGTGGATAATGGGGTACACAGCATACACAGCGAGTGTGAAAGGGAGAATAATGCTGGTTATCAGACATCACAAAAATGGCTTAAAGTGCACAGTCGCTCGTTAAAACTGTTGTGCAGAACATAAAGATTTAAACAAATGTCTAATGCATACCACTGTCAAATGAGTGCATAATTGGGATAATGTCTATCAACTCCATATGACTCTGTGTGACTCTCTGTGTGACTTGTTCCTTCTAAATATAGCAATTTTTTTTTTCGTGTCCGTGGGAACATCCCCATGCCGCATATAATGATTAATGGAATTTACGTCACAACTACGGTGGCCTGGAAGTGCAAACCCTGAAACAAAATTTACAAAAGCCACGGTCCTTACAGAAAAGGAAATGTACCAAATGTGCTATGTGAAGTGACACATAATATTAAACATACTATTTAACACACAAACTGCCAAGATGAGGCTTGTGAAATGACATTTAAAGGCTTATTTTATTTTATAGAATTAAGTGAACTACAGTGAACGTTATGGCAAAGGTTTGCTATAAGAAGTAGTAAAAAGCCGAAATCAGTGGCTCTTATTTTGAAAGCCAGGTTGAAAAGGAAGTGGTGATTTGCATTTCTTTTGTTTATAGCGGAACAGTAAAGGTAGTTCACATTTTTGTAAAAATTGTTTGCACTTCCAGGCCACCGTACACAATTGAGCAGGCCAGCTGCCTGACTCTTTGGCGATAATAGCTTCTGCTGTTCCCTTCACTATACAGCTCCGAGTTTCCTGGATGCAAGTAGTGCTACGTTAAACGACAGATTTGCAACAGATAACTTGCTGAAGCACAGTCAAAATAACCATATTGTTTGAAAAAAACTAAATAAAGCTAAATATTTATTGTTATTCCTTTGTTTTTAATTTCAATTTGTTCCATAGTCAGACTCCTTTCACTGTGACACTGCGTGCAATCAAACAGATTATGATTCTTGTGTTTTTGATCTCTGTTCCCCATCATAAAGACTCTTTTTTTTTTTAAATCTATTCTGTAAAATTGCTTGGAAGAATTTTCTTGTGTGCCTTATGCATTATTTGCAGAATGCCTGTAATCTACCAGATCATCAAATTTCAGCAATTTCCATTTGACAAATAAGGGATTTGTTGGAACCCTTTATCGTTTCCGACTAATGAGTCTTGTGGCTTTCTTCCTTAATACAACAACTGTATGCACGTGTGGGTGTGTTTTGCATGCATTTCCCCAAATTCCCCAAACATCAGAGGATATCGCCACTTATCTTTCTCTGTCTATCTCTCTCTGTGTGTGTGTGTATGAGAGTATATGAGGATGGGTGGGAGGAACAAAAGTAGGTCAGTAGACGCCTCACTGTTTTGGTAATTACACAGAGGTCCACAGGGGGCAATTGAGGTTCCACACCGGAGCTTTCAGAGTCACTGTTTCAAAACAATTTTTTTTGTTGATCACTGCTCTTACAAAAACAAAGAAAAGCTACACAACAGCAGTTATGCCAAGTCATTTAAATCTATAATTTACGAAAAAATTGAGAGTAGATGTCTCCAACAAGTCAAAGTTCTTGCTGACCTTATCTTACTTGAGCTTGACATCATCAAAGTATCCCAGGGCTGCAAACTCGGAAGTTGATCTGATGACTTTACACAAAACTCACAACAATCTATATATATATATATATATATATATATATATAGATATACGTATCTATATATATATATATATATATATATATATATATATATATAACAAAAACTTTTGAACAAAAAAAATTTGGGGGCCGCGGGCGGTGGCGGTGGCTTTAATGCACCTAATGTGCATTAAAGTATAAGACTTCACATATTCAGTCTCCCTGCTGTTCTAAAATATATATATTTATATAATAGCATATATATATATAAAGGACATGGTCTCCTTCATGCACGGTGCTTCTGTGCCTGCCTATCAGGTGGTGGCATGTGAAGGTAGATCTATAAGCACTCAGGTCTGTAAGTGCAGTGACGGGGACAAACCCTGTGACTGAGTTTCGGCACCATGAAAAAAAAGAAAAGAAAAACACACAGAAAAGAATGCGTGTGTTTTAATATTTCAGCACCATGGAGAGAGGCAGAGAGAGTGAGTCTGGCTCTGTGTCTCCTTTTCCATATTCATCTTGAAGTATGATTGCAGTGAGCAGCATGTTTACACCAGTAAAATGACCAAAAAATAAATAAAAAAATTACAAAGCTATGTACATAATTTGCATATGTTTTGTTTCTCGGCGTGTTGACACTCCTGCCTCACAACGTGATACACAAAGAAAATGATGGAGCTGCTCCCAGAGGGAGTGAATCAGAATTGTTCCTGTGTACGGTGAAATCTATAGGAAGATGATGGAGGGCTAATATTAAATTATAATATATTTTGGAGGATCGTTTCTCTTTATCAAGTTAAATTGGCAGCTCTATGACTATGATGTTGATGTCTTCTCATACACAGCTGGTATTCTTGTCTTGTCTATACTGGATTAAAAAAGGCATCTATTATATCTGTTGCAAGTCTAAAAACAGTACTATACATTTACTGTGCAATATGCAGTGTGGAGTATGGAAGCAAACTGTCTCATATTTTTAATGTGAATGAAATAAATGAGTGCATCGCAGTAATAATAAAAATGTTTGATTCTAAGGTCTTGGACCACAACCACCAGCCTCATCTATTAGGTTGTCCAACACTATTGACTTTTCAAGTAATAAGTGCAGAATTAAATGTGCATACACTCTAAGCTCTATAACAGTCCCTTTATTATATTACTGTATCTTTGTAACTCTATTATATTATTCTGTTCAGATTTCTTGCGTTTTTTTTAATTTCTTTGCAGAACATCTTTGTTATAGTTTGCTGGTTCAGTGTGATGTCTTGCAAGGTGGAGTGAGCGCACTTCACCCTGAACTGGGATTGTTGAGGTGAAACTGCACTTTAAATAGAAGTAGCTAGACTAAATTAAACTTTTTTTTTTTCCCCTCACAAATCTGGAAATAATGTATTTTAATAGTGAGTGAGTTGATACTCGGAGCGCGTGCCAAGCATCCGTCTGTGATCACATGCAGTGGGGGGAATGCACCATTATATATAATGTACATTTACTCAATTACTGCATTTATGTAAATGTGCTTTTTTTCACTTCTATATCAGTGCCTCAACAAATCCAGTATAATGCAACACACACAAACAAAGCCAACAATAAGTTGGTGCTATGTGGTATTTTCTTTCTTATAAGTCCAAGTTCTAAAGATAGAAAAGAAGTATGTCCCAAGTCTAGCCCGCAGGCTAATTGCGGCCCATGGTCAGATTTGGTACTGCCCGCACCTTCGTTTTTTAATATATTATTTATGGCCAGAGCTGGACTGGGACATAAAATCAGCCTTATATAGTCACATGACATGTTCAGCTCAGCTGGTAAGGAGTTGTGCTTTGACCATGACGGACGGATGTATGTTTTTACCTCTTGTTATGTTATCTGACTCCAGATGTGAAAGAAAGGCAGAATCTTTGCATGTGGTCACTCCTGTGTGGCTTATATTTGGGTTATAATTGTGACAATGAAGATACAATTATTATAAAAAACAGTGCATTTGTATGTAACTGTATTGTTAAAAAAAAAAGGTCTTCAGGGACCATTGGCCCCCGGGGAATCAAAACTAAAAGTTCCACAGCAGCTAAGAAATGGACCTCTAGCAATTGAAGAATAATGTAAGGTGTAGTCTTTCATATACTTAGTTAAGTAAACTTAACTATGTTTCGGTAGACCCAGAAATAAGTAATGTTTTAATTAAAAATTAAGGATTTGAATCATTTCTTTAACCCTAATGTAATTAAATTGTATATTCAGGACATGCTGTTAATGTTTCCAACATAATGAAACAAATCTTTGTTTTTTTATTGAAGAAACTGTTCAATTTGGATTTTTGTTACCTTTAATCTTTTTTTTCTGCATGTAAAATGTCCAAATAAAAACGTCTGAGTGTACTCTCACTGTCAGACTACAACAAACAAATAACAAATAAAGGCAAAAAAAAAAAAAAACAACAACCCACACATAATGGCTAACATGCTGACTCCACCTCACATCCGTCTTTAAAAGAACACGTGCTTATGTCCGTGTTTAAGTGCTTTGCTGTCCCACAGTGGGAACACGGGTGGATGTGTGTGCGGAGCCGGGAGATGTCCTCCTCCTCCTCGCTACACCTGTGCTGCCGCCTCCTGGACGGACGCGACTCCTTTGCAGCGACTGTGCTATAAGTGAACGGACAGCTTATGAGCTCCACTCAAAGCGTGAGAACCACACACAAGGAGCGGGATGGCGAGCACGGCAGCGGCGCAACTCTGCGCCCTTCTCGCGGCGCTCTTACTGGCGGGGACCGTGTCGGTGCGGGGGAACAGAGGGGCGACATCGCCCGACGAAGAGCGGGCGACGAAAGAGAGCGACGCCGAGGCGCCATGTGAGGTGAAAACCGTCACCGTCTCCACTCTGCCCGTGCTCCGCGAGAACGAGTTCAGCTTCACCGGCGGAGCCGCGGGGAACGTGGTCGGAGGAGGGGGCGCTGCTGTTGACGGTGCTGCTGCTGCTGCTGGTGGCGGCGGCGGAGGAGCAGGTGGTCCTGGTGGAGGAGGAACTGGAGGAGGAGCGGGAGGAGGGGGGGAATCCCGACTCCTGTTATTCGTTAGAACAGATCTACCTGGGCGAATTTCAGTAATGGATGATCTTGACAACACAGCTCTCCCATACTTCACACTCGGTAAGAACTGCTGTGGCACTCACTGTGTTTCCTCTCCATGCTGATCATCAAGTCAGTGCTGCCTCACATTTGGGCTCATGTAGACACGCACACACACTCTTTAGTGGCTGTTTTCACCCTGAGCTACTGTCTCAAGCTACACGCACCTGTCCTGGCTCCATCAGCCTTGTTTTGGGGTTTCTTGTTTCTTGTTTTGGGATTCTTGTCCTGCTGAAACTGAGCACCACTCATGTTGAAGAGACATTTCCTTCACCCTCTCATTACGTGTCTCCTCTGTTTTTCCTATATTGAGGATTAATAAGATTATGGCTACACATTTGACACATGGTGTTCCAATCAAGAGCACCTGATATGTGTGTATTCTTAGATGTGCACATGCTTAAAGGGCTGTTTCGCCCAGGTGAAGAATAAACTAAAAATCATTATGATGCTTTATGTTTGTTTAATTCACATTGTATTACAATGTTGAATTCAATTTGACCTGTTTTTTTTGGTTTTGTTATAATTGACAGAAACACAGTGATGGAGCAGTGTGGGGCTATGATTTTCTTTGAAGGAGGTGTTCTTTATTTGGTCAATTTTATTTATTTTTTTCAATCCCAACTTCCTGTGTTGTTTCGGGGCGTGTATCTCAGATCCGCTGTCTGGTGATCACATGACACGTTTATCTCTGTAAACTGTATATTCTTTGGGTGAAGTGGCCCTTTGTTAGGCATCATAACAACACAACACTTGTATTTGACTGGTCATGTGAAGTTCTTTGTGAAAGCCACTTTAACAAAAAAAAAAAAAAAAGATCTTCAGAGTAGCATCACTGTGTCGCACTAAGATGAGCAGATTATGCATGAAGGAGCTCTTGCACACACACACACACACACACACACACACAGTGTGAGTAATGTGAAAAAGGCATGTGCTTGTGTGTTTGCCTCTTTGATGTGTGAGCCAAGCATCTGCGTTCAGACTGTGTGTCGGTGTCTGCATCAGATGGACATGCAGCACACACTTTTTTTTGGCTCCTTGAATGTAATAAACCCCACAAAGGCGGTGTATAATTGCAAAAAAAATGTTGTTTCTCAGTCCCCAGTCAGTCAGTGCAGGGTTTCTAACTTGCCTCAGTATGACAGAAAACGTGTTTGATGCAAGGCTTGTTACACGATTAGAGACTATGGAGAAAATCCATGATAATGTCTCGTTACTTCAATTTTCAGACTCTGTCTTCCTGCTCCCCCCCCCTCGTAGTCTGAATTTCATTCTCTCTCTATGGTTAGTGCCAACCTGAACTAGCTGTGTGAATCAAAGACAGGCAGGCAGACTGAGGGCCGGAGCATTAAGCTAGTAAATCACTTTCTATTCTCATTAAGGACAGCCATTGACTAGTGAGAAAGGCCTCTCTGTCCTCACAGTCAGCCAGCTAGCAAATTTGCTGCTTCACCCTTTCCAGTGCATGACTGCATGCTGTGGAGGGAGGATGGGGGGGGGGGAAAGACGGGGGCTTCACCCGTTCCATGTTTATCATCGTTGACAACATGGTGTATTTGCCGTCCGTTCTTTTTTACAACAGAGGTTTGATGAAGGAATCATTTAAAATAGTTTTAAAAAATATATGTACCGAGGAAATTGTCCCAGTTCCATTTGACAAGACTTTAGTGAGGACAAGTTTGACACTGTTTGGAAAAGTATTTGAATTACAAATGTGTTCACTCGTGCGTCCCGTCGCACTGCAGAATAAAATCTTTATTTGTCATGTCCATAATAAATCATTTTCCCTACAAACCCTCTGAAATTTAATGGAAATTCATATCATCAAGCAAAACACAAGTGGCGGCACTGTGGGTTTATTTGTTTTGTTTTCTTTGCTTGCATAACTGTCAAGCTGTCACTCTGACACTTTAGTTGGCATGCGGTTCCTGGTCGGCCGGTAAACTAGTCAAAATCTCCAAAAAAAAAAATGAATTTTCCACAATGATATTATGTGAGACCCACAGCCCACAGGCTGTGTGTCTTGACGATCTTGTATCGTGGTTTGTGTCGATTGGATAATTCTGTTAAGACTCTGACTTGGACATTGTGACCTTGTGATGGTTTTTTTTTTTAGCAGTATTCATCGTCTCGGTGCGTTACGTCATCTCCGCAGTCGTCGCAGAGTTCCGCTCGCCAAATGAAACGCGTTGAACATCGGGAAAAGACAGCGTTGCTGGTTTAGTAGAACAAAAGGAACAGACTGTGTTACATACACGCAGCGGATTCCTCATTATCGCAATTGCATTTGTTGCATCAATTTCTATCACTTTTCTCTTTCCTATTACTGTTGTGAATTGTGATGCCACAGGAAGCTTAAGCCTCCCCAAATACACATGGAGATACACACACATATTTAATAGGCTGAGGCGTCGCTATTCATTTTTTTTATCCTCTTTTTCATTTTATATCTTAATACCCACAGCAAATTCACTTTAATGTCTGATTTGTTGGCATGTTGGGATGTTTTGGGGTGACGGTAGCTCAGTGATAGAGCGAGTCGCCTTTCAACTTGAAGGTTGTAGGTCTACACGCCGATGTAAGACACTTAACCTCATGTTGGTCCTGATGCTGCCGGCTGTATAGAACGTGTGGCTGAATGGCAGAACTGTAGTGTAAAGCAGCTTTGAGTGGTCATAACTGATGCAATGCTCTAATAATAGCAATAGTTACTTTAACTCAATAACAAGAACTTGCACCACACAGATCTCTAACACATCACTCACTATTTATTATATTTGACAATTTACTGCAATTTTACGTTATCAATATGTTTCTTTCTTTCTTTCTTTTTATGCTGCCATAATTATGACATACACAACATACATTATCTCAAGGCACTCTGTAGCAGGGGTGGGTCTAAATATCAATTTGGTGATATATCGTCGTCCTCCCTCGTGCATTACAGTCATCGATGCGCCAGGGTCAATTATCGTTATTTTAATTCATAAATCAAGGTGCTCCACAGTAAACTGTCTCTGCCAGTTTCACTGTGCTGCTCACATGAGTGAGGGAAACTTGGGCTGAAGAAGAGGGCGTTTGCGGCGGGATAATGGCAGAGAAAGCTGTGTTAAGAGATGCCCCATCCACGTTCAATACATAGACTTTATGCACTTTGTTCTCTATGTTGTGGATAAATGGAGAAATCCTGCACTTTTAACTTTTCACAGGCGTTTCATTTTCTTCACTAAGACAGATATCGTGACGCATGGCATTATGATTATCACAGAATCGTTGAATCATGATTATTATTGGTATCGTGGACCATGTATCGCATAGCATATCGTTAGGTACCCTGTGATTCCCACCCCTACTCCTATCTATCTCTCTATATATATGTATATTTATATATATATATGTGTGTGTATGTATATGTATATGTGTGTATATGTATGCATATATATATATATATATATATGTATGTATATGTGTACCTTTACAGATCAGGCAAGACTGATCTGTAAAGGTACAAACCCTGAAGTAGGTTCTTTCAGTGGAAAAAAATATCAGCTGTGTTTCTTTTCAGAACCAGCCTTTAATAAATGTGAATGTCTGTCGCTGACTGACACACTCTTAAAGTCATGAAGTTTCACTCTTGGTCAAACAAATGCCTTTTGACTGAGGGGGGAAAAAAAAAAACCCTCACTCACTCATTGTCTCCCGCTTTATCCTCCACACGAGGGTCATGTTGACACTGGGCAAATTACAGGGTACACCACCTGGACTGGTCACCAGTCCATCACAGTTTATTCACTCTCACATCCACACCTGTGGTCAATTTAGAGTGTCCAATTAACCTCTACACGTTTTTTGACTGTGGGAGGAAACTGGAGAACCCAGAC
This sequence comes from Solea solea, assembly GCF_958295425.1. Classification (NCBI taxonomy): domain Eukaryota; kingdom Metazoa; phylum Chordata; class Actinopteri; order Pleuronectiformes; family Soleidae; genus Solea; species Solea solea. Next base: position 10,750,521 of record NC_081152.1, read on the forward strand.
AAAACCCACACACACACATGGGGAGCACTTGCAAAGAGAATAAAACAGTTTTATTCACTTTAAAATAAAAGGAAAACAATATGAAATATCAATGTAATTAGTAAACAAACAGCCTTTATTGTCTAGTGTCTGGATGCGTGCCGGGTAAGTCAAACTACACTCATGGAATTAAGTGTTGAACTTTTGAACTGGAGGGCTTTAGCGTTAACAAAAAATAGGGTGTATTTCTGTGTGGTTTTAGTCTGCCGAGTGCAGAAAGTCTTGGTAATGCGAGTCGGTTGCATCATCCTTAGAAATCCTTGCTAGAGAATTCCATGCTGCTACGCTTTGTCGCACAAAATAATTTTCCGAGCACATTTTAAGTGATGTTGGACCGGGTGGAAATCGATACGTTAAGCAACACGGCTGACTCGGTAAACACCTCATTAGGAGTTCACCTTCTTGAAACCTTCAGGCACTTAACACACGGTTGGAAACAATCACATCTCGTCCTGTCCTGCCCTTTAATCGTCTCTGTCCGCTGTGTCAGCCCTAAACCCTTACACTGTACGTTCACTGTGCGTCTTAATGAACTTTTAAGTGTCACGGAGCCTTTTCCTTCCGTTCAGTCTCCTCTCTTTGCCCCGCTGCGGGAATTACAGCAAACCCTGCTTGCTTAGAGATGGTAGATTAAAGGGAACACTGGTAAAGTGAAAAGGGAAAAAAAAAAAAACCCAGCCTGTACTGGAGCACTTTCTTCCCTGTGGCACAGAACATGTACACACTGCACACATCTCAGTTTAATGTCAGGGGCTGAGTTTAGCTCTGCAGGAAAAGCAATGAACAGGAGGCAAAGGTCAGCCTGAGAGGTGGGAGTTGTTACATGGTGTGGAGCCGAGATGGCGGTGTGAGTTTTTTTTTCCTGCATTTACGTAAGCACATTTATTTTGGAATAAACAACCTCATTTAACAGATATATTGAGGGTGTTCGGAGACCATAGCAAATAGGATTCACGCTGGAGCTTGAGCAGGCTGTCAAATGGTCTATTTACTATCATTTGAACTTCTATAATAAACCTACAGGAGGCACTCTTTTTTTGTCAAGTCAATGCTTTACAACATGCAGTCAGTCTTATTTGTGATGTGAACTTTATTACTGTCTGCGCTATTCAGTGGATTTTTTTTCTTTTTAGCACAGACATTTCAGCCTCTTTCATACACTGCAGAATAGCAGGTTTACAAAAGAAAAGAAGGTCTTTGACTGTGGCCCCTCACCTGCTCTAACTCAAAAGCATCATTGTTATTTCCTTTAATTCTTTTTAATATGAACTTAAAAGGTGCATATGCTCCCACTGTGATTTTTCAGTTAGTGGTCATATGTCCTGAAGGTCCCGTCTGCAGTTTTCATTACTTAGCAAATTTATTTTACCATTGTTACTTTGTGCTGCTAGTGTTGAGGTATTCATACAGCACTAAGTAGACTAGAATGGAACAAACACTCCAAACACTGACAAGAGTAGGAAGCGCTGACAGCTTTTTGAAGAAAATGTCATCATATTATTGTTGCTCATGTCTTAAAACATAGAAACAATAATATTTTCTGATATTGTTTGCCAGAAATACAAGTACAATACAAAATCAGGATTGGATAATTGGTTACTTTGTGCAGCCCATGTCTCTCCAGCAAAGTAGTGGCTTGCTATCTGCAGAGAGAGGAGTCTCCCCCATGTAGGCATGCGTCTCCAAGGTGCTGTCACGGCTGTGGCTTTGCCAGTGTCACTTGGTTTGTGCCGGGTCCCTCTTGTGCAGTCACTCAGCGCTAACACAATCATTTGTTTTTCTGAATGTCATGTAAACACATTAGTCCGATTAGAATCAAGCTAGTCTTAGTCGGACTAACATACCGGGACAATGCGATACATAGTCCGATTTACTCCTGCATGTATACGCTTAGTCGGACTTGGCGTTCTGTCTGTTCATGCACCCAAATTTCCTCCGATGTATAAACTGCAGTACTGTTGCCGGAAAAGAACAAACAACACAGTGGCGTCAGTGAGAGCAAAAGCTACAGAGAAGACCCACTTTCGGATTGAAAGATGCGGCCAATGAATACATTTTCTCCTCCGCGTGGTCCTGTTGCCTGTCTTAGTCGGACTATGGCCTTAGCTCGATTAAACTACATGTAAACATACTGACATAATATGACATGGTGAGAAACCTTGAGTGAGTGCTGGATCCTAAGGGGTACTACTTCAGATGGTCTATGAGACTGCAGCATGAATTTTAAACATGGCATTACAGCTCGGATGTGAACTTTACACCCCAAAAATAAAAATTTAGATAAGTGACAAATCCCTCCTAGTCCTATTGCCTTGCAGTCATGACGAGCATTCTTGCTTTAGTCTACGGAGCCATTTCTGATTGAAATATAATGAACTAAATGCAAGCTAGTTTGTATAATAAAAGCACTTATTATTATAATATAATTTTGTAATGATGCATCATCAATGGGAGTGTTCTTATGGGAAGTCAGGAGTGCAAATGCGTTTCATCCATGAAGCCTCTTGGATTAGAGGTGAAATGCCTTCTTGAAAACTTAAGGAAGTCCAGTTCCCTATGATTACTCTCCTGAGGATACTATGACCTGATTGACTGAGAAGACTTTACAGATGTCTCCTACGGGAAGCTTATATGTCCTACGGAGAGCAAGGATTATGGTCATTTGGTCTGATGATTAGAGACATAACTAATGACTTTAAAAGGTTGAATGAATTGTGGTCCAGCAATCCATGCTGGTTTCTCATCTTTGCAGAAGCCTTTTTTCGGTAATGCTTTGTTGAACCACCACCGTCTCTTCCCCTGCCTCGTGGCAATGTGGACAGCTTTGATCTCACGATAATCAGTTGATCGTTACCATTGCCGAGTGGCGCATTGTAGTTATCTTTCACAGAATGAACAAAGACGTTTATGTAAATATCCCTAATGAATGCACCAGCTCAGAGTTACTTGCCTTTTTCTCCCTCTGATTTATGCAGAGCAACAACTTACTCCTTTTGTTCCTGTATTTTTTCCTGTTTTTATTAATTGGTAAAAAAAAAAAAAAAAGGATCAAAGATGATGTTGGGCAAATTAGTTTTATAGAAAATGAAATAGTTTTTCCCGTTTAGCATTTCCTTTTTGTTTGTTTCGCAGCTGTTGTGCGTCAGAGAAGATGCAATCTCCTTTTGTTGACTCACTGTAAAGGAGTAGGTAGATTGTGATTAAGTGCTGGTCCTTCTTTCTTCATAAACGTGACGTATGAGCTTTGTTTACTCGTGTGTCAGACAATGTGTGCATACTCGTTCACATGTAATTGGAGACTCTTTTTGTATGTCCATGTATGCATCCTTTAAATTGCAGTGAGTAACTTTTTTGTGCTGTTGATGTCGTCCGCCTATATTTAGTCTTCGTCAACCTGACAATTATTCACTTGTTGCTGGGCGACATGCGATCGAAGTGCTGCTTTACTGAGAAATCGGCGTTGTGTGGAATGTTCCGGTACAGTAACAGCAGTTTGTATTGTGTATATTAAGTTGTGCACTGCAGTTTAGGTACTTTAACCAACCTCACGGCTATTTTTGCCACTCGCTTTTTATTTGGAATCTTCACACAGCTTCAGAAGCTTTCAGTAACAGGCCTAACTAAGGATTATTTTTGGTATTATTGCTACGTTACTGTCACGATGCAGACTTACACCTTGCGTGCACTTCAAGATCTGCATTAAAATGAAAAGGGGAAAGAGTTTGATGTTTTAGATTCTGCCTCGCTGATGGATTTTCAGCAGAACGTTGTCACAGTACCGACCATGTAACACCCATACGTCTACCTTTATTGTTGTTCCACTTGAGCAATATTTTACCTGCATATGTATCTACAAATCTATATGTAAATCTGTACCAGTATCAAAGAGCAGCCTGGATGCTTTATCTAACAAGAGAACATGTTGCACACAGATTCCCAAAAGATTCATAACCTTTTTTTTTTTTTTTTTTTTCCTTGTGTACTGTAGAGGGGCTTTCTAGTCTGTACACTGAATGCATAATGTGACACTGATTTATAAATGCAATTCCATTTAGTTGCTCTTTTTGCTCCTTGGGTTCCTCTGGTGTGTCCCCTTCCACATAATGGAAAGCCCCATGTGACAAAAACTGTGTAATGTATTTGCTTCCTTAGTAAAACATGGTTTATAATACGGGCCAGACATTTAAAGCGCAGGGATTTCTGGTGAACATCGATCGACTTTTTTTAAATGTACATACGAAACGCAGCCGTGCCGAACAGTTCAAGTTTGCCTAACGTACCCTTGAGCTCATCTTCTGTGCACAAAATAGCCATCACACCAAACTGCTTTGGTAAATGGAAAGACGGACAAACATGACCTTCTCAGACAAAGCCTGGTCTGATTGAATAGGAGACAGGAAATGGAAGGGCAGCTCTTCCATCAAATGTTATTTGGACAACGAAACAGCATTGAGCCCACGCAAAGAAAAAAAAAAATCTGGTTTCCATAGATGATTAACAAATATACATTTGTTATACATCTTACATTTTCTCGGAACCTGCCAAAGAGTGACCGTTTCTAGCAGTTCGATATTAGTTCAGTAGTCTGGGATGAACTTGTTTTTCTCCTCTGCTTCTATCCAAATCTGTTTTATTTCACTTTCTCATTCGGGCAAGTCGATTAAAAAAAAGTCCGTCGTCCCGCTGTTTCTTTTTAAGAACACATGCAGGTATTAGTATTGCACATTTCCTGCAACAACGGGTTGGTTTGTATTGAATGTGAGTGAATAAATTTGTATTGGGGGGCTGAAAATAAAATAGTACATATAAACATAATGCTTACATAGGGATTTTTTTTCCCTCAGCTACTCATTCACGCTGACTGCAATATACAAGGAGAGAGAGAGAGAAAGAAAAAACAAACAATTTCTGCAGTTTATTCCCTTGATGTGAATGTGGTTAATACGAATGATCTCTTGACTGTAAAAACAACCCTTAAAAACATAAAAAGTCGACATTTATTGAATATTCCCTTTAAAGAATCGCCACAGTTACGTGGTAAAGGGGAGTTTTGTCTTTGTCTGACAAATCCTGGGTTTCAAAACTAATGTAACAGCCAATTTCCCTCTCTTTTTATGTACACAAGTAGACTTGGACATGAAAAGTGAGAGCCACTGCTAACTACTGTGCGAAGACTCGAAGGAACACAATGGAGAAGTAATCCGTCCAACCCCTGACTGTGTAAACTAAATGAAACATAAGAGAAAAAGCCCTGTAGAGAGAGAGAGACTGTACAACTCAGGTTGTGTGTGTGTGTGTCTGTTTGTGTGTGTGTGGACAGGTTTTTTTTGTTTGCTGCTCACATTTAAAATTCTGCTTGGAAGCGGCAGTATTGCTGGGAAATGTTGACCCTCGTGTTGGTGCTATCAGGGTGCTCAAGAGCAGGTGGGTGTTTCCTTTGCCGGGGCAAAGCTCCGAGTTGCATGCAAGCTCTACCTTATCTTGGGAGAGTTGTAATGAAAATGCTGCTGATGCTGATACTCTGTACCGGCTCTCTGTGTGTGTGTGAGAGTCCCGTAAGAGGAGCAGATTTTGACTTTTTTTTGTTTTGTTTGTTTGTTTGTCTGTTTGTTAACAGTTCATGGATATGCCAACTCCTCAACTGCGTTAACGTGCATAATTAATTTAGTGGCTATGAAAGGATCAGTCAGTCGTCAGAGAGCGGAGTTTATTTTCAAAGCGTCCTTTTCTCTTCTGCATCCACTTCCCTCCAGTGACGGAATTGCCAAAAATAATCTGCAAAGTGATTCGCTCCATTACAGCGGGTTGTTTTTTTATGTTTTTTTTTTTTACATTTCTTAGAAATAGCCTCGTTTCATGTCGAAGTTCACGTGATAATTTCAATCATAAAGCACGGGTGATTTTGATGTCACATGTCCTTGTTGCTAAAGGAGATGGAATTGCACAAAATGACATACGTTATTTGCAAAAGTGCAGGGTTGGGTTCATTAAATCGCCAATCTTCTCACGTGGCTCACATGAGAGTGAATTCACTCCTTCATCTCTGTCTTCAAAGAGAGCGAATGGCCTGTAAATGTCCTGCTACTGGTTGACAGTAGGAGGACACTGAGGAGGACATTAGATTTCCACATCACAGACGGGCTGAAGGCTCAGTTGTGCTCGGTTTGGTCTTCAGCTGCTCTCTTTCCCTCTTGTTCTTGTATCTTTCATGCACATCTATTGACACCAACCTGTGCCTTTATTCTGAATTTGTCATATTTCTTTCTTCTTTTTTTTTTCTCCCCTCCCTTTGGCCTAGAGAAGGTTGTGCTCTGCATTTCAATCAAGCATAGTTCCAACAAAATCTGTTTTCCTACCCTGTTTTGTCATCTTTCCCCCCCCCCCCATGATCTTCACGAGGGTGTAGCTTTTGTTTTGCGGCTCTGTTCGCGTGCACTGTTCGTCCGTTAATTATCGCTGTGGTAATGTATTTAAATTGTCTCGACCAACCTAGTTATTTGAATTACTGAAAGCACATAAGGGTCTTACTTTGCAGACACGAGTGAGCAGCGTGCGTCTCTTTCAAAGAGGGGAAAGGAGAGTCATTGTTCGCATAAGCTGATCACAATGATGTTTAAGACCCATAAAATTTGATCCCCACCAGAATTTGTTCTGCACCTTGGAAACATGCCAGCCCTGCACAGCTCACTTTACTGTCACATCCCTGTGGTTGCTACAAAAGATGTTAAACCTTTTATCTGTGCTGGTGTGTTCGCACCTATTTGCATTCCCTCCAAGCTGTACAATCTCTGAGATTTCCTTTTGAGATAAAAAAGAATTTGCACCATTAATCTCCCCTCGACGGATGTGTTCGCACTCTCATTTTTGGTTATGCTCCATCATTCATGCACATCCATCCAACTTCCTGGTGGAGTTGGCGTTATCTGCACGCGGACACATGTTATAAGTCTTCTTTTTTACCCGGCTGTCAGCTTGGATAATATCAGCCCATTGATTTCAGACAATGCTTCCCCGCTCTCTAATCAGTAAGATGTGACAAAACATTCTAAATGACCCTAGGTTGTATTATTTTACAAATAGCAGATTGTTTATCTAATAATATCTCTTTATTTCACCTTTGAATGGCTGCTGTTGTTGTTGTTGTTTCCATGTATCTGCAAGGCCTACTGGGACATGTTTCCCACATAATTCTTTTCCCAGCAGCGGTTAAATTAATCATTATAGATCATATATATTTGTTTTTTTTGTGTCTTAATTTGCAGCTTTTGCTGCTCACTTATGCAAGTTATGAGTAGCAAGCATGAGTGGCACATGGATATTAAATTTTAGCGGCCTATGCTTGCGTGGATGATGTATGCTGTGAGTTTTCTTTAAACTGATAAAGAAACTATTTTAGAATGACTCAGACATATATACATTTTTTTTTTTTACATACACCAGGAATTAAACATCGCTACACATTTGCTTAGCTGTAGGGGGAAAGTGGTCTTATCGCCTCACACATTGTATGCTTATCCAGGGAAGCTCATTGGTATGTCCCGGCTGTTTCCCCCTCTCTTCTTCATTTGGAGGCATGGCACACTGCATTTTCTTTTTTTTTTCCCAGGTAGTTTGTCTGGCTCTGGATTAGCTCTGATCCAACAGCAATTACCCCTAGAAGTGTAACACAACAGGACATGCTCTCCCGAGGTCACTGTGAGGTGAGGTGTCTCTAAACTGGCTAAGAGCATTGTCGAGGTGAGCAATTGGCACTCGTGGAGTTGCACTCTTTTCTCTTGTGACCACTTTGTGCTTGTTAATTCTCTTCAACATATTCGCAGAATTGAACACTAGCTTTTTAATATGAGAAGTTGACGCACCCCGTCCTGAGCTCTGAGGGCTAATAATGGGTTGCTTTCAGATGTGACAAAATCCTGACTAATAATGAGGCCGCCTGGATTTATATTGATTTTATGGCTGCAGAATTGTCAAAAAAATGTTCAATGAGTGAGTGCCGCTTTCTCCAAGATAACTTTTTACTTTCCATTTACTTTCAATATATGGCAATATATGGATTCAACCGAGAAGCTGACGTCACAAACGCTCTGGTGAATCTTGACATGACAAGTAAATGGGCGCAAAGCAGGGCCGCAACTAACGATTATTTTGATAATAGATCAATCTGTAGATAATTTTCTCGATAAAATTATTATTATTTGCATAAAAACTAAACCACACTCGCTCTTTGTGTCCGTTTTGACGGACAAACGTGCAATTTAAGGCCAATTTAAAAACAAACTTAATGGACAGAAATGCCCTCTGTTTTTTGGTTGTTGTGCTCTAGAAATAAAGTTGACTCGACTTGACAAACTAAACGTGAATTTGTCAAGGTTCTAAGACAAAATACAGTTTTAGGTGACCCGGCATGTGTAGACCTCAGTGGTGAGAAAACAAGGGTTGATAGCTTACACACATAAGCATGTAGCCATGTCCTCTTTCCATCTGTTTTACAGTTTTACACTTTCGGAAGGAGAGAAGCCCAAACACATGCATAATGTCTGGTGTTAATGTGAATTCCACCGCCTCTTAATAAACAAATCACACTTCAGGCAAACAGGGGAGAAAAACACCAAGGTCTGTAGCCAATTTTGAAGCATCTTGGTAGCTTCCACTTCAAAGGACGGTGGGGGGGGGGGAGGGTGTAGATAAAGTTGAAAGAATGCAGGTATAAGCACATGAATACATTTGACTTGCTCTTTGTTCTGGTTCAAAAATAAATGTGGGGCAACATCAGGACCTCCAGTTGCTCAGTGGTAATACAGTTTGTGGGTGAGTCCATCCATCTATCGTCCACCACTTTATCCTCCACATGAGGGTTGCAGGTCACTGGAGCCCATCCCAGCTGACACAGGAGGACAGGCAGAGGACACCCTGGACAGGTCGCCAGTCCATCACAGGGCCGATTGTGAGTCTGTCCAAGCAAACAGACATTGTTCTGTTCACATCTGAGTATCTGTACAGACTTGTACATTTTGTGATTCATCCAAAATTGACTATCCAGTTGGAAAATAATTACATTCCTTTTGGTTGTCATCAGAAACACCTGCCATTTCTTTTTTTCCCTCTCACACCTCTCTGTGTGTAAGGTCTCCAAAGGTGGCGTCCGATCCCCGTGATGGTCAGTGCTCTTGATTTGATTGCGATTCCCGTGGTCACAGGGTAAAAATGATCTAGTGAAGCTGTTTTTGATCTCACTTGGCAATCTGTCTTCATCACCGCTGTAAGCTTTAAACATTACCTCTCCATCAGACTCGGAGTCAAACGGACAAGAGCAATATGGCCCCCCCCGACTGAGTTTGGGTCTCTCATTTCTCTCTGATGGATTTCTATAAATTACAATTCCTTTGTTCTATTATGTAATTCTTGTACCTGCAAGTATATGAATTAGAACTGCTGGTAAACTCTGAGCCTGAGCTACTGTTCAGTCCAAATGTAATGCAGCATAATCCAGGATATGAGTCATCATGTCTTAGAGTGGTTAAACAGAAATGGTCACATAACGACAGACTTATTGTTGCTTAGTCACTATTCTGGTTGGTCTCCTAAATACTTATCTTCATGTAAGTTAAATGAAAAGCAGTGTGGCCAGTGGTCATTTAATATGAACGTGAACATATAATTTGATTCGATTTTTAGTTACCATGTGCAAACCACACCATGGAATTATATGAAGACATCACTATGATTGTTATGGGTTACTGTTAATGATGCAGAACGCAGAGCAAATGACCACTCAACCAGGACCTAGTGATTAGTAATTGATTTACCCATGATTTACAATTATTCATGTGAAGCTCAAAGGGGAGGTTTTTCTTTTTTCCCCCCAGACATAAATGGACTATTTTAAATATGTATTCTGTACTGGAACATAACCAGACCCTTTATTAAGTACACATTATACCTAAAGTAGTGGCTGCAGAGTGTATATCCATGCAGAGACTTTTAGATTCCACCCAGACCTGGTGTCATCATCTGTGGGTGTTCTGTCTGAACACCCACAATCCGTCCAGAATGTGTCCTCGGATCTGCTGTAGCACACATTCGGTGTTTGAGGATTCCAGGCATTTGGGATCTCACAGAAACTTGTGTGACTTCAGAATGTAAACAGACATGGAGGCGGGACTGTGTCCGTACGGTTGTGATGCGTCTTTGAAGGATATGTGAAACAAGCAATCATACCGTTGCCATAAATCCACAAGTTTCTCCTCTTACTCTACCGTCCACGGGGATCGGGAGACGGTCTTCACATTCATCCTCGGCGCACTCTCATTGGTTATTGTGGGGTTCTGCTAACGCCCCAATCGCTCTATCAAATATGTTTAGTACTTGCAATTTGAGATCGGAAAGACTCTGATGACGTGAGACCCCCCCCCCCCCCCCACACTACAGGATAATTTAGCCAGATAATATGTTCAAATCAGCCTAAAATCAGAAGGTACCCACGTTTGGAAGGGACAGATCCGGACTGAAATCTGGCGAATTATTCCCCCAAATTTGAGCTTCCTCAGCTGATTGCTCCAATCAGTGTGCATATTAATTTAGCAGCAGTCACTGCCACGATTTGAACATTGATCATCACAGGATATTTTTTTTTTCTAATTGTAAAAACTTACCTCATGTTACAGCAGCAAGCTCTGATTCACTTCTCCTCCTCCTATCCCCTCTCTCTCTCTCTCTCTGTCACTTATGTGCACCCACCCACACCCACCCACACACACACACACAGAAACACTGTTGGCAGACACATCTGCACAGTCTGTCGTGAAAGCCATAATCTTGCAAACAGCCATGACCTCACTGTGTATTTGAACAACGCGCGGTCCGATCATCTGTGGTCACAGGAGTCGCACTTTAATGCCAGGTGTGAACCGTCGTCCAGATCCGACATCACTTCACTTCAGACCACTGAAGACTGAAGTGAAAGCAGATGTGAACGACCACATTGGCCGACTCCCTCTCGACTTAAATCAGCGGCTGACAAGCACGGGAACAAGGGAACTTGACTTCTCGAGGAGTTGTAGCTGGTACTAATTACACACAAATAACCGAGACTGCTCACTGCACCACTATGTTCACAGATTGCTTACTTCTAAATCTCTGCACCAGTCAACAAGCCTCACACACCTGCTCTCCCTCACTTTCGCCCACTCACTGCGTACACAACCTATGCACTGAACTATCCCTGGAAAAAGAGCTAAGCGCGTTGTATAGGAGTGTGTTTTCTCAAACGGTAAAGTCTTAACCCAGATTCACGGAAAGTAAAAGATGTCGAGCATGGCAAATACGGAGACATCTTTAAGAAAATAAATCACAATGTAATTCCCTCATTTACTTGCCACTGCTGCCTCTTAATGTCTCGGAGGAAATGACTCTTGAAGTAATTTTTTTCTAATGCACATTTACACACATCTTACATACATCTACAACAGCAGCGATTGCTCTAAGGCGGCTCTAAGGGAAGCTCAGCTTCCTCTAAAATGTTGTCATCTATGTTCTGTGTTGTGTTTACATTTCAATGCTAGACGTGCGCCACAACGCGATTTAGAACTCGCGTTGTCACTCGTTCGTTCGGAATCAGCTGTTTATCACGGATGACGGATCGTCTTCCCGTAGCAGCCTCCGCATTACAAACACTTGAAAGCTCAGTTTCTACTGTTCTCTATGGGATGGCACAGAATAGTTTTTTTTTCACTGCAGTTAGCTTGACGGTGATTGGACACATCTTCACTTCCAGGGAAGCTCACCTTCCTTGACAGTTAATGGAAAGGAATGGCGGGCACAGACGCTGGGCTTCTGCATGATGAGTGGAAGAACTGTCTGAAAGGCAGAACAAGGTTTTTGATTGACAGTGTTGCAGTAACACACGCGACAGCAGAGCCTTTTCTGCCCGGGTGGGTCCTGTGTGGATTGTGCGGGGGAAGTCTGAAGACAAATAGCTGGTCGCTGTGTGTTATTTGCTCTGCGACATAGACCCTTTTCATTGGTACATATAGACTGTAAATAAAAACGCTATTATCGCATTTCATCCATCTTCTACACATGAGGTCGCGGGGGGAGCAGTGCCAATTTCAGCTGACATATGGGGCAAAAGGCGGTGTACACCCTGGACAGTTCACCAGTCCATCGCTGGGCCACATGGAGACAATCAACATTCACTCGCACACTCACACCTATGGTCAATGGAGTGTCCAATTTACCTAATCCCCATATTGCGTGTTTTTTCTAACTGTGGGAGGAAGCCGGAGACCACGGAGAAAACCCACACACACACACAGGGAGTATAGCATTTCAGTTTTACATAATTATCGTGTTTCCTGCTGAATTTATGTAAGAATTTATGTCGAAATAACTGAGCCTGAACGACCAGCAACCGCGACTGGTCTACAAGTTTGTATAATAATGCACACACTATGAGGTTTAAGACTGGTAGAAGTGAGTTAAAGTTACCTTGACAACAACACTTGTCTGTATGTGGTCACCTGTCAAATATTGAGGACCGTTCACCATCCACATGCTCAAACATCCAAAAACTGCTGCTCTCCCATCTGTGTGACAAGTCCCAGACCCCGAAAAATGACAGCAATGATGGATGCAATGTCTGGAAGCCAACATATTCAGGCCTGCTTCCAAAAATTTAGTAGATAGTGCTTTAGGAGAATAGACATTTTGGTATATGGTAGACGAACTGATCATCATACGAGCGTATTGCCCTGTGCGCCCTCCACCCATTAGTCCAACAGTGTGATCACTGTTCTGTAACATGACCGCAATCAGGACAAATGCACTATTAACTCTGTAATGAGACAGCTCAACAAACAGAATTAATGGGTCCATTCATAATGGCACTTTCCAGTGATCAACATTTAGTTAGGCCTGTAACTATGGTGTCATAGAGAATGTTTAGCCTCGGCTGATGTGTTGACACAAATCTTTGGATGATGTTTCTGATTTGTAACTTTAAGGCAACAAACTGTAGACCCCTGACCTGTGCGTTTTTTTTTTTTTTATATATATACTGGAGTGAATTCTTCCACGATAGAAATGTCATCAAATATTTGTGAAACCTTGAGGTAACAAATGTTCACAACCCCTATTGTGCAAGGTTAACTGTTGTGAACACATCATTATTCCGCTTCTGCAGATCACAGCTGAAATACAATCATTTCACAATCCTCGAGATTTCATTGAAATCTGTTCTTTACTTTTATAATTGTGCGGCTTACAAACAGGCAGACAAATGGGCAAATGTGGCCAAACACATCACCTCCTTGGCAGAGTAAATAAAACATTTTGTTACAACTTGGATACGGCAAACATTTATCCTCCACCTCTGAGGCTTTCGCTCTTAAGTTTTGGGTATTTTTGCCTTTATTTAATAAAACAGTGGAGACGACACAGTGAATAGGAGTAGTAAGTTACGGAATGATGCATAGTAAATTATTTACTATGCCAATTTCACTGTCAAGCATGTTTTGGACAATGTGGTATTGCAGTTGATTTATTTAATTTTATAAAAATACAAAATATTATATATTGTATTTAGGGATGTAACGGTTACCAGTGTAATTAATTAGTAACATTAGTAAAATTCCCGATAGTGAAGGTTACCGTATTAGTTTTAATAACCATGGTAACTGCAGTGGATAATCACAGTGTGGAAAACTAACTGTATTTAATACGTGATTTTGTTAAGTGTTTGCATTTTGATTGTTTGATTGATTTTACTAAATCTATTTAAATATAAAAGTCAATCTCAATTAATCAATGTATTAGTGTTTTTTTTCAACATTTTGACCATCTTTTAAGGTATGAAATTCTCATTCAGTTACATCCCTAATTGTGTTGGTGATTAATAAACTATTTAAATCTTAGCTGATTGTTTACACGTAAATGCCTTGCAAAATGAGCCAGATTATCCACATTTATTTATAAATACAATTTAAATGTCCAATGCCAGCTACTGTATGAATTGTTTTTCTATTTAACTGTTTTAATTAAATTCAGAATTTGACATCCACAATTTTTCTACATTAAAGATGTAACGTGTTAAAGATAAACACGACAGTCAAAAGCCTTTATCTGCAGGATTTTCACAGTTTGATATAAACAGCGGTCAAATGTTAAGGTAAAGTTAAGATGGCAATAGTTAGATGTTATTATAAGAACATTAAAAAGAACATCAAAACATTAAACAAACTCCTTAATAATCAGATGATGGATTTATTTTTTAGCACTTTACTTATTACATCCACGGATCTAATGGGATTTTCCAGACAGACTATAATGATGAAGTAGGCAGATGATTGTCAGGATGTTGCCACTCATCAGTCATATTAATTTCATTTATGTGTCATTATTACAGTCTCTTAATGGATGATGGCTGCTTGCAGTCGAGTGCCGTGCTCCTTAACCTAATTGAGTTTCAGCCAGTGTTTTTCCCCACTATGAAAACTGCAACTGCAACTTCAGTGTGATGGTTTTTTTTCCCAGCGGCGCCCTGAAAACCATTGCTTTGACCACTTACTGCTGATTAGCAGTGGATTTGAACAGGGGGGGGCCTTAGTTTGCAACCTATTGATCCGGTGACTGCTGAAGGTCACGCGGCTTAGCAAAGTCAACCTCGAACACAACGATGGCGTGTTTTTAGTGTATTGATTTATTTCACGGTCAGTCCTCTTAGACAAAACATGCTTGCTTCTACTGTAGGGAACTAACGATGGGATACCGCCCATCAGAGCAAGAATACATTGTTCAAACAAAAGTATAGCAAGTTGGACTTGTGTATGCATTTTTCATACTAATCAAATCCAAGAAGTTTTATAGTTTATTATTAGAATATTACAGCATGCTGTTAGTGTCTGAAAGCCTTGAGCTATTGCCATTGTGCCATTCAAAACTTGCTCATTGTTGCATTCCTGGTGCTTGGCCTGTTTGACTGACATAAGCCATTTGATTAGTCGTGGGGCCATTTCCCTGCTAAGGTCGGACAGATTCCTAATGATGTGTTGTGTGGTTTTATGGATTCTTCCCGTGAGGATTGGGCTAAGCTACCGTAATAAGCTGTCACTGAGGCAGAGTCACCCATTAGGAGCCACTCGTAAATGTCCATATTTTCCTCGAGAGGTGGAGGTGAGAAGTGCCTCAATTATGTCACATTCATCACACAGCGTAACAGTTAACCCTTTCGAGTCACAATGAGCTTTGGCTAAATTGGACCACGCGTGCTTAGAAGTTGTTCAAATGTATATTAAAATGTTGTCTACCTCTGGGAAGGTGATGAAAAGTTGAGACTGAGCAGGACTGAGAATGCCAAAGCCGTCCTTCGATCATTGTCCTCGGTTTTCAATAGTCGACGGGCTCAGGAAAGATGTAAACACTTTGTTTGGTCCTTATTTAAAAATGCAAGTCTCGTTGTGCTTATGTGTTTGTGTTGTGCGTCTTAATTTGGTGCTCGCGGTGTCTGTAAACTGTTGATACAGCCCGTTTTAATCAATGTTTAATAGAGGCTGTAATATTGACGCCCCGTTGCGAGGATGCAGTTAACTGGGACTTAATGTTGCTCTTATATCTAATTTCCGATCCATATATATGAGGGGAATTACAAGGCCGCTCTCACTGTTTGTTTACCTGTGCGTATGTGTAATTACTCTTTATCTGCCTCATGGTGTTTATCTCCATGTGCCAAACTAGACCTTGTTGTCGCATTCTCAGTCTCAGCACACCCATATGGCAAGTCCACCTTTTAGTTGTTGCCTTTGTTGACTATAGTAGAACGCAATCGCCTCGAGTCTCATGGATTCATAGGTCCCACGGATGACTAGGGAACACAAGATTTGTCTCCAAATGGTTGCCAACATGCAGTAGAAATGATTGCATTGCTTTGTAACCGATCCATTTGGTTATGTAATGGATATACTGTTGCCTGTGTTTGTTGCTTTTCATCAATTTTGACTCACAGATCATTGTTTTATATCAAAAACAGGTTTTCTCACAGGGGAGGTCATACTGGTTTCTCTTCATGTTGTATAACTTTGTCTAGGGTATACATATTTTACATAGAATGGGTCCTTCCATCCATCTTCTACTGCTGTATCCTCCACATGAGGGTCACTGGTGCCAATCCCAGCTGACATCCTGTACGGGTTGCCAGTCCATCACAGGGCCACTTATGTCGCTTTTCCACTACACAGTTCCGGCACGGCTTGACTCGGCACATTATTTTTTCTTTTTGCTTTTCCATTAGTGAGTGTAACTGGTACTTTTTTTTTAGTACCAGCTCTGACGAGGTTCCAAGCGAGCTATATGTGACGTCGACAGACTGCCGACCACTGATTGGCAGAGTGTCGTCACTGGAAGAGTCATGAGCGCGACGTCTGACACAAATTTGAACTGAACAAAAGACTTCCTGAAGAGATTCGTTAATCTCCGACACATCTGGGAATGTTAACAGAGGAGTCTTTGGCGTATTTAGCGACAGCACTGCCGAAAGTGGCGATCGCGATCGGCAACCCCTTCCGCCGTATTTTTCAGTTCAGTTCACTGACTGAGTGTGAGACGGCGCTCATGCAGGAAGTACTGAGCAATTCTGTAAACAAATCTTTTAATTAACTGAGTCTAATGATTCTGATGATGCTGGAACTGTAAAGTGGAAAAGCGCCATTAGAGACAAACAACCATTCACTCTCACTCCTAGAGTGTGTCCAATTTTCCCATATTTTTGGACTGTGGGAGGAAACCGGAGAAAACCCACACACACACACACACACAGGGAGAACATGCAAACTACCTTGTTCCAAACCGGGTCGTGAACCCTGGTCTTCTTGCTGCCACTACACCAACCGTATGGAGAATGGGTCCATATTTGTTTGTTTTTTTTCCCATTTTTTTCCAAGGTACATTTATGCAATCTCTGGTTTTATCGGAGCGTTCAAAGTCAAGAGTCACCTCATTCAAACCTGATTTAATTACCGACTGTTGAGGTTTTAATTAGATTTATGTCACAGCCAGTTTTATATTTGCTTGATTGAGTCTGGCTATAATATCACTCTGTGAGATGTACTTTATTAACTGCCATTTCGTTTGACTGTCTGAATTGATGCTCAGGTTCTTACAATGATGCAATACACGGCTTTTTTTCTATGGACGACAAAATGAACACTCCCGCAACACTACACCTGGCATTGATATGCAAATGCACGATGATTCACGAGCCGTGGAATCTCAATTCGCTTTTCACGACACAGAATAGACTAATTTCTAATAAATACAGAGTAATAAATGAATCGACAAGAGCGTCATTTCCCGTACAGCTCTTGTACGTGTTTATTTATTCATTATTTCGGTCAAATATGGAGGTGGAATTCACCTTTTTGTCTCACAGTTTATTCTGTTTTCTCTCTCTCTGGCATGTTTCAAGAAAGAAAAGCATCAATGTTTTTAACCCTCCGTTTGACCTTTAATGTCAAACTCCCGCTGCTTCCCACCGAGCAGGGACTGCCAAATTTCTACTACATCTACATTTGTTTTGCCAGGTTTTGTGTGTGTAACGGCTTTCCTTTTACGCTGCACATGGCTTGGGGGCAGCTACATAATTTAGTTGTCTGAAGCGGTGACCTCGTCTAAGTTGTGACAAAAGAATTTGTTATACTCTTGGCATTTCTTAGTATTTTACATATGTGGCCCCTGTGGGAGCTTAGGACTTTCTTTCATAACAAGTTTGAAAAAAGACGATGGATTATATCCGGCAAAAGCTTAAAAAATGTGCTTGTGTGTCTTTTTATTTACCTGTAAATCATCCCAGAGGAGCATTTTCTGCCTATAATGACTTAATTAACTCCCATTAACCAAATTGTTGAAACAAATACAGGTGAATTAAAAAATCTGGCTTTCAAAATATTGGGGAAAAAAAAAACCCCGGATACATAACACAACATTAAAATGGGCTTTGCCAACATGTATTTGTATGTATTTGTTTGCAAGTCCTGCCAACACGTTTTTATGTTTTATTTTTTTTTTTACTTTTGCTTAGATGTACTGTCTCAAACCATTAAAACACAGAACTGACTCACTTTCGCAGTTGCTGTTTCAGCACGAGGGATCATCGTCGGGAGGAAACGAGAAGTCAGCACTTCTGACTGAACTGCTCACATGTCGATTTGCAGCTGCAAACGGCACCGAACTGAGAAGAATCAAATGAAATTCATAGTTATTCCACTGGGACTGCATAGATTATCAACAACATTGCTAATGACTTAGCCTTAGTGGTATTTATGGAATGGCTGTTGCTGGATTCTGTCGGTTGAATCATCATTCGGCTGGTTCTTTCTTTTCGTGGCACAGAATGGCACAGAATGTGAAAATGCCAGCAGACTGACGGGTCTCTGACTGATGATTTGAATCTGGGCAGTGATGAAAGTTGTTTTCCCTGTGTCTGTGTGGGTTTTCTCCACTCACTTCCTCCCACAGTCATGCAGATTGACATGAGATTAACTGAAGACTCAAAATTGCCCGTAAAGGTAACTTGTTTTTCTCTGTATTCTGTCTCTCGTCAGATGGATTTAGTTCTGGCTCCAGGTAGAGCTGTGTGTCTGCGAGAATCTGGTAATCCAGATTTCTTTGTCTAGTGAGAGGAGAAGAAGGAGCTGAAATGGTGGAAAGCCTGCCGTTAACCATCACGATAATCAGGCCGCCTGGATTTAGTTTTGATTTTATGGCTGTAGAATTGTCAAAAAAATTGACACGCGCCACAGTCCAGAGGGCTACCGTAATGACAAGTATATGGGCGCAAAGCTCTGTTTCTCTGCTTTACGGTATCCATCCATCCATTTTCTACCGCTTTATCCTCCACATGAGGGTCGCAGGGGGCGCTGTGCCAATCTCAGTTCGAGTTATCACAAACGGTCTAGGAGTTACGGTAATGAGAAGTACGCATGCCATTGGTAACAGAAGAGTTAAAGTCTTAAATACAATTCAAAAGCAACCGTCTACTATATTTCCTTATCGATACAGCGTTTAAATGAATCATTCCCGTGTTATTTCAGTATTTTCTTATACCCCCAGCCCCAGTTCACAGGGGAAGTGGTACACATGGGTCGATACGCAATGCAGTATATTCCAACAAAATAAATGTTGGTTATATTTTGTTGGCTGTGAGGGGGAAAAAAATGAAAGAGAGAAAAAAGAGAATTGTTAATTTCAGCAACATCACTGACAAGGTGATCTGTCAATTATACAAAGGATCAAGGTCATTGATTTTTTTTTTTTTGTTAAACATTGCTTTTGGGTTTTTCACTTGTATTTATTCAGCACATTGAACAGCACAAATGGATTCGATTCAAGGCTTGGCAGATTTCTCAATTGTCTTTGTCAAAACAAGTCGTGCATACATTTTTTTAAGGGATGGGTAAAGTGATCATTTACGCTCTCCTTATTCATGTAAAACCTCGGTGTCTTTGTTCTTCGCATGAGGAAATTGAGCCTTTGTATATTCTGGACATGGCCAGTGATGTTGATAGGTTTTTGGTGTCGGTATAAATAAAAATGTGTTTTTCTTGAGAAATCAGAGTGTTAAAGTCCTGATTGATGGTCCAATACGGTCGTTATCATTAATGGATGTATTTATGTGCAGTGTTACAGGATTTAGCTTCCGTAGTGAAAAATGTGGACCATAAAAGCCCACATTTGGCAACCTCCGTACATTTTTATGCCACTAATCCACCATGTACAGTAAACGGAAACATTTCAGTTATTTTTTTGCGGGAGTTCAAAATGAATCGGGAATTAGAAAATGAAGAATAAACATCTGATTGGTTACACAAAGAAGAATACGACTAGAAACGGTTGAGGTTCTGGTTGTGCCTCTGACTAGAAGATGACCTTCTTTTCACACACACACACACACACATACAGGTAGCACTTTCACAGTGGAGAACTCCAGTTTACAACAATAACACACCCATTATCATTGGTGTGAAAATAAACGCCAAAGAAGTTGATCAACAAGCACAAAGAGCAGCAGGCAAACTAATGACAGATGAGACTGTTCTTCTTTCTCTAAACTTCACTCTGGAATATGATTGATTTTACTCGCACGTCACATTTGTTTTCCACTGACTCAGTATTGAGTTAACAGTAAGTGTAGCTGCGCCAGAGATAGTAGTGTTTTGTTTTTGTGTGTGTGTGTGTGTGTGTGTGTTTTTCAAACCTGGAAATGATGATGTCCTTGAATGCCTCGTTTTGTCCACAAACCAAAATGATTCCGTTTCTTTGTTGTGTAAAGCAAAGTGACCAGAACATATTCACATTTAAGAAGCTGACAAATCACATAAGTTGTATTAATTCTTTACTTCTGCTCTTGGAAATCCTATGTTTGTGTGGAAAGGCCGTGGGTGTTCGTGTCAGTGAAAATCATGAGGAAAATCTGTGAGGTTGTTGGTGCATTGCAGACATTTGTTCAGTGAATGCTGATGTTAAATTATACTTATTAATAATAATAACAATAATAATAATAATTATAATAATGTCATTTTCAAAACCAATTCATTTGACAATTTCCTCAGCCACTGTACAATTCTGAGTGTATTTGACACTCGTGAACAACCTGATAAGTAATAAAAGTACAATTTATAAAATAAGTAAAGCAACAAAACATTGCGCTACTTTTTTACTTGAAATACGTAAAACTTTTTGTTTATTAAATGTTTTCAAGCATACTCTTGTTTCCTTCAACACAATGTACTTTAGATACTGGGGAGCTGATTCCTTTTTTTATCGCTCAATTCCTTGATTCCATGCACGTTTTCTTTATTGATGACCGAGACCTTCATGTGAAGCATCTTAATTGACTCGGCATCTATTAATGTTAATGTATTTTTGGAGTCAGCTTGCTCTGGCAGCCTTGAAATACCTATGATGATCAAAGAACAGGTTGACACGTGCATAGTTATTAGGATTATTCAAATGTTGACGTTTGTTTTTAGACATGTGGTGTAAGGATTTGGCCTTGGCAACATTCACAGTGATCACTGTTGCTTCAGATTTTGTTTGGGGCAACATGATGCAAGAGGGAAAATGTTGGATTTTCACTATTTTAAGTAGAGAGCTGGGCAGCATGACGTCACTATAGAGCCAGAAGGGAGGACAAGGAGTAGTAGACTGCTAAGCACTTGGAAAAACTGCTTGAAAACAATGTGTTTATATACATTTATTAGGGAGTTCACACTCTAGTTCGACCTACTTCATCGAAACCCTGTCTGCTCAGGAAGTCCGGTTTGTTTGGCGAGGTGTGAATGTGCAACCGAACTCTGATGCGCATCAAAGAAGCGAACTCTGTTCCGCCTAAAACGTATATCTCGGTTCATTTCAAGTGAACCAAATGCAGGCAGGGGACTACAATGCAGGGCATTATGGGTATAAGAAACATACGGGCCTGTATGTGTAGTATGTTCACATAAAATAAAATAAAAAACCCAAGACCGATAGGATTTGATGCAGCTAAAAGAGATATTTTATTTTATTTTATTTTATAAGACATGGCTCAGAGGTATTTACAGGCATGGGAACATGCATGTCAGAGTTCACATGGTGTGTTTTATGTCTGTGAATGCCAGGAGACACATAATGGACTGGATAACTATGTCATTTGGTGTAAAAACCCTAATCCTCTGAAATAAGGACCTCGTATTGAGGTAAAATGATATTTCCGACTCTGCTGAAAACACAGTTATTTTGCTAACCTGGTTTACCTGCTGTGTGACCGAGGCCCCTGGATGCTGGCATGAAAACAGCATGTGTACATTTTTGCATTTATTATGTGCACTTGTGTTGCCTGTGCCTCCCTTTCTCACTGTGTGTGCATCTTTACACTGTCTGCTGTCTGAGGGAAACAGAGTTGCCGGCTAATGTCATCTGACAGAGGCCGTCTGTTATGGTCATGTGATACAGTCTCGGAGCCGCGAAGGTCTGCTTAATAGATGTGATCTTTTCCATGAATCTGTGCAAGAAAACAGACGACATGCCTCACTTTAATTCGTCATGTTGCTAAATGAGGTCTGGAGATATGACTTCATACACTTAGACAAAACATATTCGTCAACAACACAATTCTTTCTCACCGGATTTGGGCATATCCATCTCTTTAATGTATCTGGCTGTATCAGACGGTTGACGGGGGAATGATTTAGTCACATCACTGTAACATGATCGACAATATAAGATTTAATCCATCACACCCTCTAATTGCATCACATATGAGGCAGCACTCACCTGGACTTCTTCTAACTAGTGTCACCTTTAATCTGTGATAAACTACATTTTAAATTGAGTTTAGAAAACTTAGTCTGTGTATTTCTGTGCATATTCATTGCTGGAAAGAAGCTATTTTCTTTATATGGCTTCCAGGAGAGCATAACAAACATAGCAGCTTTTGCTGTTCCAAATGTATATATATATATATATATATATATATATGACTTATTTTACAAAAGTACCTTTAACAAAAAACATTGCATAAAACATTATTGTAAAATGAGTTTGCTCCATGCCAATTTACAGACTCAAATGGCTTCATAAACAATAAAATGTAAACCAGACTGTGGGTGGGTAACCTTTGCATTTTTTCCACTTAAACATAAAAAAGCAAGTCATGTTCTCCTTTTCAGATCAGGTTTTTAAATGGGTTAATATAAGGAGAAAAAAAAAAAGACATTACTTTGCTGTCATACCCGTCAATTCTATGGATAACCACATATTTACAAGCTAATTATGCGTAGGGCAAAGTTGATTAGTAACTGTTCATCGTACAACTATCTGCATACATCATACAACATTTAACCTCTCATCAAATACCTCGTCCAAAAACCTGTGTTTTTCATCAATAGGAATGTGTTTAATTTGCATTTACTCCCAGGTCAAGGGACATGCTGATTTTTATGGACATTTTTATCACACTCACTCACTCACTCACTCACATCTCCTTTGGGGAATGAGCTCTGTTTCTGATCATAGCCCCCTGAGGGCCTCAAGACAGCCAATCATGAGCACTGCTGCATGGGTATTGGCTCAGTCGTCCAACTAAGACAGGCAATCAGACAACTTGCCGAGTCTGAGTTTACATGCAGAGGAAAAAACGGATTTATTTGCCGTGCACGTCTGACTCCGCCTCCGTAGGTGGCGTTGTAGCTCACTATAAGCCAGCGCATATTGAATCAGTTTCCTGTTGACCTTTAGGTCACAGAAAAACATGTGGTGTACTGCAAATATGTGCAGAAAGCCATGGTCGACTCCACTCCGACTTAGTGTATACATACAGGAGTAATTGAACTATGAATCGTGCCATCCACTAAACGACTAAAACTAGAAACTAGACTAGGACGTTTGGTGGATACCACAAAGGTATTTAAGTTTAATACCCTGAGTTTGTGTTTCTCTGACTCACCACAGCTCCTCTGAAGATGCATGAAATGGAACTGTTAAATGTCAACAGACAAATCACCAACGTGTTTCAGAGTGCAGAACAAAAATAAGGCTTTTGTGCTAAACAAATGCATGTCAGAGTTTAATTTCCCTCAGTAATAAGTCTGATGTCGATGCACGCAAAGTCAAATAATCAACCCATCTCATCACCATAAATCAGTTTTATTGGACATGCACAAATGCAGAAGTGCTCACATGGGCAAGTACGGTGTTTCATTTGCCCATCCATCACATATGCCTACATCTCCTTATTTTAAAGCAGCTTCGTCTCAGATACAAATCAATGTACCAGTCAAGTGAATCCAGGTGAGATAGAAATCCTCTTACAGAATGCACAATGGGGGGACAACAGTGGGAGGGAAAGAGGAGGAGATTACATCTTTGACTCTGCATGCTGCACTGTGGGCGGTGCTGCTGGTGCACAGGAAAGAACACATGGGGTCAGATTTGGGGAACTAACACTGACTGACAGAGACTAGCATGTGGTCGAGGTCAGGCGAGCGGCGCTAGTGATGTGCGTTCAGTGCATACAGTAGTTGTCCGACTGATGCGTGTGGTGCCTGTGATTCGGGTTGCACAGGTGTGAGACAACCCTGATTTTCCAACACGGCTCTGTGTGTGTGTGTGTGTGTGTGTGTGTGTAAAGGCGATGTTGAGCCCTGTCAAAGAAAATTCTGTCACCCCTTGGTGTCAGACAAATAAAGTTCTATTCTATTCTATTCTATTCTATTCTAACTCACCCTTTTGTGTATGTGCTGAACTATTTCTGTCACATTAACAGTTTAAACCAACATTAAGCCAGCAAACTGAGCATAGCGTCCATTTTGAAGCAAGCTCGAGTGGGACACCAACAACTGCTGTATGAAAGCGTCAATTTTCGTATTTTGGCCAGTGTCATGCTGTTGAAACCACCAGGTTGACTTGACTGAAAGTTTGTTTACTGTACATCCACCTTCACATGTTTCTAAACTGTCCCTTTATTCCAATTGGAGCCCTAAACACATGAACATAGACCACAAACCATTTGTTGTGTGTTTTTTTACGTGATATGTGTTATCCGTCTTTTTTTTACTACTTGTTTTTATACCTATTTGTGTCTCTTTACTTGTTATTCTTAATTATTAATACACTGAACTGGGGAAGCTCCTTAAATCTTGTTGTACACTGGCTGCACAATGATAGTGAAGGCTATTCTGTTCTACTCATACTCGATGTCAATTATTTTGTTCATGCCCCAATATGTACCCTGCTTTGTCTGTTATTTATGCCGAATACAAATACAAAAAGATATATTATTACCATCATCCTGTAGTGATGACTGAAAACAAGTGAGTGAGACTGTTAACTCATCAGAAGAACATTTACTGAAGTAATGAATCAAGTGCAAAGTAGGGTCATTTTCACAAAATGGCTTCAACCTGTGGCCATTTTAAGAACAATACAGATTTCAGGCACTTCAGCATTGGCTTCATTTTCTGGACCCTGGGACTACTTTAAAAAAACAGTCTATGGACAGGCCACAAATTCAAGCTCATGCCACAATCACTATTGCACTAGGAGCGAATAGCAACATATCTCAATGCCTGTCCAATGCAAGTCCACCTCTATTTATTCGATGGTTTAATCTCCAGGGCACATTATTTAAACTCCCTGAGCCTAACTACACAGCTGCACAGCTGCACAGCTGCACAGCTGCACAGCTGACCTCTGGCACACCTCATTTTCATCCTGTATCTGACTAAATCAATGCCATGTCTGTTGTCACTGATGCCTGCCTTGTTTTCTACCCTGAGGGAAGTTTTGCTGGTGCTCTGTCAGCCTTAGGCTTTCTATGTATGCATATGGAAGGGCAGGGAGGTCTCAGAACAGAGACATACTGCCAAACATATTTCCTTGTTTTGACTCAGGTTCAGCCAGTGCTCCTATAATCGCTTGTCCAAGTTGGGATTTCTTGTTCGTTCTCCTTTGCCACCACCGTTGACCTGTTTGCTCTCATTTTATTGTTTTTTTTTTTCTGTCACCAAACAGTCCACGGTCTCTAAGACCCTGAGGTGCATGGCCTAGTTTTCCCTCCCCTGCCCTTACCCTCTCTCTCTCTCACACACACAAACACACAGAGTAGAAAAAAGCGTTGTTTTAGTTTATGAGGATCCACCAATAGCTACTGCTCTTATAGGAACTATTCCTCTGATGTTGTTTCTACAGTACTTTGGCGCGTTATGCGCCGTTTCTACCAGACTGTAATCAGGAAATTTAGTTGGAGCTGCGTGGTTAAGGAAACAGCAGCAGCTGTGATTGGACATACAGGCAGGGAGTGGTTGATTGCTGCGGGCAGAGCACACATTTCCAATGCTGCATGATCGTGTTCGCGGGAATCCAAATTTGTGATCATGAATAAAATATGATCATGAACTCTTGCTGAATGTCCAGGTTTATTTTTAGCAGTAGAATCCACCTCCGGCACTTTTCATGGGTACTTCTTGGTATTCTTTTCCGTCATAGTGCTTCATACATGAAGTGTTTTTGAAAATATATTTTATTTATTTTTTTTAGAAACTCTACTTTGTGTTAACCACAGGCTTGTTGCCCTTTGTTGCCAAGTCAACAAACTCTTGATGTATGTGGAGTCTTGTCGGATTGCTGTTGTTTGAGTTAAGTTTAAGTGGAAATGTAGACATGGGAATATTGTAAATAATTACATTTTACACCCTTGGCTCCAAACAAGATTGAGATAAATATGTATCTCTCCTTGGAATACTAATTATTTGCCATCAAGGATGTAGAAGACGAGAACTATTTGAGATTCTTTGCCTGCAGTGAATATGTGACAGCTTGTTCACAGTTGCTCCTCCAGAACAGTTTTTGAGTGAGTATATACCGTCAGTGTTGCCAGCATTTAAAGCTGGAAGCTTATACATTACTGAGTTCACATGCTGAAGATAAGCCTCTTACTCTAATAAGGTATACCAAGCCAAGCTGACTCCCATTCTCCTATTATTTATTTGTCTAAAAAAAGCAAGGGGGAAACAAAAAGGAGGAATCAGACAGAGTTAAGTGAGTTGTGTGTTTCTTTAATCACTGCACATGAATGGACATGGTGTTGGGGATTTAAGGGAGGGTTGGAATACAAAGGGATCCACAATGAGTCTTAAGTCACACATGCCTTAATGTAAGTAACCCTTTCACTATCAGGCAGGTTTCAGTCATTTCCAATTAGCTTCATGCACTGCGGCACTGCTGGCTGGAATGCTGCATTATAATAATGTGAGCTACAACTTCAGTGCTGTTTGAGTCCGGAATATGACGGCCTGGCAAATCCAGCGTCAGCGGTGGATATACTAAAAGAAGATGCTGAAACTGAGGAAGAGGCGAGTGGGTGAGAGGTTGCAGAGGTGGCAACCTATAAAATCCAGAGGTGGTGGAACAAGGATGCTTCTTGGACACATACAGTGCAGTAAACGGAATAGTTTTCAGAGAATGTAAAGGATTGGCCTGTTCGGATGAAGTTTGGATTGTCTAAATGGACAGTTATGTTTAGAATTAAACAATTATCTTGTCTGTAGCTCTTCTATCAAGTTCCTTACAAAGCAATAGTTCTCACTGAGACTGTTGTTTAGTCACCGTAGCAGCATGATACTTGAAAGAGTTTGAGAGAGTTGTTTGTCGGCTGTGGTTAGGTGACTTTCCATCAGGAGACCACTTCCATGCCCTTGGCCACATGGATAGGAGAACGTCTGTGAAATGACCTTCATTATTAAAGAAATGATGTCATTAACTCAGGTTAAGGATGTAAGAAAAGCACCTGGGCATCTGTGTCTTGTTGTTGGCCGTGCTACATCAAGCATGTTAGTGTGTTGGCCTGTTATATAAACCATTATACCACACATAAGTGCACTGCAGTATATTTTCAAAATGGAAGTTATTACAAGGGTACTGTGCTGGTGATGTCTGTCTCCGAATCCATTTCTCTGAAACAGTGCATGGTCTTCTCCCTAAGGCTCCAACATAAACCCTAAAGACATGACCTAGTACTTGTATGGCTTACCACCAGCTTTTGTCTGCTTTGTAACACAATCTCTTCTTGATGGTAATGGGGAATTTTTGGATTACTATTCTACATGGAGTTGATACGGATAACATTACCAGACTGTTAACAAGGTTCAGTAGCCAGTTGACATGAAGTGAGTCTCGTTGAATAAAAACATTTTATTCCATCATAAAATGTCGAGAATATTACTAAAAACAAAGTCCGAAAATCGTTTCAGGCCACACATGACAACCAGTGTTGTATATGACATAAACAGGTGTCATACACATTAAAGGAAAATAAGATAAATGTCCCTCAGATTGACACACGCTGTTGTCAGTTTCACTTTCACTGTCTTATGAGTAACATATTACTTGACTTATGATCAAGTACACCCACGGTCACGCCCTTGTTGTATCATAGGTCAGGAAGCCAGTTGAAGTGAATATGTTGGACACAGCTGGGGCATGATGCCTTACAGTGCACCACTGATTTATCTCTCATGACAGGGGACCTAGCTCAGCATGCCAGTGGCATTACCAACATTAATCAAGTGAACTACAGCCATGCCCACAGGAAATTAATTAACACAGCATAGGCTATTTATTTATAGTGGATAATTTATTTGCAGGATTGTCAATGACTTAACATACCTCAGAACCACATTCATAGATCCGGACAGATATTCAGGAGGAACAGGAAGGAATAACTGACAGGAAACGGTTAAGGTAGGTCGAACCAAAAAGACAAAAAAGCAAGTGCCCTTTAAGTTCTCTATTATATTGTTTTAGTTGATATACTGTAGGTATTTTGAGCTTTTATTAACTGAGTGCTTCCACGGGTGGACTTCTCCATCTGTTTATGACATTGTTGCCATCAAACCACAGAAACATATGAAACATTAAAAGTGCTTTTATTATAAGCCACGGTTCTGTTTGGTTTGGTACAGAACGGTGCGGTTTGGAAAGCTAAAGCCCTCGGTCAGGCTTGCGTTTCCACTGAGAACAGGACCTTTACTTGGTAGGCGAGGTGTGCGCTGTGCCAGATGGTCGTGTCAGCAAGATGCGTAGCGTGACGTTGTACCAGTGCGCCGACAACAAACGAACATGGACACAACAGGACACGACAGACAACATCCAACCATGGAGCGGCTTGGTTTTTTTTCTGCTCGGTTTGTAGCTGTTTCAACAAGACGTCAAGCTTTGTTTTAGAATAGACTGTGTTGAAGAAACACCAGTTGCAAGGGAGTGGCGCTGACTCTTGTACTACTCCTAATGGAAATGCAAAAAAATACCGAACTCAACTGTTCCACTCAGCGGAAACACTCCAATTATGAGAAATGTCTGTACTTTAAATCATTATTCTGTCATTGCAAGGACACTGTTTTAGGTTTCATCAGATCTGATTGCTGAATCAGCTGGATTATTTGAGGGAAAATTCTATTGTTTCACTTGGAATGGAAATTAGTATAAAGCTCCAGAGTGGCTCACGATAGCCAGTGCCAGTTGGGCATAGCTTGCCAAGCGCAACACAAATATCTTTTTTCTATAGTTTCAAAAGCACAGAGTTGGCCTTTTTTCCATCCAGTGCCAACATTGTTTGAATAAAAAATGCGATTGCATCTATTAGAATGCATACTGATCTAAGAATGAGGTGTGGTCAGTGAGGCACACAAGTGGTGCTTTGCAGTCTAAGGGCCGTTTTAGCAATTCAGATTTGACCTACAAAACCTAGTCTGATCTTGGTGGTGCAGTATTTGAGTTATTTTTAGGGTACCTAATCTAGATAGTAATGTCTCCCAGCAGTGGGCTTGTGTGGGAAATCAAACCATTTTTGCTACCTGGCAAATTTGCCGGGTAATCTGCAAAGGTGCGAACAAGCATCTATTGCAGCTCATCCTCAAAATCAGAATCAGAAACAGTTTTACTGCCAATCAAGTAATAAACACGATGGAATTTGCTTTGCTGCATGAGACAACACAATATAACAAGACAACTTAAATATTTAGATAAAGAAATGTGGGCTTTCTTTAAACCACTGTGCTGACTGAACACATTAAATTGCTTTTTAGTTTCTCAGTTGTAAAATGTTTCACTATGTGTACTTTCAAGTCAGCATAAATACATTTTTGCCTCTTCAAAGTAGCAATAAGACTTTCTAAAAGTATAGATTTGGGTACAATAAAGATATGCTGGATCCATATCCAATTGAGTAAATATAGTCCAATGACATAGGAATTAAATAATTTCTTTCACATTCACAACTAGTGCAACAAAGTATTTGACATATGTGGTAACCACGAGAGAGACACAGGGCAGCCAGAGGCTGCGAGTTGTTGGCCTCAGCTGCTTATTCTTCGAAAAGGAAGACGGGCACTGAAGTATACACTGACAACAAGCATAGCGCTGGTGGGAAGAGGGGAGATAAGAGGCATGAGCACCGAGGTTAAAGGTGTAATGGTCAACTATGCTTTAAAAAAAAAAAGAGAGAAGCATTACATTTATTTACACTAGGTGTTTTAACAAGAGTGGTTGAAAAGGTAAGCTGACGAGAATGTGCCTAAAAATAAATGAATCATGTGAGGAGCAAAAATGACCAAACTCACCAATTCAGGATGTTCATCTTTGTCATTATCACACCTGAAAGATGCTCTCTGGTAAATGTAAATCAAATACTCGATTCTGATTATTTGGTGTGTTTTTGTTTGTGGCTCTCCACAGGTCTTACCCACTTTTCAGTGAAATGTGCTTTTATCAAGGAAATCATCTTTGACTCTGACTACCACTCTCCCAAATGTAGACATTAGGTTTTCCCCCTCTGTTTTGTGATTGTGTTCACTAAAAAAAGAAAGAAAGCGTTGCTTCAGCACAAAAAGCACAGCGGCAAACCAATAACTCTGCTGAGCCTTCTGCCTCCCGATCTGGCACACTAATGTTGCTTTGCCTCAAGCTTGACATGGAAGTCATTAAAAGGATGCACTCTTATAGTGACCATGTTGTTATGGGCTACAGAGTCAGAGAGCAGTGCCTCAGCATCTACTTCCTGGGTGAAGATGATTAAGACCTTCCGTATATGTCACCACAGAGCCTGAGGCAGGTGGAATGTATGTATCCTGCAAGCAGCTGGCAAGTTGTCAAGCTCATCATGTTGAGCCAGACTTGTTACGCAGAAAATAGTTAGAGACCGGTTCCTCTTTACCTTTCTAAAGTATTCAGTGCCAGTACAATGACAACATTCATTATGGGACAAAATAACAGCTTGAGGGACACTGCTGCAATCCAGACCTTGCTGTGCCAAGGCCTAAATCGCTGTCTGAGACCTGTCAGTACTTACAGACAGCAATGAAAGTTATGTCTCTGCCAACATTTGAACCATCCATATCGTCTCCCCGCATGACTCTTGCAGACACAATACTTGACTTAGCAGTGAACTTGGGTGCGTCTCAGGATTGGAAAACTATTATCCTTGGAGGTGGCTGAGACTGACGGCGTGTCTGACCCTAAAAAGCAGCAGACGCGAGCTAAATAGTAGTTGTAAGGGAGATGAAGACAAGACAGTGTACAGCGCTTGCAGAGTAAATCATTATTCTTGATGGTTCGTACAGTTACGAGGGCGGGACTCGATTTTTAATTTCTGAGGCTATTCCAGGATGTGGCTAGTGAGCAGAAGTCCAGCAAGCGAGAGAGAGGGGAGATATAACCAAATGGATTCTGAACCAAGAGAGGGAGGTAGTTGAACACAGAAACATCCCATGTGGCTACTCCTGATAGACAGAACCCATTATGTATGAAATCCTTGACCAAGCAATTTGTAATTTTCTTCTCTTCCTCAAACACATTCTGGGATGTGGAAGAGCCCCCCGTTGAATTTCCACTTCAGATGAAGCCTTGACCTGTGTGTTTTTGATTGGGTACACTTAACACGTCATGGCCTGTTGGAACAAGGCCATCACTGTTGGATGAAGGCCATTTCTACTGGCCCTGGGCCATGACCCATGCAGGTGATCACACTAAAACCATCTGGAACTGGGCTCAGTGTTATCAAGCTGGTGCATCTTTTAAAGCAGCCAACCATAGTTACGCAAAATCTTTATCATCAGTGTATATCAAAAAATTGGGTCGAACTAGAATGTCCAAATTATCAAAAAATAGTTGTTTGTATTTGTTCACAGTGATTTAAAAAAAAATCTCTTTTTTTTTCCTTTCGCATAACCAGAGATTGATTTATTAGCTGTTGACATTTATCCACCGTCTTCCCTTCACTTATTGCCCTCTTCTCTGTGGTCTGTGGGATGAATATGCCTGTGTTTCAAATATATCTTCTTTACAACCAGCACATACGTTTATCAGCAGAGGACAGTCCTCTATGCTCCACTGGTTTCCAGACATTTGCTGCACTTTTAAAAACGGACTGGCATCAGGTCTTGCTTCGTGGGACTTAATGCAAATCCGATGAGCTGTGGCTGGCCTCGTAATATCTGTAGTCTAAGTTAACGCCTTGCCCGTTGAAAAGTTGACATGAGGCAGCCGTGGCACGTTGCCATTAATATCTGAACAATATTTTTCAATTGGTCTTATAAGTTCAGTGCAATATCTGTTTCTTTTACTTTGTGGCCATTGTCAGTGAGATATGTAGGGTGACATTGTACCGGTGTGCCAACAACGTAACAGACAGCAACGGAGCAGTATTTTTCCTGCTCGGTTTGTGGCCGTTATAGCGAGACGTCAATTGAGACTGCCGCTGTTGAAGAAACACTGGTCGCCAGGGAGTGACACCCTTCTGTCGCCCAAACCACTGACTGTTTTTGGTCTAGCTCCACCCATACCATATCGTACAATTCGCCCAATCAACTCACTTTACCGTACCGTACCATTACTCTGGTACCGAAAAATGGAATGGTTGGGGCTTGTTATTTTGGTACTATACCAAATGGAAACGCAAAAAAATACGTACCATACCTTACGCACTTGGTGGAAACATGCCATCAGGTCTCAATTGAGGTCGCCAAAACAAAGGATTTGTCAATCTTAATGTGTGTATTATTGCAGTCGAGCCTCCCACTTGGGCACAAGCAGACGACCCCCATTGGTGAAATCCCCCTTACATTGCGGTGAGGGAGAGAGATGAGATTAGATTTGAATAGGTCTTGTTAATGGGATTGTAGCGTTTTAGAAGACGCCCATGCACTCAGCAGATAAGGGGTCTGTTTATCCCGTTAATGTGTCACTTAAAATACATTAGGAGTAGAAGGGCTCTTGTTTTTGGTTTGTCTTTTGGCACTCTGCCTCACTAATCCTGAAGAAAGAGCACCATGGACAAGGCATTTATAGATCCACGCATAAATTGAGCTTGAAGTTGTTTTTAGTGGGTTAAGGTTGCTAAATTCTTGGTGTACCGCAAAATATGTTTTGACGTGTACAGTAAAGTAAAGTATGTGTAAGGTTATTTTTTATTTTTTACACAGTGGGGCAATAGCCAGCTTGTCATTAGTCTATTTATTATTTTGTTTATTCTATTTACATGAGGTTTCCGTGAAATGTTCTAACCCCCGCTATACAACAAATACTGTTCCTTTATTCATTAATTGGTCACTTTGTCAGTTGTCTTTGTTGTGAGAATATATTGTACATAGGATAATGTTTAGCAATGGTTGGAGATGGCTGGGTTTTCTTTTTTTTTATTTCAGTAATATAATTTATATCCTTACAGACACAAGACACATTATATGGCTTTGACTTTCACTTAACTCCAGGGATGTTTAGGGGGGAAAGAAAGGATGACATATGTGCCTGTTTTTAAAGCACTCACTTCAACTTCCTAATGGACTTATTGCCACACCTTGATTGTGCGTTCTGAAGTCGTAAGTCACCTTCTTCTTAGTGCTGCGGGTTTTACTAGTGGCGCTTCTGGAAATATGATTGTTTTTTTTCTTTAGCAGGGTGTTGGTGATCAGTCCAAAAACTGCCATAGTGATTGAGCACAATAGCAGCTAGTGTGGGTGAGGAAATCGGCAATAAAGGCTGAGTGGCACTAGCACAGCTTCTCATTAGCAGGAGGTCCTTTACTAGAACCCACTCAGAACTCCTGGGACAAAGTTGTTCTCACTGTTTAAAATCCTGGTCCACTGATAATACCCCAAACAGCTGTTTGGTTTGTCAAAAACAGCTTGCCCAGGAAATGTAGAATGCCATTACACTATGCTAACTGTAAATACTATAAATATTTCATATTTAGATGGCAGGCTCATGGTGTTCGCACCATTAAACCAAAGAGTTTTCAGTCCTCTCTGGAAAAAGTGTAAAACTACTCGTTGGACAGATGGGGAATTTTGGATAAGGGACAAATCATATTAGTATATACCAAAACTATAATTAGTATTGCATAGTAAAAATAACAATCGTATATGCATTTACAATATGCAGTTTTTTGTCTAGTGAGAGGAGGTGGAGAAAGACAAATGGCTGAAAACCTGCTGCCAACTAGTGGTCGGAGGCTTAAATACAACACAAAATTATGGCTGCAAGTAACAATTACTTTGGTAATTGATTATTCTGTTGATTATTTTTTTGATGAATCAATTATTAATCGGATATAATGAACTTACCACAAACGCTTTTTCCAGAATCACGTGAGCTACACAAGGCGTGGCATTGGTTCTCTTCTTCTTCTTCTTATTCTTCTACGGCGGTCGGCATCCAGCTAATGGCGCTTACTGCCCCACATTAGGGGGTAGCAACCATCTATATAATACCATAGACCCAACTAATCGATTATTAAATGAATTGCCAACTATTTTAATAATCGATTATAATCGATTAGCTTTACACAAAACCCCTTCAAATAATCAATTTGGTATCTTGCCTATAAATATTGAGATATTCTAGTGTATCAATATTTTCTTCCACCCTTTGTAAAATGATCAGTGTCAATGAGTGTTGCCTGTACAGTGTGCATAAAGTGGCCACTGCAGTGAGGAGGAGCATGTGAAGGGGGTGGTGGTGGTGAAAAACAGGTCATCCAGAGAAACAGGTGTTGAGTCAACAGAAATGGATCCCACAGTGCTGATTGAAGGGGGAAGTACAGCGACAACAATCTGCAGTGCTTAGAGGATTGAAAGGGGGGGAAGAACACTTTCTTTTGCTTTATTCTTTCCTTTCTCCACAAACTTAATGGTCAACAAACCTCTCTTTCACTTACCTTGACTTCTTCTAACACTCAGAAATGCGTTGACTCACTTACATTTGAGCAGAATAATTCGATTTTTTTTAATGAATGGAGCAGCATTTCACCGATATTGCCTGAAAACTTGTTTCAAATTAACTTGATGAGAAAACAACACGCACCTTCTATCATATCTTGTGGTGTGTGGCGGACGCGTCGCAATTTCTGGAAAACAAACAGACCGAAAACACACTGTCGATGCATCATTGATGCACTTTTAATTGTGTTCACTCTCATTGGTCTTTATGTGAATGCCAGACATTTCATTAGTGTTTGCAATGAGACATTTGGGTGGCATTTGTTTGCAAGGGTGTCGAATTGGATCGAGGAACCCTGCGTGCCTTTTGTAGTTAAGCCTGTGCTTGCCTAAACATTCCATAGCTCCCATTAGATCTTCATAAACAGTAATGGCACAGTTAGCATTTGGGGAGTATGGCACCCAGACCATTTAGTGGCTAATAAAGGAGACATTCCCCCTCTCCCCCCCACCCCCCACCACCACCCCCATGTTTGCTTCACTCCTGATTAGGAGTTCCTGTTGGCAGGAGTACAAAGTTGAAAGTGAAAATATGTGAAATTTGTTTATTCGCGCCTTTCATACAGAATTTGAATGTCTGGGAGGAGGTCTGTTAATATTGTTAATATTGTGTGTGTCAGACTGAAATATCCCTCTCTGCTCGACTCCCCCTCTCTCTCTTTCCTCCCCCCCCCCTTTTCCTCTCACATCTCTCTTTCTGTCCTTGCTTTGATTTCAGGGGGGTTGGGTGAGGATATTTGAAACCAATTAATCCATCCTTATTCTCTCTTATGAATTATTGAATATTCATCCACCCAGTGTGTTGTCACGAGACGTTCATATAGGCAGCGCGTGCACATTGAGATGTGGGGCGTGACACATTATGCCATGTATGTAATGGCAGTCAGCGAAGTGCCTTTAGGGCGCCGACTTTCATCCTTGTAAACGTTGATGACACGTGCTTGTTGCCGAGCTGACAAGCTGTCACGGAGCTGTCAGGCCTGCACAATCACGGACTTTACATTTGCCATGATCACCTGTAAAATGATGAATGCCAACCTTTTTTGGAATGTGTGTTAGTGTGTGGGAGGGCTGAATACATTACACGCATGCATATGTTCTTTGTTTTTTTCCATATGTGTGTTTCTTTTTTTCAATCCCCACACAATATACTCTAATAGCAGGAATGTTTCGATCCCCCGTCGGCAGTCTGTCAGGCTGACAGTGTTCCCGCGCAGCCTTGGCAGTTATTGTCATTATCACCACGCAGCGTGTGCCTTTACTGATCGTCATGACGTCGTTTCAGAAAGATCTAATCAGAAGGGTAATGCTGTATTTTGAGAGCAAATGGGGGGGAAAAAAAATAAAAAAAATAAAAGTTTGGAGATGTTAAAGTCAAACCGAGTGGAAATAAGAACGCTGAGGTGAAGATATATTCAGCTTATATACATTTCGGAGATTCTCCATTGACAAGGAATTAGATTTTGACTCGGGGCTCATGCGATTTTTGTCACATCTTGTTGAAATGGGCTCCAGCTGTGACAGTGTGCCAGTAATGTCCCCCATATCCTAGTAAAATCACCATGCATACTGTCATGGCATTAGGGGAGTTTTTTAGGGTTCATCGTCAGTGAAGCGGCCTCAGGATTTGGTCCTGGCCAACGTGATTGTCAGCCTTTCTCCCCAAAGGAGTAGCTTAATCCCTGTTAATTCAGAGACTAAAATCTTGAAATTTTGAACACTCGTTTAGTTTAAGTTACGTTTAGTTTGAGTCAGTTTTAGTTTTGACGAGCAACGGCGGGGTGTTTGTCTTCTACCTCCACAAGGGGCAGCTGTGAGCATGTTAAGAATAGGTTAAAATTAAACGACAAAGGCATTTGGTTGTGTTTTTTATTGTTGTATAATAAGCAGTGCAATGGTTTTCTGGGTCCTTTGATCAATATTTGGCTACTCATAGTGGTATTTGTTTTACTTCAGGATGCAGAAGAAAATGACAGATATGTTACCTGATCTGATTATGTTCTCATGTGGCCAGTTCGGTGGCACTTTGCCCGACTTCAGCCATAGGCGTGAAGGCAGGATACCACCCAATGCTCGAGTTGCCCCCATTAAATCGCCCTGCTACATCCCATAATGAAATATGGCGGGAAAATAAAGATATTTTATCTTTTTTTGTTGTAAATATGTATTTCGTTTGACCTATTACTATATTTGAGTCGAGATTTAGATAACATTAAACTGCACTTAGCCTACTACCCCATAAAGACTACTTGGATTAATATATTAATATTAATATCCCTCGATCAAAGATATTTTTATGTATTTATTTATTTACTTGGCAAGAAGCATACATTAAAGATGCAAGCATTCAGAGTTAGGGCTGTCTCCGCCGCGTGATGGCTCCCCGGTCTTCGTGAATCCCTTGCATCTTTGAGAGACTGTGGTCAGTAAAAAAAAAAAAAATCACACGGGAAAATCATTAACTTTGTGAAAAAAAAAAAAAAGATGATGAAAGATTTTACACAGCAAGACACAAAGTAAGCACTTACACCAGAACTGGCTCTTGTAATAAGAGTTCTCCCCGCAATGTGTGCTCAAAAGATTTCACTTATATCTTAAGTGGACTGTGCAAAGTGTAAGGGGGCTTTATGAAGGACTCTGTGCTGTCAATTACAAAAACTGAACAAGTGCTAAAATCAAGGTTTTAATATTTGTACGGCCCAGAGTGTTTTATTTTCTGCAAATTTGAAGCGACTAAAAAGTTGATCTTTATAAAATGTGTCTTAAATAATGTTATGCCTTGAAATGATTGATTTTGAACCTCTTACACTCTGTTCCAGTGTTCCTATAGTGTGGTCCGTAATCAGAGATGACAAAAGGTTTACTTTGTGTCAAAGTTGGTTATCATTGCATATTATTGTGATGAGTTATTTTTTTTTTTTTTAATGTTTTGTAATGTTTCAGACTCTAAAATCTGGATACTTTAAGATGCTAGTAAAATGGAACAAACAGGCCAATCAAACAACGAGTTTCCCCCAATTTTATTCATATGCCTCCCGTTGCCGCAGTCTTCAGCCTATCACTGAGCAGATTTCTGTTCAGGTTTACTGATATTACAGAGAATTTGCCAAAACTTTATTCCCAAACAGGGAATCGTTCTCGAGCTGCTGTGACGAGTGTGCGGAATCTAATCACTAGACCACCGGAGAGTAGTTGGCAAGGTAGTATACGGCATACACTGTTGCAGTACCCGTTCAATATGTGCCAAACTGTTCAAACAGAAATGTGATTAACAGACGGATGAATGGCACAATGTGTGCGTGAGATGGTGATAAAAATATCTATTGCGTTTCTTACAATGTCTTTGCATTTCATATCCAAAGTCCGCTGTAAAGCCTGCCCCACACTAGAGGGTTTTCAAAGAATGTGGGAGACCACAGACACACAAGAACTTTGTAACCGATTTTCAAGGTTTTAATCCTGGGAAAGCACAGATGAGACGATCCAGTCAAGACGTAGGGCCACACACTTGTGGTGTTACGTCAAATGATTTTCGGGAAGAGATTTGGGATTTCCAGGGATTTGGGTCAGCCGTTAATAGGTGTTGTGTGTGAGTTGTGCTGAGAAAAAAAAGAATGTGAACGAAGTCATGGCCGACGAGACAGAAACAAAAGTACGCAACATCCATTTTCCCGGTTCACTCCCTCTTATTGGTCATTGCAGGGTTCTGCTCATGCCCCAACCACTGCCCAGTCCTGTTTAATACTTTAACACCCTGATCAGTCCAATGGCGTTAAAATGGTGTCGGTTAACCCCTCACGCTACAGGATCATTTCACCAGATAATCTTTTCAAATCCGACAAAAATTGGAGGTACCCTCGGTTGTTGGGCAAGATCCGGACCAAAATCTGGCCAATTATCTTCTAGTGTGAGGCAGGCTTTAGTCACCTGCTAAGTTTGAAGCCTGTGTTGCTAACCTTACGGCTGCAATTCTGATAACCCCTAAGAAAAACACAACCGCTACCAATGAGATCTAATACTCTGCAAAAGTTACACCGTTTCTCACAATTTCTGTTGTGTGTGTGTGTTTTTTTGTTGTTGTTGTTGTTGTTTTATTGTGCAATATGTCATTCCTTTGAGTTGCCCTTGGACTCAGTCTGGGTGTATTGTACCGCTGACACCCTTGCTGGGAGCAAACTTGCTTCCATTACACACGAGTACTGTGTACACATGCGCACACAGCCACCCACTGTATCCACATTAATAATGTTCCTCCTAATGATTTACAAGCAGACCTTGAGGCCATAGACCTATATCCCACTAATGTCTGGCTCGATGCCCAATGACAAGCCTCACAGCGCAAAGGACAAGGACAGGCATACACACACACACACAATCCTTTTTGTCTCTAAATAGTTCCCTCATCCACACGACAATTGAATGTCTGTCCATCCTTCCTTCATAACTGTTTCTTCCTTCAGTGCAACATTTAAAACAACACTGTAACGTCCTCTTCAGCCTCATATGGTCAATTTGAGCCCAGAGTTTTACCGTTTCCAAGGTTTTAAGGGACCGAAAAAAAAAGCGTAGTGTAACAAAGTGAGTGAGATGTCTGCCAAGCAGAAGGCCACAGTTCAAGACCAGGTGAGGACCCGGCGTCGTGTCCACTAAAGACATTAGAGTTGAATTAATTGGACTCTCTAAATGTGAGAGTAAATAGTTGTTTGTCTCTGTCTGTTGGCCCTGTGATAGACTCACGACACGTCCGAGGGTGTACCCCCATGACCCTCGAGAGGATAAAGTGGTTGAAAGTGAATGAATGAATGAATAAATGTTCACTCCCCAAGCAGTTAAAACACAATCGCTTTCATATGACAGTCGGTAAAAATCAGGGATGGGACGATACCACTTTTTTTGTGTCCGATACCGATATATATCACAAACTCGTTCGATTCCGGCTTCCTCTTCGTTTAAGGATGAAATGTTTTAAATTGTTTCTTTTAAAGCTCTTAACAGTATGGCACCATCTTACCTCTCTGAACCTTCTTTTTCTTCACGCTCCATCCCGAGCTCTGAGGTCTAATAACAGGCTGCTTTTAGATGTGCCAAAATCCAGACCCCGAGGCGATTGGGCCTTTTCTGTAGCTGCCCCTAAACTTTGGAACAAGTTACCCATGGAAATTAAATCTGCCCCCACCATTGAACATTTTAAATCGCTTTCAAAGACCCACCTCTTCTCCTTGGCCACTTCAGGATAAAAGTAGTCAACCGGGACACTTCTATTTCACCATTTTACTATCGTGTAACATATTCTGGAGCTGCTGAACTGTGAATTTCTCTGTGAGATGAATAAAGTATCTATCTATCTTCTATTATGTCACCATTTTACTAATTTACTAATTATTTTATTGAAATCTCTAAATCCCTTTGGTCAACCTTGCTTGTTTTTTTAAATGTGCTCTAGAAATAAAGTTGACTCGGCATGTTGACGCCGAATATCCCTCCCCATTCCCTTCTAAGTGTGTTGGAGAAGCTATGTGGCCTTCAGTTTAATTGGTCAGTTTGTGGGCTATTGTAAAAACACGGTGGTATGAAATGGACGCCTTTGTAGAGCTGACCTGGCTCCATATATAAATACAGTAGGCTCATTCTGGGGTAATAAAACAAGTGAACTTTCCATATAATCAGGAGATGGTACACTTAAAACTGTAATACAATTATTGATCTTGAGTTTCTGCCAAATGAAAATAATTCCATCTGAATTTCACACACGGGATCTTTAAAACTGTAACAGATGGGAGGAGAAAGCTCACTGTTGGCCCGGCAGACGAAAGCTTCATCTTCTGTCGAGGTTAAAGTTCAAGCTGTCCATTTTCAGCGAACAGATTAACACATAAAGAGTCGAATAGCCAAGAGCTAAGGCATTAATAGGTTCACACACATTTTCTCCTAAGCTGTATGCGGCCAAAGTGTGCAGAACTTTTTCTCTGTTCTACTGCAAGAGGGAGACTTTTTTTTTTTTTAATTGTCAGAGAGATTTCAGATTATGTGTATAAGGAACTTTTTTTGCTATATTGATGACAAATTATATCAATTCATCAATACATAGGGTATATGGCAGGATGATTACATGCCAATATCATGAGAAAATGTGAGAATTGCAGTTCTTTTCTGAAAACACAACATCATGGAAATGCTTGTGATTATACATGAATAATTAACCCGCTAACACCTAACTTTTCTTTTGCTTATTTTAACCATAAAAAGGACCAGAAAATGTCCTGTAACTAAGTGCTTTTGCCCGTTTTTTCCAGAATAGCTTTCAATATGTGACAGTTCTTTCCAATTTGCTGCATGTTAAAAATAGTGCATTAGCAATTTAAAATGAAGGAAAACACTGCAGTTGTACACCAACAACAGATTGTGCGTATGTAAATTGGAAATTGGAACAGTCTGAGACAGATTTACAATAACATTTGTCTCTCAATGTGCAAAGACAGGCCAAAAAGTGGAAACTATATACAGGTGTTCTTCCCACTCTCTCCTCTCTGCTGCTTGTCCGTGTTCCTGAAACGTGTCTCGGTGTTAAAGGGTTAAGGAAAATGGTGAATGAAATGATGATGTAAAAATAGTTATAAGGTCCCTATATATAGGTATATCTGCCGTTAAGTTACATATTGCTTCATTGTCTACAACTTCCTCCGCATGGGGGTCGCGGGGAGTTAATCCCAGCCGACACAGGGTGAAAGGTGGGGTACGCCCTGGACAGTTCGCCAGTCCATCACAGGGGCGTCCGACATACAGAGACGAACAACCATTAACACCTACGGGTAATTTAGAGTGCACAGGTTATTTGGACTGTGGGAGGAAACCAGAGAGAACCCACACATGGGGGGGACCCGTGTGACCCGGACATGGTATTATGAGTAGTGTATACCTTATTTTATGGGGGGGGTATCTGTTTTGAACGTTCCCATGCTGCACCAGAAGGCTCTCACACGGCAGTCCCCTGCCTCCCGTTTCCTCTGACCCAGAGTCAGTGGGCTAATAAGCAGCTGTAACGAAAACCATTTGTCATTTGCAACCCGGCACTGATAGGAGGTGTCAGTTGATGTCTGTGCCCTTGTCACCCAGCCTTGTGACAAATACTGTATCTGGCCTTACAATCTCAGGCTCCCCGAGGCTTCACAGCACTGAAGTACTCCCCCCCCCACAGTAGCGTTAGATCCTTGTGCCGTGATCCATATCGGGATAAACCCGCCGATCTCCTTGCTCTTCTTTTTTTTTTTTGATCGCCTCATAACTTACAATTGAGTGTTTTTCTTTCCTTTAATTTGCACACTTCCCTCGCTCCCTCTGCTGTTAAACGCTTCTAGCTTCCTTTTCATGTCGGGCACGTATTGCCAGCACCACCCTGGAGCTAATGGTTTTATACTGCTACAAAATATAGAATGATTTATTTAGATAAGATGGATATACTGAATGGCGTGAAGTAGTTTTTTTTTTTTTTAGAAATACACCGTATAATGTGATAGACTTGTTGTCATTCTCTTCATTGTTTATTTTGTGTGTCTGTCTGACACATGAGAGGAATGTAATCAAATAGTTTTTAGCCTTTCTTGTCTTGTCTGTGGCTCATTCTGGTCAGAACTGAATTGGAATGGCTGGGACTTTTTTTGGGACATTAGACTAATCTCTGACTTAATACCATGGGTGAAAAAATGTTGTCATCATACAGATTCCATGAAAGCAGCCAATCAGTGCAGTGGCATGACAGTAATTCTTACCGAGCAATCTACACAACAGCATAGATTATGACAGCCCTTAGAAGTCTGTCCAAAAAGTTCAAGGTTTGTAGCTGTGGCATCGAGACGTGCCGCACAAGTATAATAATAATAATACTAATAATAATAATAATGCATAATGTAACTGCTGTTTATTCTTCACAGAATGTTTTGTTGCTTGATGTTTAACACTCACAGTTTGAATGTCAGTGGATGTAATGTTTGATCTCGCACACTGACACCCTCTCGTTTCTCCTCTGCAGAGATGTCAGGTACAGGTGAAGATATTTCTCAAGTGCACTGGAAGCAGCAGTGGTTGGAAAATGGAACGCTGTTTTTCCATGTGTCTATGACTGAGTCTGAGCTTGTAGCTCACACGACACCGCCCGCAGCCCGGGAACCTGCTCATGTCCTCCATGAACATATGCATCTGCTGCACATCTCAGTTATGGTAAGATGCAAACACTGATACACAACTAACGCGGTCGTGCACGTGCACACACTCAGGTTGGGATGCATGTGCGGTGCATGGCGGCTGCTTTTGTAGAAACTGTTTTCTATATTATCATCCATGTGGTCGCGGGGGGTTGACCGGGGGTTAACAAACTTGCACGCTGACCAGTCACGCCTGTGGTTGTCACATAAATATTCATCCAGCCTTCATGCATTACCTTAGGCAATTACCATGTACAGTACATTTCCTGGTATTCCGTTCTTGTGATTGTGCATCTGTTATTTTGATGAAGAGTTGGGTTGGGCAGTCATTCAAGAGCAATGTGTATCACTGTAAATTGTCTTCATTAACAAGACAACATGAAAGTTCTGTATATGATGCACTGGACAGATATGCTTTGAGATTTAGAATTGATTGATGTCATAATAAGCCAGTATAAAAATATAGTCGTGTATATAGGTATATGTATATATGTATATATATATACTTATATATATATATATATATATATAAGTTTAACCCTTTAACTTCAACTTTTTTTGCTTATTTTAACCATAAAAGGGCCAGAAAATGTCCATTATCTGGCAGTTATTTACACTTGCCCTTTTACACTTTACACTGCATGTTAAAATAGTGCCTTGACAATTTCAAATGAAGAAAAACACTGTAGTTGTACATGAACACCATGATTCTTGCATGTTACATTTTAAATTTGAACAGTATAACACATTTAATATAACACTTGTTTGAGTCTTTGTCTCAAAAGTCCAAAAGCAGGCAAAAATATTTCCATTTCCGTGGCGTTCTTCAACTCTCTCCTCTCTGGTGACAACGACGCTGATCCGCCGGGTGAAATGCTTTGGCGTGCATCTTCTCAGCTTTCGGAAACTGGGGGAGATTTACGTAATTACGCTAATGCAAAGTGCGCTTGTGCAAACGTGTCATCTGCTATATGCTCGGTGTTAACGGGTTAAAGTATGAAACTAATATTATAATATAGTATACACAATAAAAATAGATATTGCCCATACGTGTGTTTTCCATTGTTCAAAACCTCAGTTTCTTCTACTTTCACTTAGGGGCAAAAATGTATCTTTTAATTATCTGACAAAAAAAATAAAAGAGGATTATTCAGAAGAAATGTAACAGGTCATTTCAAAGTTAATTGTGTGACTGCAAAAACTTCAGCGTTCTTATTCATTACCTTGACGGAGGAGTCTAGCTACGGTCTAATTTGTCCATAATCATATGAAAATCATGCAGAGGTCACTACTAACAAGCACCGAAACCTTGCTTTTCATTAACGATGCAGATTTCTGTCATAGTTTAAATTCAAACATAAAAAAACCCCCAACAACATTGCAGGTTGCACAGATTTACTTTGCATCGTTGAGTCACTTCGATCATGTGGTTTCCTTTAACCGTCTCGCGTCAAACATCTCGTTACTGGAATGCTCGGTGTCCCGACATCGGATCCATTTACTGCTACTAAACTATCTTTGCAGGCCGATGACCCGTCTGTCACAGTTCAAGTGTGTCGCTAC
Source organism: Solea solea (assembly GCF_958295425.1). Taxonomy (NCBI): domain Eukaryota; kingdom Metazoa; phylum Chordata; class Actinopteri; order Pleuronectiformes; family Soleidae; genus Solea; species Solea solea. Next base: position 10,795,117 of record NC_081152.1, read on the forward strand.
TCCTGTTAATCCTCTGTTGTGTCGAGACACCTCATCGCGATCGTGCACTTTAGATAAGCAATGACTTATCACCATACTACATAATGAGTGTGGTGTTAGTGTTTGTCCTTCCAGCTGGCACTGAGGGTTTTTTTTTTTTTTTTTCACAGGACACATTGGTGTTAATGCAATGGGAGGAATTCGTAGTGACTTTCTTAGTATTAGTTTTTGGTGACAACATTCAGCTACACAGTTGTGACTGTGAGAACAGATATTAAATTGATATATATATACTGTATATATATATACTGTGTGTATATGTATATATATATATATATATATATATATATATATATATATATATATATATATATATGTATATGTATATATATGTTTATATATATGTACAGTATATGTATGTATATATATATATATATATGTATATGTATATGTATATTATTGAAATATAGTGCAAACCTATCTGCCAATCAGAAAATGCCATTTCTTGTTGCTGGGGAAAGTCTGAAAATGGGTTTCCGCCGCAAGTACTCGCAGGAGCGTGAATGCGTGCACAGGTTTTGAGTGATAGGTCAGGTGATCACTTCAATTATATCACTTAATAGATACTAGCTGCTTATTAAAGTGTAAGTTTGAAGTGTAAGAGTATGAGTTTTTATTCAAGGCATCAAGATCTGCCACAAACACTTGTACAAGCTAAAAAGGACGCGTGTACACACACACACACACAGGCAATGACCAATGCTGTTTAAGGGACAATTTGGCCTGCATTACGCTAAAATAAAATCCTGGCTAGAACCCTGGGTCAACACTTTAATCAATATCAATAAGCAGACAATTACTAGCCGTAGAACAGTCTGATATTCCCAATAACAACAACGCTACCGAAGGACCAGCACTCTAAAGTTTGGGTTCACTCTGCTAAATTTAGCGAAAGCACAATGTAATTCAAAATGAAAAGAAAACAACAACAGATGTCCAAGACGGAGTAGGAGAAGCAAAGCATTCAATAATGCCAACATCAGATGAGACGACATTAGTCAAGCAGCAGCCGAAGACGTCAAGTCAAACGAGGTAACGAGGTGAAAAAAGGCACATGTGTTTGTTGAATTAAAATGTAGGGATATGCGATGTCACCGGCGTGATATGATATTTATTATTTATTATTTATGACTTAAATATGTTTTAGTGTATTATGAAGTATGGATTATTATATTATTATTTTGTTTTTTGTTTATTTTTTTTTTGCTACACCTGTGTGTGTTATGATTCCGTTCCATGGATTTGCTTTCACTTTAAATCACCACACACATTTGCACAGTAGTGGGAATGTGCCTTGGCTGATAAAATCTGTTGTTGAATTGTTCTACATCCCACCTCATTCACTATTTCTGTTCCAGCGCCGCTGTCTTCTGCATACATACGCCACCTCCCCCACCCTCGTTCCCATGATTCCTTTCACCTCGCACGCACGCTCGCGGCCCCGCCTCTTTATTTCTCACCCTCACGACACTTTGGGTGACACTTCAAGTGAAAATGGTTTGCACTACTGTGTCATGGAGTTGAAACTGACACAGGCAGTAAATGTGATGATGGTTGTGTGTGAGTGTGTGTATGTGTGTGTGTGTCATGTGGTTCATGTCTGCTATTTCAGTGATGAACTTAGTTGCTCCTCTGTTGTCAAAGTTCCTTCTTCTTTTTACTGCAGCCTCCAGAGGTTGCCTAATAATAAAACATAACTGCGGATCATAATAATAAGAGGTTTTGGCGTTTGTCCTTGAGTTGGGCACTAAACGTTGTTATTAGTCTGTAGACTGCTTCAACACTATTTCATAAAACGTGATTATTTTAGCCGTATTTAAACCCAGTATGGCATGTTTATGACCCAAATGACAAGTGGTCAAATCAGCTTTGCAATGAAAGCAACACAAAAAGGCAGTAACAGTATATATATATATATATATATATACTGTTACTGCCTTTTTAAACTATATAAAAAAATAGTAAGTTGAATTTCCATGTATGTATTAACTCTGTGTCTTTTCTCATACATTATGCTTTTGTAAGTAATTTCAGGCCTTTTCTTCTTTGGTTCTTTTCAAAGCAATGCTTTCACTGCCTTCAGTGAGTGTGGCTATGATTAAAGGAGACATAGAAACAGAAAACTTGTGCTTCTTGAAGAAGCATGGAAATGGTGATAATCTTATTTTTAGCTGTATGATTTGAACGGACACTTTTACATGACTGTCAGCGCAGGAAAAGTACAGATGCTGCTGAGAGACATTGTTTATCGGGCGGCAACTTTTTCTAATTTACGTCCGTAAATGAAGGCGCCATTAAAAGAAAAAGACCTTGCCAGCAGCGATGAATAAAACAAAACAATTCTAACACATTGTCCTCATTCATTGCCTTATCTTTGATTTGGAAATTATGTGCACACATTTATCTGTTAGATAAAAAAAAATCCAAAATTCAAAACCTTGAACCTGTGTTTGCTCCCCAACTTAGACGAGTTCTCACTTCTTTGCACTTGTTTTCCTTGTCAAGGTCTTTGCACAACTAAAATGCAGCACCAGTTGCATGAAATAAAAATTCAGCAAATTTGGTTTCATAACACCAGCTCTCTATTTAACAAGTATATCGAGCTTTGCACTATAAGGCCTTCGCTCAGATGTAGCCTCTTTCATATTTCATCTTGCCCAATAAGGACATTTAGACATTAACATCTTAAGCACAGACATTCTGTCTGGGACTTTTCTGTAGCTGTAGAAATCCAGTCTCCATCCTCGTTGTTGTATTTCACTCTGCTTTCACTTTAATGCTGTGGATTGAACATATGTTGTGGCTTGATGGTTTGATGTTTCCTCTGCTGTTTTACTATGTAATCAATTATTGAGCATCACAGTAATATATTATTGTTTCGCATTCTCTCTCTCTATGTCTTGCTCCTTTCACAAACTGCGTCTACTCATCAACCACTCGCCATTGACTTTGGGGACTTGTTGGTGACTAGGAAATCTGCCCGGGAATCATGTCTAGTCAACTCTGCTTCACCGTCGTTTGCTATCTGTCCGTGCATTTGTCTCAACTCACTTTGTGCCGCTGAAGTTCCTTCCTTTGAACTCCTCTCGTTCTCACCTACAGCTCAAATCCCTGACTAAGCAACACCTCAGATTCTCTTTGTGCACATTAGCCGAGCACCAGAAACAAAGCAGGGACCTGCTCTTTGAAACACTGTCGGTGGTCACACACTCCACGCGTACACTTTGTATTTCCACAAAAGACAACACCAGTTATTTTACTGTCTGACAGTGGGAGACTCTGTGTGTGTGTAGACATAAATACACAAGAGTTTTGTTGTGGTATGTTCACATGCATTCACAATTCTTTGAGGTGTAACGTTCTGTGTGTGCAGAGTTACCTTTATAATAGATGATGTGCCACTATCTTTATAAGGAGACTGCATGAAATGTAAAGGAGGAGGAAAGAAGAGCAGTCAGAGTGAAAGACAAAAGTTTCACTGGTTTGCCCTCATGGCCCCAAGGTTTCCTGTGGCTCTTTGAATGAACATCATTATGTCTGATGTCAGTTCTGGGCCAGGCTAAAGTGTGAGCACTCTATTCTTCTGGCATTGATCGACCAGTTTCTCACTCAATCGAGCAAGCTTTTTTTTTTTTTTTTTTTTTACCTCTCTCTCAAGACTTTCAGATTTCCATTGTCCCACTCTTGCACTGTCTCTGTCTCTGTGTATGACAGCAGCAGACAGACGCAGGTATCAGCTGTAACACACTTGGAAATGACAATTGATTGTCATAGAGCTCAGAAAGTAAAATTCCCAGGCTCATTGACATTTTTATTGGCATTGCAAAAATGTATCATTCCTAGTTTCTTGGCATTTTAGTAATAGTTTAGTTTTTTGTTGTCCACACATTTTTTGTAAATGATCAAGGCCAGTTGAGTTATGTGTCATAGATCCTTGTGTTCACTGATATGTAAGTGCACTACTGAAAGGTTGTTGTACTTGCATTATATGATATGACACCTCATGTCACAGGTCTGTATGTGTATGAAATCATTTCCAACATACTTGTGATTCCTTCCTGGCCGTGGAACAACGGACCAGCTCTTTACTCCGGCAGGGATCCTGCCGGGGGCCTGGAGTACAATTCCAGTCCACATGTGTATTGGGGATTTTAGAGAAGGCAAATGCCTGGGTGCCCCGGGATGTTCTGTGGGGAGTGTTGCACGAGTATTGGGTGAGCGGGTCACTTCCCAGAGCCATTCGATCGCTGCATGTCCCCGCGAGTAAGTCGGACTCATTTCCGGCGGGTGTTGGCCTCCACCAGGGCTGTGCCTTGTCCCCAATCCTGTTTGTGACATTTATGGACAGGATCTGGAGGCGCAGTCTTGGTGAGGAGGGGGTTGCAGCTCGTTGGCTGAGGATTGCATCGTTGCTTTTTGCAGATGATGCAGTCACGATGGCATCATCGCTCTGTGATCTACAATGCTCGCTGAATTGGTTCGCAGCCGAGTGTGAGGCGGCGGGTATGAGAGTCAGCACCTCTAAATCGGAGGCCATGGTTCTGACAAGGAAAACAATGGCTTGCCTGCTCCAGGTGGGGGATGAGTCTTTACCCCAAGTGAAGGAGTTTAAATATCTCAGGGTCTTGTTCATGAGTAAGGGAACAATGGAGTGCGAGTTTGGCCGGAGAATCGCAGCAGCGGGAGCGGTTTTGCTGAGCCAAAGGTAAATCTCGCTATCTACTGGTTGTTTGTTGTTCCTATCCTCACCTATGGTCATGAGCAATGGGTCAACTCCTAACTGGAAGGAGACCTAGGGGCAGACCAAGGACTAGGTGGAGAGATTATATCTCCGCGCTGGTCTGGGAGTGCCTGGGGATCCGCCAGTCAGGAGTTGGACAATGTGACCAGGGAATGGGAAGTCTGGAGCCCCCTGCTAGTGGTGCTACCCACGTGACCTACCCTCGGATAAATGGCTGTCGATGGATGGGTGGACGGATACTTGTATGTTTTAGCCGCATTGGACTTGGACAAGGGAAAGAAGAACTGGACTACTGCCCTTGTAACAGTAAACAATCACTAGTGTGCTCCACTCGGTGGCAACATGCCCCCTTTCAGCTTGCTAGCATTAAATTGTTGTTTTTTATGTTTAGCATGATGCTAGTTCTGAGCATGTCTTTTTACCATAAAAATATCCAGTTCTTTTTTTAAGCTTATATGTGGTCTCTTCATCAGCCCCCAAAAAATACTCAAATTACAAAAAAGTAAAAAAAAACAGCAAGCACTTGGGAAAATTCAGCCATGTGCTTGCTGTTTTTTTTTTTACTTTTTGTCATTTGAATTTCAGCCGGGGATTGGAATTGTCGTGCATGCATAGACACAGGAGTCCAAGCCAGCTTGAGTCTGTTTCTGGTGCGATTGATGGTATTTGTGCAGTAGTCGCTCGACTCCCAATCCCTTTATTTGTGTGTATTTGTGTGTTAGTCCCAGTTCTGAGAAAAGCTATTTAGTCCAACTGCTGTCAGGCTAACATGTTTACAGTGAGGGTGGATTGTCGAGAGTTGAAAGCACTCACTTCTTTTGATCACGCCACTGTGTATTATTATACTTATTATTGTGTCTTGAACTCACTCTTAAAGCACCTAGTTGTATAATTTCTTTTCACGTTTATTTTCTTGCTCCAATTCAGAATTACAGAAGTGTACTTTTCAGATGAAAACCTTTGATTTGCATTGTGTCTTCAAAGCACTTTAGAAACTATTGCAAGGATTTTATTTGTTCGCTTTTTTTTTTGTCACACTGCTTTTAGTGTCTGCACGGCTCCCTTTGATTTGTACCTTCGAGGGATGTTCTAGCAGTCGCCAAGCTGTGACTGTAAATCACACTGAAAGACTGGTAATTCTGTATATCAGTTTCAAGTAAGTCATTTATTGCCATTCTGCTGCCTGTCACTGTCTCACTGCAGTCTTTGTCGCCACGGTGAGAGGTGCAGTCTAGAAGGTGTCCTTAAAAACATGTTTTCGTATACATGAAAAAAGTAAACAAAAAGTTACTCATCGTGCGCACGCACACACACACACAGGAATAAATCAGTTAATGCTATTGTGAGGGAAAAGATGATGAAATAATTTGGACCAATTCAGAAAGAACCTTTACTGCCTCGTGGAAAGAAAAGGAGACAGAATAATGTGATTCATGGAATTATTCACATCTAACACACAGACAGTTTGCCTCCAGAAACGCAGTCAGTTTGATCGGACCTCTGAGATGTATTGGAGCAGCCCCACAGGTAAAGCAGATCACAGAGCAAAAGCAATTTTCTCACCACACCAGGAACTATCCATGATGCACAATGCATGATACAATCTATTATGGATTCCTGGGCCAAAAATGAAGAATCATAGGTGAGGTGTAATTGCGTTTCTTTCTCATTAGTTACGGGTACAATATGCTGTGACTTTGTATGTGAGGTTCGGGGGAAACGGCGATCACTTATATCCTGTGTGACACTCGGGTGGATTTTTCAGAGAAATTGGCATGTTTGAGTTCACTGGGAGGACGGGTAGTATTTTACGGAAATGGGATGCCGTAAAGGCTGGCAGTTCAGAGCCCTTCATATACCACATTACAGAGCATAATCATCTATTCTGCGAGATCTGGGCACCGCAGCACAACACCAAATGGAAATTAGACATGTTCCAGTGACTAACTGGACATAATGTTAAATACAGCAGTTAGCCAACCACCAAAACAAAATGAAATTAAACAATTCATTTCCAAACTCGGTATGGCTCTTTCCATTTAATTGAGAATATGACAACGGTCGTTTAATATTCCTGAGCTCACACAATGGGGAAGGGCAGGCTACTATTCTTATCTCTGTCCTGGTAGATACGCATGAAGATATAGTGCACCCTACACGGTTGAAATGGCTCCCTTATAATTAAGCAGTCACTGGTGATATATGACATCAGTGTGGTGGGTCATCAAGGCATTTGAGGCATTCATGGTTTTTGTGGAATTAAGGGCTACACAAATTCATTTTCAGCGCAGGAGTAACACCACTGTGGATATAAGAACCCTTTGAGTTGTTACATTAAAGTCCGAGCTATAGTTGCATTTTAATTGCTCCAACCTTTAATTGTCTTTAGTTAGCTTTTGATTCCTCAAATTTTATATATGTGCGTCATTGCGCCATGAATACAAAGTCGGGGCTAATTAAAATTACTGAGACCGACATTAAGCCTCGAGGGTAAAATGAGAGAGGGAAAGGTGATTTGCTGAAGGAGCTTATTATTCCTCTGAACTATTAATAAAGCTATTCTTCATCATCACTGCGCACTATCGTTTAAAACACCTAAACATCACATAGAGAGGTTTAAGTGGCATATCATGTACGCCCAGTATGCTCGTTTTCACAAGTGAAGTGCTTATATCGGAGCAGCCAATAATGAATATTCACGAAAAACAATATTCCTGGTTTCATCAGCTCAAACAAAATATACACTGTAGTATTTCCACCCCAGTATTATAATTAAACTAGTGTAGGACTCTTGTCCGACCCCCGACTCTTCCCCAATCAGCCTCAGCCTTATACTGGCACATTTTATGTGATGCAAATTTGTGTAATTCCTTTAATTTATGATTGTTGTTTCACATTTGACATTTGTCAATACAGGGGGCAGCACACCAAGCTGTGAAAACGTCTCCCGGAATGTAATTCACAACTAAACTGCTTTCCCTTTACTCGCCTGAACGCTGAGGGCTCTAAAGATCATGGACGTACTGTATAGGCAGCATCCAACTCTCCGTGCAGTCTTTGAGGAGACGATCATAAGATTGGCCCAAAAATAGCCTCAGGTCCCACCCATGTCCTCCACCCCTCGGGCAGATGCTTCAGAGCCCCCAGTGCAGGCTAGACCTCTTCAGTAACACCTTTTATACCTCCTTCCATCAAGAGCTGAATACCGATGTTTATCAATGCCATTTTACATATGTACAGACACAGAATATGCTTTTAATTTGCCGTTTTCTTCACGGGCAATGTGTAAGTTGTTGTATTTGATGCAGTTGCTGTGTGTGCATGTGTGTGTCTACATTGACTACATTTATTTCTCGTGTTTTTTAAACAGTGGATTCTGTATGTGTCCCTCGGGACAACTAATTAAATCTTATCTCTTATCGTTACATTTGATGCCAGCACTCTTTGATGCTGGTAAAAAAGTAAATAAGCATGTTGTGCAGAGATAATGAATTGTTTGTGCTGTAGTTGCATTTCGGTAGTCTATATGAACATATCGAAATGAATGGCACATTCTTACCACTTTGTGAAATAAATGTGGATGCGAATGACTAGCAAAAGTTATAAGCAGGTGCAGAAGAATTAGGCACTAAGGTCATTTGTAAGAGGAAGGATTGTGTGCAAACAGAACTTTGGCATTGGCCCCGCAGCTGTAATGCAGATGGACTGTGAAGCCAAAAAAACATTAAAAATCGCAGAATCAGATGATGATTCGCTGTTGGTTCAAGTGAAACAGTCATTGATCGTAGACATCAGCAGAAAATGCATCACGAGCACTTAAGTGGGCAGCGTGGACTCCGAGAAAAGACAATATTATCCAAGAGCTAATGTCGGTGATCTCCGTGCACATCTCTGTTGACTTCTAAAAGATTCATGTGGTTTGTTTAGGTAATTTGGAGTGCAAAGTTTTCAGTGGTATTTGCCCAGGCACCCTCAGAATTCTAATGAGCACTGACAAAGGTGATGTAAGGCTAAGGGCACGCTCACAAAGAAATGTTCTGCAAACAAACTGCACGTTGATGATTTCATTTTCCTCTATGAAACATATTCCGTGTCCTTTGCATACGTTTGAAATAAAGTGACGCGGCACTCTATTAGCTTCTACTTCAAAAGACGTTCCGGTATTCATTATCCTCCTGTGAATCTACCATTTGTAAGGTTTTCATTTGTCTTCATCTGTCAGAACATTTTCACTCTGTGTCCAGGGTTAAAGTTCCTTCATTTCAATCGAATAATCTCCTCGCATTACTTCACAGGATTTCTCTGGCAAGCATTTAATCATTTTGTCCTATAGTTTTGCTTGATGGTTTTCATTCTAGTTTCAGTACAATATATAATTACGGTGGCTGTAACTTTAAACGTGCAGAATTTGAACACTTGAAACCCTGACTGATGATAATGTGACTCTTATTATCGGACGTCGCCAGCACACTTCAGTTTTTTTTTCTTTTTTTTGGGCATGTCGTGGAGTGAAAATTGATTGCTGCAATATTCTAAACTTGACTCTGCACCAGAACAGAACATGGTAATGAAGTAATGAATATTGGCAGAGAAAAGCTACGTTAAGAGATGCCTCATCCATGTTCAATACATAGACTTTATGCACTTTGTTCTCTATATTGAAATCCTGCACTTTGAACTCGTGGACCATGTATCGCATATCATATCACGAGATAACCTGTGATTTCCATCCCTAATAAAGAATAAGAATGCATTTTATGACAAAAATGTATAAATATGTAAAACAAGAATGTTTTTCTAGTTGTATCTCATATTTGTTAGTGTTATTTTTTTTCATAGTTAAATCTGTTCATTGATGTTTGCATCGTTTGGTCTGAAACATATTCACCCATAAATTTATGTGATTGCAAAAATGTTTAATCTTACAAGTACTTACAAGTAGAATCATCCCGTATGTATAAAAGACTTATCCTTAGGGACAGGCGAGAATATTTGATCGTTCCTTTGATTATAAAATGTCAATCAGATAATGCAACTATTTGTAAGTATTTTAAAAAGACACATTATCAACAGACTCATTAATCCTTTCTCTTGAATCCTCCACATGATGTGGTGTAGCTTTGCTCTGAGTCTGGGTCTGAATGCTGCAGGACGTTTGGAGTCATTGTTTACATTTGTATTCATTTATAAACCTGTGGTGTTGTGCTGCAAAACAGGGAGGAAGATTTCTCTCTGACAGCTCAGACAGGTTAAAGCAGGGATGTCAGAAAACTCTGGGACTGAAATACTATATTTAAGAGGGTTTTTTGTGCCTTTGTAGATCCACCATGATCTGGTTAAACTTGCATAAAATTGTTGAAATTACACGAGAAATATTTTGAGCTCTTGTTGTTTAAAAATTATTATGCTATAATTTTACTGGTCCGCTGTACGTGGCCCCTGAACTAAAATGAGTTTGACGCTCTCCTGGTTTAAAGCAATGTTTGCATTAAAACACAGCAGGATGTTTCTACAACAGCTGTGTTTCAGACCTGCATCTTCTATTGCAACACAGATCTGTTACCAGGTTTATGATAACTGGCAGGGTGTGTACAAACACTAATATTTCATATTAAGGTTAATTCCTCTTTAGATTTGACTGCCATTTTGCTTGAAATGCTTGATATCTCTAGTCAGAAAGGATGTGTCAAATGTATTTTCCTGCAATATTGACACTGTGTTGGCACCGGGGGAAGAAGAGAGGTGCATGGTGCTTAAAGCTAGACCATCTGTTTCCATGTACCTCATGGTGTCTTTTTGACTTTGCGTGTCACATCGTCACAGGCACAGTCGATAATTAGAAGGTTTCAGATCAAGCTGACCATCAAACGTAGTCCCCGTAGCCATTTGAAGCTCCATTTTTTAAATAACCTTTAAAAATGAATGGGAGTCAGATTATTATGCATCTGTTTGAACGGACTTTTTGCACATTCAAATTCGGCTTTGTTTATCCAATTTCAGCTTTCACGGGCACGAGCGATTCCTCTTCTTGAACGATGAGTCACATCCCTCGAATTGGACACAAAACTAGTCATGTGGCACTTTGCCTCAGTTATCATATCAGGCAAAGAAGTGTTTTCTCCTGTCAGCGAGAGACCTGCAGATGAATGTATGACTTGCAAGTTTTTGGCCCGGGCTCATCGGACATATTGGCATTTAACTAATATGGCATTGTAGCCTGGCAGGCATGTAGTTGTCAGAATCATCTGTGGCCTTTTTCGTTTTCTTTCTTTTCTTTTTTTTCTTTCCTTCACTTCCAGGCTGCCAAGACGCATACACAGAGCTGTTCCCAGGTTCACACTACACCGAGGAGGTGTTTTAATATGTGGCAATCCAGCAATATTCAGAGACTTTTGTTCCCCCCCCCACTACCCTGTAGTGAATGCTGCCATGGAGAGTGGATCTCATCACCCTCCAGTGATGGATACCTTTCCCTTTTGTTCAGGGGGTTTACTTATTATTTTTAGCAGTTTCCTAGTATTCTCCATACCCCTTTTTCTGATGATTGAGGTCTTCCAAATGTCATCGTCCGCCATTCCTGTCACAGCTACTCCAGGTATAATCTCTTTTCTTGCTAACCCCGTCTCCCAGAAGATGTGTCCCCCAAGTTAGTTTGGCAAGGGATATATTGTGATGTCATTCACAAGTAGTTGAGGCAAAGTTCTCATCAGGAGTATTTGGGGCTGCTGCTGCTGCTGCTGCTGTGTAACAAGGCGAGATGAAATTATCAGTCTCCTGGGACCTCGCTAATGCATTGTATTTTTAATACAAACCCCCCCCCCCGTGTGTGCCCCAAGCCACACTCACTACATGTTACCTTGTAGTGCCGTTCCGCAATTGGGCATCACACCGACAATTCACTGGGGGTATCATTAAAAGTCTACTATCGCAGTTTGTGCGTAATAGCTATTAAAGAGTATTACAGGAGGCAGTGTGTTACAAAGCATGTATGTCCCTTGACACGCACATGCTATTTTTTTAAATAAACACCCCGCCAGGTAACAGTGGCTCTAATTTGGCCATTTTATATCATCTAGTCCTATTATAGCTTTGTATAGACGAACCTTGTTGCTCACCGCTCTTCAAGAAATGACTTGATTCTGTCATTCAGCGCTCTCGTGAAATCAGCCGTTGGCCTTCTCCTTGTTGGGTAAAATTCATTCACATTGGGGTGACCCTCTCGTCCACAGGGACTTTCTAAATGTGTGGGCCTCAGTGTCCCTATTCTTTTTTCGAAACACTGCATCTCCTCTGACCTGCGAGTGTTTTACCTTAAGTGTCCCCATAATGTGCACCTCTCAGCTAAAAAAAAAAAAAAAAAAAAATGGGACAGATATTTCTATTTTTGTGAAAGCACCAGAGAGGACAGTCTTTGACACAATGCATTTCTTAGCCCTTTTACCTTAACCGTCACAACCAAATGCCTTAACCTAACCCTAGTACTAACATTAACCTCTTTTTGTCCTGCGCCAGAATATTCTCACAAAACTGTCTTTCAACTTGAATTTGTATACACTCAAAACGCAACACGCCACCAAACTTTAATTCACTACTTGTACGTTACGTCATTGCACATCTTTTTCGTGCAGAGTGACTCATCCCGCTTTCTTTTGATCTCTGCTGGGAGATGCACATGCACATACTCACACACACACACACACACAGACATGATGACAGCTTGTGTGAGATGCCTTTGCTAACTCCATTAGCCGCTAACAGCTAAGGTAACAGCTGAGATAGCAGATTTGTTTGTTACATTGCCATCTGTGGTGTAAAACTGGATATACATGGACACACTACTACTTCGAATGCTTTTTGGTGTTTGTGATAATCCGTTCAGGAGGATGATTAAGCTTGCCTGTGTCCTCCATTGTCACAAAACGGCATTGCATCACTGTTGTTTTTTTTTCTGATGCGCAAAGAGGGCATGGATGAAGGCTAAGATGTGCCATCAGCTTGACAAGTTAGTTGTTAAATTCAAGGTCAAGGTCAAGTTGTTGGCCAAAGTGCTTCATGGTAATAAACGAGATAATGAAAATAGAAAACCAATAACGGAACAATAATAACAAGTAAGAGAAGATAGAAAAAAAAAAAACAAGTTCTAAATGTAGATGTTATACTCCCTCGAGTTGAAAGCCAAGGAGAAGAGGTGAGATTTTAGCAGTGACTTAAATTTCTCTATAGTATGGGCAGCGCGTGTATGGAATGGATTTGGAGCAGCCACTGAAAAAAGCTTGATCCCCTCTAAGTTTCAACCTTGATCTAGGAATGTCTAAGAGAAACTGGTCGGTTGACCACAGTGCTCTCACAGGGGGTGTGGACATTCAAAAGAGCTTCGAAATAACTTTAAAAGTCAACAATAAAATCTTAAAATCAATTTGGGAGCCAGTGAAGTCAGATGTGCTTCTAGGCTGTATATTTTAACTTTGTTTGTTTAGGTTCTGTTTATTTGCTCCTTACACAAAAGTGCACAATAATACAATATAAATGTGATGCATAAATTCACAATATACGTATTACAGTTTGACACTTTTCATGATTGGTAAGGAGCGGTTGGAAGAAAACAATTCTTATTATTTGTCTGCCCCTTACCTGAACACAAGGAACCTAAGATGGTCTGTCATTTCCAGTTTCCTACACCATCACCATTAATGACAACAACTAAAGTAATCCATAAAAGTAAAATGTACCTTCTTTTTTTTACTTCAACAAACTCAACTCGAGTTAAGTTGTCTCATTTTTTTCACATTATCATTGTTTTTTAAAAAAGAAAATAAATAAATACTTGTACAACCCTTTAAATCATTCTCTTGAGAATTCCCAAAGTTTTACAGCAACAACTGAAGTACACATTTGTTTTATAGTGGTCTGAGCAACTGGATGCTTACAATCAAATCTTAAACATCTGTGAGTTTAATCTTCTCGCACAAGGTAAACACAAACTGCCTTTTCATGTTCTCTGGCAATACTTTGTTTTTGTCTTTAAACATAACTAATTATGTCTGCGCTTCTATTATGTCTTTCAAGTCTTTTCAAGTTAGTAAGCAAACAACCTCAAGCTACGTGTAATGGTACTTTAACTGGTAACTAAATACAACCATTGGGTTACTGCATGATTTATAATCCAGTAAAATGATTTATCATTTCAATAATCAATTACTTGTCGATTTATATTGTTCTTAAAGATCTGTAGAAGTACCATTTCAATGTGGATGTCCGTGTTAACTTAAATATTAAGTGTGGCCTTACCACCTTTCTAATTGTTCTTAACCAGTGCTATTGTGCCATGAAATCTAGGAAACCACAGTTGCGTGGTGTCAGTGCCCTGTAGAACTGTGTATGTTGTCGACCTCCATTTATCTAAGCAAACACATATAAAACATTGCTTTTTTTAACCATGTCTTCAATGTAAAGCTGTTCTTTTATTCAACTAAACTGGCTGACACAGGTGTTTCCCCCAGCTGAGCATAGATATGAGGCCAGTCGTACACTTGGGGGCATGCGAAAGAAATCTAATTTACTTTAATTAGTCCACACAGAGGACAGGTATCTCATTACGAACCACAATTCATTGTTCTTCTCAACACAGAGTGACACCTTATGTGAATAGGTCAATATTTTCTGCCTTGGCCTCGGCTTTGGCTCTCGCATTCATCAGGGAGCAGCTTTTGTCTGAAGCTTCCTGGCACACTTCCCACCCACATTTCCCTCTTCGCCGAGCTGCCCCCTTTGCCGGATTTTGGCAGGGCGGCAAACGTGTGGCCCGGTGATTGATTGACTTGACGAGAGGAATTACATGGCGTATGATGATACATGAAAAGCATTACAATTGGAATGAGAGACATGATATCACGGACGGACTGAATTTAGAGATACTACTGCACTCGGAGCAAACACGCAGTACATATACATACATATGTGCAGAGGTTGTTTACATTGATTTGGTTGTATTTGCATAATTTAGCCCCAATGTAACCTAGTCTCCATTGATTTATAGCCATCTGCGTTTTAGATGTGCAGCATGTCATGGAACTGGTTCACTCCTCTGAATGCACAAACATGTTCATTTACATTTAGAAGCCTCACATTTCCCGCCACAAAAAGGGGGCTGTTGAGAGATTGTCAGACTAGTTCTGTCCATGTTAACTAGCACCACCTATAATAAAGGGATCATAAAAAAAAACTAGGCAGCTGTTCTATCTTTAATACGCAAACCATCTGCACCGGTGGTAAAATTGACTTTCTTATGTCCCTCCTGTTGTCTTTTTTCTGTTACGTTGAACACGTTGTGATAGAGATGATGGTTGTATATGATGCCTTTGTCAGTCAGTTCATCCGAAAAGTGTGTTTTTGGTTGTTAATTATTTTCCCATCCCTCCATCCTCATCCGTTTACGTGTGATTGGTCAGATACGTGAACTAGGTTGTTATTTTTTGAGACACAGGTTCACTTGACCAAAGCAAATGAGCTCACATTGCACATCCAGCGGAAGTGCACGCGAACGAGTGAAGGCACTATTTATAGTTAACCTATAAGAGATACATTTCTGATATGAGTGGCTGCATCCTCGTATCCTTGTTTTCCCCTTTTCTCCTTTGCCCGTTCACTCTCCTCCTCTCTGTCTCTTCTGTTGCCTGGGTAACAGTTACCGATAGAGACCAGGAGTTGGGGGAACAAAAGAACAGTGTGGCTCTTGAATAATTGTTCATGCATGTGCACTTGACTGATAGTAGTACATTTGTATGCTTATATACTTGTGCACCAGCTTTGATTGATTCCACTGCATATTGTCATCGTAAGGAGTCCTTTTAAGCCTTTTTTTTTTATCTTTTTTTCAAAGTTTGTATGTTTGTGTATTCACATTCTAGAGTTGAGCATCCATCCATCCATCTTCTACCACTTTATCCTCCATGTGAGGGTTGCAGGGGGAGCTGTGCCAATCTCAGCTGACGTAGGGCGATTCACCAGTCCATCACAGGACCACACACATAAACAAACAACCACCCACTCTCACACCTATGGTCAATTTAGAGTGTCCAATTTACCTAATCCCCATTTTGCATGTCTTTGGACTGTGGGAGGAAGCCGGGGAACGAAAATCCACACACACACACACACACAGGGAGAACATGCAAACACACATTAAACTGTGAATTTGTGAATTTCTCTGTGAGATGTGAATTTCTCTGTGAGATGAATAAAGTATCTATCTATCTATCTATCTAAACAAACAAAGAAAATAGTATATGGTAGTTAAGCTTAAAGATAGAAAGACACAATTAGCCTGTTGTATATAATATACGTTATATACTGTATTTTCTTCAACATTCATTGTAACCTATCCAGTCCCTCTTCATTCCCATGTCACCATATATATCACCTTTTTACTCAGAAAGACTTTACTCAGCTTTACTGTTGGCATACAAAGATTTATTTTTTTTCCCCTCTCTGTCTTTTTCAGTATTGGTTCAGTACTATCCCATATAGTGTTCATTGAGAACTGATTCAATCTGCATTGGCTACATGAGCATTCACTTTGCTCCCGTGCACAATGGAGCCAGAGTGGCAGGTACACAGACTGGAGAGTGAAAGAGAAAATTTCAGAGAACTGCACCACATGCCACTGCTGGGTACATTCCCAACTGCAAGTCAAAGCTGTCTAGTTGCCTGTGTCTGCACACGGCTCCACAATGAAACAGCAGAGCCAAACACAAAGTTTATTCATTTTGAATTTAATTTGACGGGCTGCCATACAATCAAGATAACTGTCGAGGACATTGGCTCTTTCTATTTTTTTTTCACATTGTTGTTTGTGCTTTTCTCTCTCTCTCTCTCTCTCTGGCGTGTTCATGTGGATCACTGTTTGAACTTGTTATGGTGGACATTGTGTTCTGAAGCCAGAGGACATATGGTGCTAGCAGATGAGTATTTTCACTTCAGATGTTTCCCAGTGCCGTTGCATCACTTCCGATGTGTTTGAGATACGTGATTGCCGTTTGGAACCAGTCCATCCTCTTTGCATATCGCTATCACCTCTATGAACTCTTGAGATAACACCACCAAGCTCTGCTAAACTAACTGCTTTGAAATGGCAGATAAGCTGTTTTTATCTCTTCATCGGCTCCTGTATCTCACTATTGATTCATTCCAGTTCTTGCTGTTCTTTTAATGGCCCCTGGAAGCTCAGTGATTAAAGTCTTGGGGAAATTTCCAATTAATGCATATTTGAACTGCTTGTTTTCCCTCCTCACCGTGCTAATGATCGCAGATGTGTTTTGCTAGTAGCCATTAATGACTCAAGCACCAATTGGGAACATCTGTGCTATTTGAACTGAGATTAGAAGTGTTATTCTCACACGTGTCCCCTAGAAGCATTACCACAACAATCTCCCTACTCAATGCATATTTTTATTCTCTAACCCCCCGAGCCCCACAACACACTCTTGTGTATTTGCCTCCGTAAAAAAAAACTAGTGTGAATAGCGTCAAACACTTAAACGTTAATAATCATGATTGCATCTGGCAAAAAATGGATGGAAACCACCTTCGCCCGCAGCTGCTGGTGCACAGTGACAGGTCTACTTCTCAAACGTTGTTGTGCTAACCGACAGCTGCGGATACAAATGAAGGCCTCACTTCGAGATGAGCGATATGATGAGGGCTGAGCCACATCGGCTCGAACGCACACCAACACAACAGAAAAAAAACACCTATGATCACGCGTGGCTACATTGCACCCGGCAGCTTTCGTGTCGGGGACATTTCCTCCACAAGTAGAACGTGGAGTTTTAAGTCTCATGTCCGTTCTGTTCTGTCACACACAACCTCTTAGTACAAAAAAAAAAAAATAACTGTGTCCACTATTATTTTCCCCACATGCTGCTCTTAACAGGTATGCACAATGGTTCTGCACTTTGACGCCTGTACCTTTACAAAAGCAAAAGCAAAAAAAAATCCAATCCCTGTCCCCCTTTCACTCCTTCTTTACTCTGAATCAAAGCCCCCCCCGAGGGCCTCATTGTCCCCGGTCCTCTTATTGCCTTGTTATCAACAGATGTAGCCAGCCCTTATGACACAGCTGCAAATATTGGCCTTACCTTTTTCTAATCACATTTCTTCCCCCTGAAATGTCACCGAGGAGGGCATATGTGCTTGCAGTTTTGCTTTTTTCGCTCCCTCAGTGTGAAGATATCATTTATCTCATATGAAAGCAAATGAAAGGGCCATAATGTAGTCTAGGCAGGGAGGGTGGTGTAAGGATGAGGGGGCATTGCAGTCTCTTCTCCAGCACTACTAATTTGCTACAGTAATGAGCGAGCAGTGGTGAATGAGCAGTGGCAATTATATTTGGTTACCATGCAAACGGCGAGCATCATGGGATGTCATTAAACGGAGAAATATGCCCAGGCTCTATTACAATGGTGTGGGGGGGGGGGGGGGCGAGAACAAACGTGAGCCATTATCTAAATGTATACTCCCTTTTTACCCAACGTGTGTGATTTTGAAATGCCATATGTTTTTTTCCTCCAGGGATTACCTCCTGGCTGGAAAACCACTGCACCCAGTCATTTATGGGTTTTTTCCCCCACTTCTCTACTTGTATTTTATTTCTTTTTTTCATTTACAAAAACAGTACTTCGTCAAAGGGCCATCATTTTTTAAATGTTAATTTCAATTTACCTTGAATCGCAGCTATTTGGAAAGCAAACAAACAACCGGGGGGGAGCTGAAAACAATGAGAACTGTAAGAAAGGCCATAATGAACGCATTTGTGATTATGCTTTGAAATGCACACTGGGCGCTTTGATGGGAAACATTTAACCAAATGTCTCTGTCAATTTCAGCGAATATTGATGTTCGGTATCAGCCACGTTGCCCGTTGCTGTGAGCTCTAATGCAGGTTTCCCATTTTTTCTCCCGTATTGAACGGGAAATAAAGCAAACAAGCTAATTGCCGCGGAGCTCGCCGTTAATGTTACTTTACAATGTTAACCAACACAAAACTACAAGCCACAATACACAAAGATGTCTTTAAAACTATTGAAACTATTTTTATCTTTTCTCTATCATGTTTTGTAACATTGCGCGAGGCAACAAGCCCCTCATAAATATTAATTACGTTTCACAATAAGCATCTAATATGTGAGATCACCAGAGGTGCGTGTGGTGTTTAATAGTGTGCACTTACCACAGTGTACTACTGAACGTAATCACTCATAATATATACAGTATACTATAGGTGTGTGTGCTGTGGTGTGTTTGTTGATTATTAAATGTGGAATATCATTCATTTTTCTGTCAACACAACTTCTAAAGCAGTGCCTTTTCATTAATAAAATGGAAGTTGCTTTTGCAAGTGCTGCAAATGTATAGAAAACTATCATTTATCTCTGTAATCTTTGGTATGGATGCAGACTGCGTCCCTCAGATCGGCTCCAAGCTTGAAAATCCTGACTTATTGTTGGGCTGACTGAGAGAGGAGAGTGTGTGTGTGTGTGTGGGGGGTTAAGGCTACATAAAGCCAGGGAAAAAGAAATATTGTGAGGGTGGAAGGACCAAACTAGCGAACCAGCCCCTAATTCTCTGTCATAATTCACAAAGCCGGGACACAATGCAGCATTATCTGCCCTCAAATCTTTTCCCTGTGTGTGTGTGTGATAGAGCATGGTGACATGTAAAAGGGTAGTATGGAGGGGTTGGGTAATAAAGGGCCAGGTGTCAAAGTGATGGAGATGGGAATGGGTAGAGGATGATGAAAACATGTATTAGTTCCCATGGTGAGAGGGCCGAAATGGAAAGGTCGACCCGGTACTTTCCACTTAAGCTGTGGGAGATTTTCATTCAGTTTTCAATCACGGCGTAATCAGACTTTATGATTAGGTATGGGCTTTTGGTCAGTGTAATTTCTCTGGTGATTTACATAGCCTAGGCTGTTTTAAAAGATTTTCAGTCACTTTTCAGCGCAGATTATTTCAACCCGACGTAAAAAAAAGGTTTACCTCAACGATCGAGATATAACGACGTGCGGTCCTTTTTTCTCAACGACTGAGCAGTTCTTGTATTAACAAAGTAGTCATTTTAAAATGCGGTTACAATGTGCTGCCAAGTGCATGGAATTAACCGACAAGAAGATTCAAATATGTACAGAGGTCAAAAATCACATGAAGGTCCAGTGTGAAAAATTTTATTTAATTTGTCAGACATTGAAGAGAAAATAATTAATTAATTTCTGTTTTTCATTACCTCCAGAATGAGCCTTTTCTCTTCAGAGCCCTCCATGTTGTATCCTCATGGTTTTACAATAGCCCACTATGGACAAACTAAACAAGTATAAATTGACGGTTCTCCATCACACTTGGAAAGGGAAGGTGAGGGATATTCAGTATCACTAATACGTGTTGCTAAATTTTACACACTGTACCTTTAATTCAGGAAGGCTAATCTGTAAAAAATCTGGGTTTATTTTGGAAAATATGAACAAATTCTGTGTCCCCTTTGGTTTTCAGGTTGGAGTATGATGAGGGGGCTGAAGATGGATAGATCAATGTGGTCTGGAGGTGGAGTTTGGTCGGAGGACTTCTTAAATGTAGGTTAGGAGTCAAAATTTGAATTTAACCTGGAGCCAGTGCAGGGATACAAGGGTGGGAGCGATGTTGAGACCATTCTCAGAAACAAACAAGCAACAAACCTAAACAGCACTGGAGAGGATGCGATGTTATTCTGGTGTAGTGTTGTTTATATCGTATATATATTCTTGAGGCACAGATTTACTACTGTGGTTGAAAAGCAAACATAAATCCAATAGGAGTGTGCGATTTGTTTGTGAGACCAGACTATTTCTCCCTAAGCCCAGGTAATGGACAGACTTGGTCTCTCCAAGGTGAATTGCCAGAGTGGAAACATTAGCCGGAGAGCCAAGTCTTGTCATTCACGCTGCGACTTCTAATCGGACAGAGAGAATGGAGAGCAGATGCTAGGGCACATGCCACTTTAGCTTCCTGCTGGGTGAGGAGGGAGAGGAGAAACACAGTGAAGGAGAAAGGTAAGAGCAAGTGGGAGGCTGACAAGTAAGAGATGGCAGCGAGGAAAAAAAAAAAAGAGGGGGGGAGGGGGGTGTTTGTTTGTGTTAGAGCTTCACTGCTCGACATTTTGCTGTATCCCTTGGAGCAGGAGGATGGCCACTGGGGTTTTGTGAGCGACTGCTGCCACTGTGCACAGATGGTGGCTAAACCACAGAGCATGTGTTGGATGTGTTTGCTCTGAGTTGTGTTGTTTCACTCTGCTCGGGATCTTAAAGCCATCCATTTTTTCCATATCTTAAGGCGCCACGGGGGTGATTGAACCAAGAGTAAAGAGCGGGTCAATACAATTGATCACCAAACTTCCCAACTATATTGGAAGCGGTTTCATTGGGAAACTTGTGCTTGCTGCTTTATTTAGTGCATTCCACTTTTTGTTTCATGTGAAATGGAATAAGAAAGCACAAGCATTATGTGGTAAATAATAGGGCTGTAATCTATTTTTGTAAAATGTTGCCACACTGCCGATGTTTTTGACGTGGATGTTAGAGGAGGAAAATGAAATAAAACCACCGCATGTTCTTTTATCTATCTGTCTCTTGTAGGTTGGGCTAATCACGCTGTTACCTGTGAAACCGGGGTGTCCTGAAAACACCCCCATTAGCTCTTGGTACATTCCTCCAGATGAAATCAAATTAACCATAGACTGTATGAAATGAACATGTCGAACCAGAACGTATCGACTCACAAATCGACCAGTAGACTGGGACTTTACAGCCCTAGTAAATAAATGTACGCGTGTTGTACGTCTTCATAATACATTAAATTTGCATTTTTATTTCTGTACATGCAGAAAAAAACATTTAAAATAATGTCATTACTTCTGAATACACACAGTGTCATCGTAGTGATAAACAACCAGCTTCACAGCTCAATACAGAATGACGATTTTGGTTTATGTCGATTTCATGCTGCCCACTTTCCTTTTGTGTATTGAATTCAGGGAAAAAAACGGAAAAAAAAAACCCACCTGTCTAGACGTTTGTACCGTTCTTTCTATGAAAGGGCCGAACACAGACGGGCACATTTGAGAGAGACACGGTGACCGTGCTTTTTTCTGTCTGCGGCAGAAGAAATGTTATGTGGATTTTGCAGAGATTAGATACAACAGCGGGAATAAACATGCAGTAGAGAAGAAGGAGAAGAAGAAAAAAACACACACAAACACAAGGTGAAGATGTTGCTTCAGCTTAGCAAGAGGTTTCTGAGGTTAATGTTGGTCATGCATTGTACCTTGGGAAAAATAACCCAAAAAAAACACTGCCAGGATGAGCTTTCATCATAACATAGACAATGGTCGGTGGCCTTTACCGGTTATTACTTCTGCCTCTTTTGATAAGAGGAAAATAGAAGAGCAGATGTCATATTGGACCCAAAGTTTGAGGGAAAAAAATAAGCTGAAAGGCAGGAGAGGAAATTGTGTTAGAAAGAGTATATGCAAATAATGCAACTTCAATGAGAAAGTACGAAGGTTATATCATGGCACTCACGCAGACTGACAGCTGAATCTAAATGGAAGCATTTCCATGTATTTTGTCATATTTTACCCTGCATGTTACTCTCATTGTCATACTGATCCGTTATTAATTTTCTGGTGTGGCAGCAACACACTATTGTACTATACTATACGGCTATACTTGTGTTCAGTCAGTGCTTTGAACACAGTATAGCCGTGTTTAACGCAGTATAGGGAGTGATGGTTTTCTGTCGCCCAATCAGCTGACTGTCATAGGTCTAGCTCCACTCATACCGTACCGTACCATTACTCTAGGACCTCAAATAATGGAACTGTTGGGGCATTTTTTTTTTGGTACTATTCTGAATGTAAAAGGCTAAAAAACTATTCCACTCGGTGGATACACACCATGATACAGTTATATATATATGTATATACGTGTATATATAGTTATAGTTCCTGCATTAACCCTTTAAAACCGAGTGTATCACAGACATCACGTTTGCGCAAGCACAATTTGCATTCTGTAATTACGCGATGGTTCATGCTATCGGAAAAATCCCGACGGTTTCTGAAAGCTGAGAAGTTGTTTTGCACATTGAGACAAAGACTCAAACAAATGTTATTTAAAATGTGTTTTTATACTGTTCAAATTTCTGTTTTTAAGCTTTTCTTCATTTTAAATTGTTAATACACTACTTTAACGTGCAGTAAATTGTAAATAATTGCCAGATATGGAAATTCATTCTAGAAAAATGGGCAAAAGCACTTACTCACTGGACATTTTCTGGCCCTTTAATGGTTAAAATAAGCAAATAAAGTACAGACAGACATTTTGAGGCTTAAATTGGGTTTAATGTCCTTTTTGTTGATGTACATGCAGCATTAAAATTATTGCATGAATGTCAGTTTCTTAGTTATTAGATAATAGATGTAGAGATTTGGTCTATGGCATGCCAGTTCTACCAACTCGGGTTATCTGGCACACAAGAAAAGGTACATTGGGTGCCGTGTAGAAAAGATGCTAAATATTCAGGGAAGAGCTTCTAGGAACGCCAAAGCAAAGAAAAATATGCAAAGTGACTCTGGAGGGAAATGGCAACATTTTTGTAAAAGAAAAAAAAGAGAAATAAAAATAAAAAAAAGGGACGAAGAGTGCAGAAGATAATCATTGAGTGAGGTAAGAGTGAAAATATGGGGGTTTCAACCACTTTCCTCCTCGTGAGGCCACTTTGGACTAAAACAGCAGGGATTTGTAGACTCTGAAGATGAACAGAAAGCCCATTTTCCCTCATGGCTACATTTGCCACAGTGAATTTATATGGCTGTTGTGGTGAAGAGGAGGAAGAAAGATGTGATCAAACATGAAGGGGGAAGGAGACGGAGAGAGATGCACTTTAATGGAGAGAGGGAGACCATAAAAAACGGCAATAATGAAGGGGGAGTGCAGTGGAAAACTGAAAAATGTCACAAGGACAGAAATTTGGGAGAAGAAAATGAAGGAGGCAGATATGTGTATGAAAGAATAACATTTTAGGCGACTGTTGTGGCAGAGACCGCGCTGAATCAACAAAGAATACAATGATGGTACTTTTGGAATAAGAGTTATTACACTTTGCAAAGGGTTTGACTTTCTGTAACATAACTGAACTTCTGGAATTTAAATGTAAAGAAGATGTTAAAGGTTATACACACCAAGCTCATCTTCATACAAGAGGCACAACGACTTCTGGTCTCTATACTCGTCCTTCAGTGTCTGTACTCGTTACTGACTCGCAACTGATTCAGAACTGTCCTGATTAAACTTTAAATTCAAGATTCAAGAATTTTTTATTGTCATTATGAGGACATAATGACATTTTTGGAAGGCTTAACCCTTAAATAAGATACAACAAAAGACTTGACACTTAAATAGGACACAATAAAAGACTTAACACTTAAATAAGACACAACAAAATGTAAAACCCAACAAAATATAAAGCTACAAGCGTGTGCAAGATACCACTGTTATATATATATATATATATATGTGTGTTTCCCCCATTTTTCCTTTCACCCCAACCGGGCGAGGCAGATGGCTGTGCATCTTGAATCTGCCTCTGCCAAAGGTTTCTTTTACCATTACCATATAATTCATTTGAAATAGGTTCTGTGAAATGAAAATGAGAATAATTATCCCAAAAATAGCGTTCCCTCTCATATTGCGAATCATATCGCAAACACAATTTCAGTCAAAACAATGGCAATTAGCACGATACCACTTTTTTGTGTGTCCGATACCGATATCGGTCCACTTTCAGTCATTTTAGACTCCGAAGCTGTTAACAACACATCTGTGCTGTAGCCATTTCAAGCTATTTCACAAACATGTCCCAAAAAGTAGAAATAAGCAGCCCACAAGATGACTAAGCTAAAATGCTGTTGCTTATTTATTATATTGCTTATATATATATATATTTTAACCACAGTCGAGTCGAGAAATATCATCATTCTTTTTCTTTTTTACGTGACCACCAGTGACACTTTGTCCGAGGCTTGAAACTGCAACGCTAATTCCGCACTTTTTAGACCCACTCGTAGAGGGACGGGATTTGGAACGATTCCTATAAAATTGAATTGAGTTATTTCTGGGAATGTCGAGGTTGATCAGAGGCGATTGCTCTATCCGCCACTGAGCGTGATGGACATTTTCTTTATTTTCCAGGAGCACTGATGTGTGAGTAATATGATTAAAGGTGTCACGGATACAGTAACTGTCCCTTCACGGTGTTGTTGCTAATAGGACGATCATTTTAAATACAGAATTTAACAGCTCTTTTTTTTTTTTTTCTTAAATCATAATTTTTCCATGGCGATGCAGACCCACACATTGCTGCTCCATTATCACACTGCTGCTAAAATGAAAGATAAGCCTTCATATGTTTTTGCTATTCTTCAGGGGGAATTAATGTAGAAATGCAGGCTAAGGGGAGTTTGCGGGACTGCATTTCTGCAAAGCTGCCATCCTACTTGAGATTAATGAACAAGTTCTGTCCGTGGAAGTAGTCTTCTCTGTGCCGCCTCTCCTCTCAGCATAGTGTGATTTATGGACACCCAGCAGTGCATGAGTTATAATTTGAAAGGGGTTTGTTTTTCCTCATGAAGATGGAATTTTAAATGTTGTGATGAATGACCCCTTGCGGTTTTTATTTATTATTCTGTCGTGATTTAGTCCGCCTGTGTGTTGGTATGCAGTCAACAGTGTTCATGCCGCTGCGGCTGTGTGTTGTGCACGCGTGTTGATACAGCCACATTATTTAAATGTGCGCTCGCAGAAGCGCCGATTCTGCGTTTTCTGCTTGTCAGCCCCAGATGCATTGCTCCTGTAGGTCGTCTCTCTGAATCGAATACTATATCACCTATTGGATGCCATTATGAA
The DNA here is from genome assembly GCF_958295425.1 of Solea solea. Classification (NCBI taxonomy): domain Eukaryota; kingdom Metazoa; phylum Chordata; class Actinopteri; order Pleuronectiformes; family Soleidae; genus Solea; species Solea solea. Next base: position 10,820,889 of record NC_081152.1, read on the forward strand.
AAATCAAAGAGTAAGTCATGCCTTTCCCTTTTCTTTTTTTTTCTCTCTCTCTCCGTGCTGTCTGGGCACATGGATTTATTTAATCATCTGGCCACATCATGTATGGCAGAGTGTTTGATGTTTCTGTTATGGTGACACATTAAATGAACCATGGAGAAATGCAACGCTCCCTGATGAATTTACAGGATCAAAAATGGGGGTTTGGAAAGAGACAAAGACAAGGAAGCAAAGACAAACTACCCCAGCGACACCCAGGACTTTGAGAATTATGTGAAATGTCTTTCTAGAGGAGCGTTCACTTGGTTTTAGCTCATTTGTTGAGTTTGTGCTTGGTCATAAGGCATAGGTCTGCGTTACATCACACTGTGTCAATGTGGTTTAATGCGGTGTGTCGTCTATTCAGGCTTGTGCACAGCATTTACACGGAATCCTGTAGTCAGCATGTGTCTGACTGCAGAAAGTACACAATGAGTAATCAAAGTGCTGATTTTAAGCACTGAAAATGTAATATGCTGGGCAGCAATTCCATTGTGCCTGTGTGTTGCCCCTGCATGTGAACGTATGCGTGTCCTTAGCCTTCCTACCCTCTAATTAATTGGTAATGTCACCGGTCCTACAGGGGTGCTCCATTTTTTATTTGTCTTTCTTCTATTACAAAACAAGTCCATAAATGCTGTTAAACATCATCAGATAGATAGATAGATAGATAGATGTGGTGTCATTCATAACACTGCAACAGACCACTTAGTATTTATCAACCAACTAGATATATTAAATGTTTGGCATGTTTGTCACAATTCTGTTACACTTTTGTCTGTGTCTGAGTGTTTGTGCCCAAATAACTCGGCCTGTGGCTGTTTTTGAAGAACTCGCTCATCGAAGTGTTCATTGCCAGACGTCGTTAATTGCTGCCACTTATTGGAATCCATCCTAATATAACTGCCACTGGAGCAGTGACTGTAATTGTTCTTGTTAGAGGTAAAAAAAAAACCCCGGATTGTGTTATTTTCTTTTATCGGAGAGCAGCGTTTGAAATACGGAGATTAACAATAAAGTATTAACTCCAGGTTTGTCTCTACCTTCACTCTGTCTTTCTGTTTGTTTCTCTCATGCTCTTATCCAGGGAGGCCTCATCGCTCTCCTCCTCCTAATCCTCCTCTTCACCCTCGTCCTGTATACTCGCCACCGATGGTGCAAGCGCCGCCGCATCCCGCAGAAGAGTGCCAGCACCGAGGCCACTCATGAGATCCACTACATTCCATCCGTTCTGCTGGGCCCTCAGGGCCGCGACAACTACCGGAGCTCCCGGAACACTCACCAGCACGGCAGCTCCGTTATCGGCATGCCCATTCGCGAGACGCCCATTCTCGACGATTACGACTGCGATGAGGATGACCAGGGAGGACACTCGCTTAACTCCACGCCCAACCAACACCACATCAAGCTAAATGACGGAAAGCTGAAGGAGGACTACGGCGTGAACATCGGCGTCGGAGGGCACACGGACATAATGTGCAAGGACGACGACCTGAAGCATAATTTCGATCAGCGAGGTAAGTTTCTTCTGATGGATACTCAAACATTTTCCGAAAAACAAGTTACTGTGACACACTATTCTTTCGAAGATGTTCGCAGAGTCTGTGTCACATTGTCTATAACTTATTATTAGTCACGCAAGGTTGAGCTCTCATTTTGCTGTGATGTCTCCTTGGAACCCAAAATGCTTTCACACAGCGCTTTTCAGATGCTTTTGTGTTATAGTTTTCTGTCTGGGCGGATGTTTTAGCTTGTGTCCTTCATTTCCACTGCAAAACTTTAATTTAAGAAATGAACCCTGGTTCTGAGAACAACATAACATCACTGTCTTTTATTTCTGGAATGCGGTCTTACAGTTCTTCATAATGGATAAACTGGATCCGGAGCCATTTATTTTGAGGGTTTTAGGTTTTAATTTCAATTTTATCCCCAAACTTTGAACGCATATCCAAATTTCATGCGACAGCTCTTGTATGCATACAACGGAGCTGTGGGATAACACATCATGTTGCTGGTCGTCTCCGTATCGCTGGCTGGCAAGTGGCATAAATGACACATTTGAGTTGTCATAGCAAATCTGTTGTGCTCAGTGGTGGAGCTCCTGCTTTTGCATGCATGATTTGTACATCCGTGCTGCCGCTCAGTGCCAGCTCCCCAGATGGCTCAGCCTGGACAGTTCACTTTGGCACTGGCCAGGCCACCCATGTTCCTGATAGCACACCATGTACTGCTTACATTTAGTCATAAATAAGCATTTTTTTAGATGACTAATGTCATCACTTCACACTGATAATGATCATAAATTCTGTATTCCATGAGTCATTGGCATTTAATAGACCACTGAATATATATCGATGCTGTCTGCTCTTGAAGACTACATTCTTCCATATCCTCCGCCGCCTCGCTGCTGCCACGGCCATTGGCTCTCACTGTAATGTAATGCAATGTCGTGTAATTCAATGTAACGTGTAAAGGTCAAGTTACAAGGGCCATTGGTCGAGTCGATTAGATGCTGAGATGTGTCAGTGTGAAGCCCGCGGACCGTTACTTACCATCGTCACTTGGAGCACGGGGGGGCGAGGGGGGCTGTATTCTATCTTTTTTTTGCCATTAGCAATAAAATGAGCAGCTCTTCAAACTCGTCTGCCGTAAGGATTTGATTTGAAAACAGATTTGAGAGTCTCAGCTACAGACGCAGTCGGTGGTATCATGTGCTGTTGAACCTGCGCTGCTCATGTGCAAAGATGAACCTAAATAATTGACGGGAGCTGACTGAGTTGGAGGGCGCCCTGGTTATTCGTGTCTGAGTGAATTATGCATGAAGTCTGTGGAAAAGCCCTCATGCCCAGAGAGTATTTATCACTCTCCACATAAATTTGTTTACGCAAAGCTGAATGTGATGTATGTTTCTCAATGAACGTAGCCTGAAAACAGCCTGATTAATACTCTTTTTCAGTATCAGTGCTGACCAGCACTATGATAATGTTACTATTCAGTCGTGTCTGGAGTTTAGATAGTAATACAAACTCTTAACATGTAGCTCGGCATTGGAGGAAACCAGTCTTCATTCAGATTTAAGGCGTTAAAATTGAATAAAGAGGTAAAAATTATGTGGGACTTAATTATTATACCTCCGACTGAATCCAACAGTTGCTGACAGTTAATTCTTTGGATTTTTTCACCTCAATGGGATTCAGGAACGCATATTATCGCCACAATTGATGGAACGTTGCAACTTATGAGTTCCAGCGTGACAACTAAAGGTCTGCTGCCAAGGCGCTCTGATCACGAAAGGAATCTGTCATTGCCGTTCTGTTTTCAGTGACATTGAAAATTTAATTCCAGCTTCACTCCTCAATATCTGCACAATTATCGGGTCAAACTCAATGTGATGTAGGGAAATATGAAGAATTCAACACACATACTTTCATACTTTGTATATAAGTGGCAAATTAACTGTTTTTTTTTAAAGTTTTATATTTATATATTTATATATATACTTTTTTTTCACAAATCAGTTTGAAAACACATCATTCTGTTTACCTCATAAAGTCTTTGAAACCACCGGTGCTCAGAGTCCAGTCAATTTGACGCCTCTCCCTCCCCATCTGTACTCCGCTTAAAGCGCCGACTGTTGAATACAGAGGTGATTAACTTCTGTCCCACTTGACCAATGCTGCGAGGCATCCCAAAAGTCTCTGTGCACCAGCCATTCTTTATCTATGTGTCCTTGCTGACAGATAACCCCATTCAAGTGAATTCAATAGTATTATCCCCAGGGATTATGGATATGCCTCACAGGTTTGTGCATGGCATTGGCTTTTGTTGCACAGACAACCAAACAAATGAGACCTGTCAATTTCATTATTTGGCGAGATGTCCCACAGCTTAGGGAATGTACTGGGCATTGTGGACGGTGCAGATCAGGTGTACTGCAACATCAGTGACAGACTATTGTTAGGAAAAGCCAATCTAGTGCTTGGATATAGTCATATAGTTAACCCTTAGATTATAGAGCATTTAAGCTGCTTTCTTCCATTAATGAGGTCAAATGTACAGTATATACAGAGGCTATAAGAATTTACAATATAGTGGGTCTTACTGTATATCTTTTTTTCAGCACAGCCTTTTCACCAACTATATAAACACACTGGGACAAAAAGTTTAAAATCGGATAAAATTTTGTGAAATTTGGAATTACGTCACAGTTTTTTTCAATTTTATGAACAAAAATGAAAGAAAAACGTTGTCTATTTTGTGGCTACTGCACAATTATTGCTACTTTGGATCGCTCCTAAAAATGAGATTTTAAAATGAACCATAGCTTTAACTCAAAAACACTGATAAAATGAAAAACACCCACTTCTTTTTAAAGTCTGAATATATAAACCTATAACACACACACACACACCCAGGATGTCCATATAAGGAGTTGTGTATTGTGTACACAGCAATTTACCAAGGGTAATACAACTCTGAGATGCAGCTGTATTAGGAAGAGATGTTTTTTGGAGTTGTCTGATTTGTGTATCAAGACTTGTCGTGAGCATAATTAAACTTAATCTCCATCCTCAACAAGTCTGTTTACCCTTTAACACTGAGCGTATCTTATTATGTGGCGGTTTGTGCCGGCGGTTTCTAAAAACTGAGAAGTTGCATGTCAAAGCCAATATGTGGTTATTATGGTATTGTCCCTCGCGCTGTTGCAGGAAGCCGACGAATCACCAGAGAGGATAGAGTTGGAAAACTGCCTGTACATAACGTTTTTGGCCTGTTTTAGGACATTGAGACAAAAACTTACATTTCAATTTTGTTTTTCTTCCTTTTAAATTGCAGTAAATTTCAAATAATTGCCAGATATTGAAAGTTATTCTGGGAAAAATGGTCAAAAGCACTTACTCACAGGACATTTTGTGGTCCTTTTATGGTTAAAATAAATCAATGTTCCTTACCACAGTCCAGTCATTTTCATGACTTGCCAAAAATACTTTTTGTCTCTTATGATTATCAATATTTCTTTTTAGTTTTTGTTATGTTTTTACTGCTATTACTAAATAAAAAACACATGTTCACTGTTATGCATATCAAACACACAAATTAAATGTCAAAAGTCATTTTAAATCTGGGTGAACCAGTTAACGGAGATGATTCATATCGCTCAGCTACTATGTGCGACGTAAAGGTTCTTGTGGCATTTTCTGTTGTTCAAGAAATAATTGAATCAACACAGAATGTGTTTTGAATTAAGGTAGCCACTAATTCATGAATAATCAAGTCAAGGGGAAGTGGTAATTATTTGTTCCGGTGACCTACAGCAGTGAGGTGCCTTTTGGAAATGAGGTGCTTTCTCTCTTATTTCATTTATTTTTATTCGGAATTAAACTGTGTCTTTATTTTTAAATCAAATTGAGATAACTGAATATACTCACCAGAGAACACGCGCCTGTTTTTAGGTAGTCGAAAATGCATTTTCTAGCTTACTACTACTACAACTGTTGTACCTTCCTTTACCTTTAAAACAGGATATAGTGCATCTGCTGTATAGAGGCATCACATGTTTTTGTGCTTAACAAATTGATTAAACCACCACCCGAAGCCACACTTGACCTAAATTAACAGCATTTGTAATTATAAAAAATATATTTTCATGTTTCTGTAATGGTTAATACACCCGTATGTAGAAGCTCTTTGACCAAAATGATATTTTTAATGCTAAAATAAAATTAATATTCTTATCCATGAATTTTCAAATTGACGGTTTTACAAAAAGTAAAGATTGAAATAGTCTAATTATAGTTATTTACTTGCATTCCTGAACAGAGAAAAAACATGTCTTAGTGGTTGAATGTTATGCTTGATTAATTTCTGACTTCTCAGAGAAGAAGCCCAGTGAGACGGCTCACAAAGGTGAATTCAGTTTGTCATTTGCCAAATAAATAACAATTATATTTGTTTTAGTTTTAAGCAAGTGTTTGAAAGGTTTCTAAAATGTTTATGCTTTTATGACAGGTGGTCAAATAAACGTGTTAACCCTCTTATGACCATCAAGATAATGAGGGTGCCTGGATTTATTTTTGATTTTATGGCTGTAGAATTGTCAGAAAATGTTCTTCTTCTGCCCCTTTTTTCAAGATAACTTTTACTTTCGATATCTGGCAGTTATTCAACCGTTTAGGAATGACGGTACTGAGAAGCTGACGTCACAAACGTGTGACGCGCTGGTGAATCTTGACTGTGATTGGTCGTGATGACAAGTATATGGATGCAAAGCTCTATTTCTTTGCTTTCCCGTATCCATCAATCTGTCGGTCTTCAACCGCTTTATCCTCCACATGAGGGTCGCGCGTGGGTGCTGTGTCAATCTCAGCTGACATAGGGCGAAAGGCCAGATCGTGAGTCAATAGTTTCTGAATTTTCGAGCTATCAAAAACAGTCTAGGAGTCACGGTAGTGAGAAGTACGCATGCCAAATCCTGTCGTCGCTTTATATTTAAAACATTTCATTTCCCTTCAAGCTGGAAACATTGACTTGACGAAATTAACCTCATTTCTAAATAATATAATTTTTGTCATGGAAAAAAATGGTCTCGGAAACCAGAGACCAAATCAATGCTTTGTTTTTGTGGAGTGGAGCCACGGTGACAAGCACCAGAGCTAATGGAAAAAGGTAATATACAGCTATGCTAATGCTCTGTTTTGGACGGTCAACATCGTCCTACCTCTGGGATGCAATTGACCCCGTGTGCTGCAGGCTCGATGAGTCTGTCTGGAGGACAAAGAAAATATATATTGTGGTTCAGCTGTCAACTGTAAGTGCACACATAATTCCTTCATGGCTGTCAATCTTTAATTGGATCCCGGCCACACCGTTTGACGAGTTCATCACTTATTTATTTCCCCCCCCCCTTGCTTGAAGAGACCAAACAAGTAGAGGATTTATATGCGTAGTCTGTGTTAAAGTGTGCACAACGTTCAGGGAGAGAGAGACTAAGCTGGAGTTTGCCATGACTTGATTCAGAGAAATCATTATTTACTCTAGTCTAGTGCGACCGAATGGAATGCGAGAAGATACAGCTGAACAACGACTTAAGGTGTTATTGGGATGGCATTTCACACCCTTGCTCTGCCAACACAGCGCTAGAGGTGTCCTGAACTTGTGACAATGAAAATACACAAATGAGGGGGAAAAAAAGAAAAAGCACAAATCCAGATCACGTTATTCTCTGATTGAATGTTCTACAAAGAGGAATTGTTCCCATTTGAGCTCCATGTGAACACTGCAGTATGTTGCAGTTTTTAATTTGAACAAGCACATCATGTGCTGCCTGGTACATGTGGATCACAGATGATTGGAAGAATTAATGAAATGTTTACGGATGATTATCGTCTCTGGAATAGTTAAGCTGCTAGTTTTGCTGTAAAGGTGTTTCATATCTACTAGTTGTTCAGTTAATGAGGAATAAATAAACATTTCAATGATCTCCTGTTATCACCAAACTGGCTATTCCTGCTGTGCCTCCTATTCCTCTCAGTGAATATACGCTGCTGTATGTAATTGCCGGGTATTTATTTCATGGTTAACACAGATGAAGCCCCGAGCACCAGATACAACCCACTGAGAATCTACTGAATGATTTGTAGATTTTTTTTTTACAACTTTTGAAGAAATAAACTCCCAGCTAAATATTGCTTAAAAATAAGCGGAGATACATTGAGTTTGACAAAGATCCCTTGCCACTTCCTCTTCTTACAAACTGCCGAACAAAAAGCACACTTTCCCCTCAAGGCTCCTGGAACTACAATGAATTGGTTTGTGTTTGTTTCTTTTTTTTACTGATGTACCACAGGAGAGGGAACAATTGGGAAAAATAACACAACTTCGCAGGAATTGACTACAAAAGCAAGTGAGCCAGTTGCTTAGCCAGCCGGTTTTTATCTCTTTTACATCGGAGCCTTAATCTATGCTCTTTGTGGAGAGTCACGTCATGGCAGCCCAATTTCTTATAGGAGGTATAAACTGTGGGTTTATCAACAACTTGGATAGCTGGGTAAGCAAATGGAACGCACCCTCGCTTGAACTTGACACTGAAGTGAGGTTAGAAAGATCCTTCACAGATTTGAACTTCTGTGATCAATAACATTTGAATGACCGTCCTCGCTGGTCTATGCTGGTTTATGATGGTGTATGCTGGATTGGTGATGCTGATCCACCAGTGTCATGATGCTGGTAGACCAGCATCATGATTCTAGTAGACCAGCATAGACCAGCATAGTTTCCTCACTGGTCTATGCTGGTTTATGATGGTGTATGCTGGTCTGTGCTGGTCTTTGCTGGTCCATGTTAACATAGACCAACATAGACCAACATAGAACAACATGGACCAGCAAAGACCAGCATAGACAAACATAGACCAGTATAGACCAGCAAAGAGCAACATGGACCAGCATAGACCAGCAAAGAGCCACCATAATGATGCTGGTAGACCAGCATAGACCAGCAAAGAGCCACCATAATGATGCTGGTAGACCAGCATAGACCAGCAAAGAGCCACCATAATGATGCTGGTAGACCAGCATAGACCAACATGGACCAACATAGACCAACATGGACCAGCATAATGATGCTAGTAGACCAGCATAGACCAACATGGACCAGCAAAGACCAGCATAATGTTGGTCAATGCTGGAACGTAATATAAATGTCACAGTAGTACTGTACATTGTTTTTAATGTTAATATCACATTACAAATATTAATATTAATTACTTTACTTAATAAAGCTCCTTGGGGCACTCCAAGTTCACTGATTCAGTCTCATGAATTTAGCCAATTACCAATGTTGGATTATGATTAATGATTCACTGAATAATTAATAAATCACAATTCCAAGTCAGCTTTAATTGAAGGATTGGAGTTCCGCTCGGAAGAGGTTGCCAGTATTCACACTGATGTATATCGTTTGGAAGTTGTTGATCGCGGAAGGTCAAATCTATGAATATCTTTCTAACTTTACTTAACTTCAGTAATAACGATTCCTTGCAATGTCAGGCGTTTGAGAACAAATGTGTGACTCATTCCCAGCTTAAAATAAAACTCCAATCACACTCTCTCTGTCCGTCGTGCAGCTTCGGCCCTCTTGCACCCATTTTTGCTTACACAGCTCTTAAGGTAATCCATGGGAATGATATTAACTTTATTAATTATATACCTAGTTCATGGCCACAAATTAGAGGTTTTTTTTTCCCCATGTCAGGCCTGGGGCACTGTAGAAATCAACTAGCATCTAAAGAAAAAGAAAAAAAAATCCATAATCCATAAAACCACAGTCATTACCAGCTTATCAAGTGTTTACTGAGCTCTAATTTAACTCAAGACAAGAGTAATAATCCAATGTCAAGCCCCAGATTGCTAATGTGACATCATTGATGAGAAATAGCTGCTTGTTTGGCACACACATGCTCGCTCAGGGTAACGTTTTGATTAATACTGAATCAGCCTTGTCATCCCGCCCGTGATAAATAGATTGGAGTTCATTGCAAAGTCTCCCCATTCTTTTCCTTTTGCCCGATGATTGGAAAGCAATAAAGCTGCTGTGTTGTCAGTCGGGCCAATTAAATAATATAGCCATAGTCGAGCATGTACAGTAGGCTGTATGTTAAAAGATAAAGCAGTATAATAGATTTGAGTAATGCAAGCTGACTTGGCATGTTTGAGTAATGCGTCATTAAGTTTGGGTCTTCCTTACTCATTCCGGGGTTGCAAACATTTTCATCAATCAACGCTTCTGCGGGCTGTACGGCATCGTGTTTGTGTCAGAGACGCACAAAACGAACGCACCTCTCCGCGCATGGTACAGCAGCCAACGACGTTAAAGCGGGACAGATGTGAATAAATATGTGGGAGTGAAAAGTATAGTGAAATTATAAATTAAGATTTAGTAAAAGCCTTTGTGAGAGAAGCAGGGGAAAAAACAAGGAAAAATGCCCGTAGAACTGAGCTTGTACGCACCAAGGCCGCACCAGATCAATACACGCGGGTCGATTGCATACGAAGTCATAAACCGTCTTTACGAGGCTGTTTTGAAGTGTGGTTTAGGCTGCTTACCCACATGTTATATTCAATATATGCATCGCTCAGTGCTTCTGTACTCGCTCAGTATTGTAAAGACTCTTGTTAAAATGATTAGGTCACTTTTTTTTTCTCAAACTCTTCACATAAACGGCGTCTTTAAACGTTTGAATGCGGTCACTTGATGGAAGAATGAGGTATAAACTCAAACGTGTAATATAAAATAGAGCGATCGGCACCACAATCTCATGCTTGGTGTGGCTCTAACTTGAAAGTGAGTTGCATTACGGCTGCGTTTGCCGTTGATATTAAAGGGTTTTGTTTTTGTAAAAACTGAATCAGACACTAACGAGATTCAGTTATTCAAACCATAATCCACTCACCTACAAATTATTACTCTTAATGTGACTGTTAGTAGGTGTATTATACCTTCTATAATTTCTTGGGCTTTTCACTTAAGAGTCCAGATTTGCTACGCTCGCCTCATATTTTGGTCATTCAAGGAAAACAGTGTGTCAAGCAGACGATTAAATGAAATGCTTTGTTTCCTGGGTGTAATGAATTATCTTGCAAAGTGATTAATTGGCACCCTATTGTAATTACGTGTGTTTTGTCTTTTCTGCTTCGTTTCCGTCCTCCTTGTGTCGTGGAGCTTTCTGGAAATAATTCTTATTAATAACCACTATCTGTCACTGAGTGCCATTGATAATATATACAAAAAAAATATATGTGATTAGAGAGTTATTAAATATATTCAGTGTTTAATGATAATGTATCACGCTGACTATTATTTAGTGCAATGTGGAAAACGGGCTGTTTCGTTGGATCAGTATATAAACGGTTAGTTGCAGTTGTCCGATGTGATGTTGCTCACACCGTGCTTCACATGGTGGAGAAGGAGACGGAGAAGGAGACAGGGAAGGAGACAGAGAAGGAGACATTTAAAAAGCGGGGAGGAGTCTGGGACAACCAGCCTCGTGCTTATTAGAGAAGAGAGTGACAAAAGAGTGTACCGGTGACGCAAGCACTGACAAGAACAGGCGTTTGTTACCTGCGGCTCAAGAGCTCTTCAGGTCTGTGTCAAATCCGATATCTAAAAACTCAACAGACCTGTGTTTGAAAAATATGGAAAGCCATATTCCCAACACTTCAATAAAGTCACACCTACATGAACAAGTGCCTATTTGGGTCCACATACTTGTACCAGCAGGTTTTCTCAAGCATGAGCTACATTAAGTCCAAACATTGTTTTATTTATTTCAAAGTAGGTCACTTTTTATTTTATCAATTTCCCTCAACTCATGGAAGGACGCAGATAGGTCTTTTATTGTTTTAATTCAAAATAGGCCATCAACAGCTATGGAATGTGAACAGTTTTCCTCTTAGTAGTTCTTAAATGTCACAAATGCAACAAACTTTAGTTATTAAACTTAGAAACATATAAAACGTTGTCTCCATTTTATGAGTGAAATAGGTTTTTGTTTCACTCATAAAGATTAATTATATTTTGGTGGAGAGGGGTTAAAAATGGCTCTTCTGATACTAGAGGTGGTGTTTAGCCAGAGAGAGGCAGCAGATTTTTATCACAGTATGTATAATTTAAAAGCTTTACATTCAACTGTGATGATTTGCACCAGGATCAATAAATAAAATGACTAGATACACGTATAGTGTATATGTGTATCTAGTCATTCTATTTATTGATCGGGATTTCCACCTGGAAAATTGGTTCTAGGGGGTTTAGTTATGCTTTGAATAAAGTTAATTCATATAACACCACCAAACATAGATGTAGACTATAATTTAAATAATTGCAGCAAATCACATGGGTTTTAGAAAGCCATATTTATTGTAAGAAGAGATTTCAAGCGAGACACTGGAAAGAAAAAAAGAAAATAAAATGGCAACTACAAATGAGCAAAGATACTTTTGCCACATGGATCCTCCACCTAGCCAGCCAGTCTGGATCCGGAGTGACCACAACACAATATGTGAAGATTGATAGTGGATATTTTGGGGAGGTCCAGTGAAACATTTTGTTATAATATACCGTCTCTCTGCTGTGTATTGTCTCCTTGGTTCCTTAATCTTTTAGAAGCCATGCTATAGATCGAGCACATTTATTTCTGCTCCTCCGTGAACAGGAGGTGACTTAAAGGAAACATGTCTAACTGGAGATGGTCCATGGGAATGACGAAGCGTGAGACAGTAAATGTGCAAATTCTATCACTGTGTTTATATATTATATAATATGTGTTATTGTATTTGTGTCTCCTGTCCTGTGTCCATCCATCTTCTACGGCTTTATTCTCCACATGAGGGTCGCAGGGGGCGCTGTGCCAATCTTAGCTGTGGCCCTATCATCACAGGGCCACATAGAGACAAACAACCATTCACTCTGACACTTACACCTACGGTCAGTTTTGTCCAATTTACCTAATCCACAAATGTGTATGTTTTTGGACTGTGGGAGGAAACCCGAGAACCCAGAGAAAACCCACACACACACAGGGCGAACATGCAAACTCAATGCAGAAAGAACCCGGGTCACGAACCGGGTTCTTCTTTCCACACTTCTTTAGCACTGTTGCCTCACAGCAAGAAGGTACTGGGTTTGATTCCCAGTCTGGGACCTTTCTGTTTGGAGTTTGCATGTTTTCCCCATGTCTGTGTGGGTTTCCTCCGGGCTCTCCCCGGTTTTCTCCCACCATCAAAACATGTTAGAATGATCAGTCACGTTGGTCCCTTGTGGCTGTGTGCTCAGTCACAGCAGCTATCATCAACCCTCAGAATTTCCTTGTCCAATATCGGTTGTATAATGATAATAAAGATGATTTCCTCTCCTTTCCTAACCACTGCACTATACCTATATATATATATATATATATATATATATATATATATATATATATATATATATATATATATATATGTATGTATATATACATATATATATGTGTATATATCTATATATCTATAGATGGATATATAGATGTTTACATGGTGGTTTTCTTAACATGACAGATGTACTGTCTGCATCTCATTCCAGTCAACCACCCCCCCCCCCCCCCCCCCATTCCTTTGCTTTTCTTTTCTTTCCTTCCTCACCCATGGCATCCATTGTCTGTATTTTTCTTCCCTCACAATTCTCTGCCTCTCTGGCGATCGCAGCCACTCTCCATTCATGTCTGGATCCCTTGTTCTCTTTGACACTTTTGTCTTTTTCTTTGTACCTGTCCGACCTCTTACTCTCTTCTCATGTACCTGTCACAAATCCAGAGGCAGTGCTGTCAAAGCTTTTCCAGAGAGCCGGGCTGGAATTATCCTATTGGAGGAATGGCAATTTTAATAAATCACACAGTGAATCCGAGCTGGGGTGAAACTCCCCCCCCTTTTCCTCTCTCAATTGATCCCGTTTTCCCCGAGCCTCGGAGTGAAGGGTAGGAAACAGTGGATTCAGGATGTAAACAGAGAGGAAGTGTTCATATGCCTGTGTGTGTATGATGGCTTTCTTATGAATGTGCAGAGGACAAAAAAGAAAAAAACAGAAGACACACTGAGTAATAAAAGGATATATAATAAAAGAAAATAGAAAAAAAAAAAATGTCGGAATTTAATTTCTCATGTTCTCATTTTCTTTTTTCACCCCTGCAGATTTTACTCCATATTAAAACAGCAGGGGGTTCTGAAGTGCACAGATCTAAAAAGGTGTTTCCATCATTTCCCTCTCGGCTACATGGAGCTCTCTGAATATGAAAGGGCGCTATTGGGCTACAAAGCAGGAGAGCTGAGAGTAGAACATATCTGAGGCTCATTCAGCAGCTGTTAAAACATACATGTGTTAGAGAGTGGCATTGAAGCCTTCATTTAGTTTACGCTTTATGGTTTTGATGTAACCTGTGGGTGTTCTTTTTTTCCCCCTCAGTGGTGGCTCAGCTACACCTGTGCGATGGAGAGGCGGCTTTTTCTTCCAATGTTGTTATTATTGTTGTTTTACACAACTATTGCAACCCAATTTGAACCATAAATTGGCATAAGGGAGTAAGTGGTGCATATTGCATTGCATATAAGAGGAGAACAGCTATGCTTTAAATATGTGATTTGAAATGTATTTTCCAAATAGAATTTTTTTTTTCAGAGGGTTGTTTTATAGATTCATCATGCCTGTGATGAGTCATGGTGTTTTGTTTTGGATATTTGCTTTGTTGGTTGCAGTGAAGGTAACAGCTCTGTTGGCAAAATTGAAATAGTAAATGCACTACTGTTGTTTTCCTGTTCTTTTTTGTCAATAGAATTTTTGTGTGTATGGATTTTTTTCCCCCCACATGTTTACACTACTGCACTTTTGGGATTGAGAAAAATACATCGCTGTAAAGCACAGTCTTGATAGGTAGGTAGGTAGGTATGTTAGGTAGGGCATTTACCGAAAATGGTAAGATTGATTCTTCTTTTTTTTGAAAGTGCACTTTTTAACGATACATATTGACTTTAATAAACTGTAATACTTTAATAAAAGTTGCTCATTGCTGTGTTCCTCCACTGTGTCAATGCGATGGCAACTTGTCAACTCGACTTCGACTTCATTGACTGATAAGTCGATCTGAAAAATAACAAGACATTAATGCCCTAGTAGGTAGGTAGGTAGGTGATAGATAGATGGATAGATAAATAGATTGCTTGTTAAAATAATACACAGGTCATTTTAATGAAGTGGTAAAGTTTTTCTTTCTTTCCTTTCAACTCAAGCTCTGAACAAAAGAATCAGTGTACAGTTCACCCGGGCCTTTAAGAAACTAAACTGAAATATGCTTGTTTTGAATCGATATGCAGTTCCTTTGAAAGTTAGTCCACACACATAACGTGTGCGATAGTAAACGTGTCCCATACAGGGTGTGAATTCTGAATAGCCGTCTTCCCTCCCTGCCTCAGGGCACAGGGCCTTGTCAAAGAGCCTGAAAGAATTTCCATGTGTCTCGCTGACTTTCACAAGAGACGGAATATGTTCTTGAGCCACAGAGAAATAAGGGTCAAACACTATTTATGGACTGAGAGTCATGGGCAAAGGTCTCAGTGTCTGACAGACAGTAATTCCTGCAGGCTGTATCAGCGATTTGGTGCAAGCCGGCCTAGTCTTGTTCATTTGGCGTTTCTGGAGTACCGAGGCCTTGAGTGTGTGTTTTTTTTTGTGCTGACTGCTGCCCTTCTTACTGCTGGGTATCACTTTCTGTGAAGGTGCAGACATCATTATATCAGCTTTTGTCACGATATCAGGAGGTATATTTTTAGAAATCTCTGCTTCTGTCAAGAACTGATTTTCCTTTTCTTTTTTGGACCAAACCTGTTGTTATTTTTATATTAGTAGGTTTTCCACATTTTACTTTTTGGATGGATTTTTTTGGATGAATCAGCCGGTTGCCAATTTATGAATATCCATTATCATAATTACCGACCTTTGTTCTCGTCAGTTAATCCCTTCCATCTGTTATTATGACTTATTTCCCAATGAAACTTGAAGAACATAATGTCAAAACCGAACAGGCCTCTTGCCACAAACCTAAACGAGAGATAGACGTCAGTATTTCAGCATACAGAAATAATCACACGGCATTAAGGACTTGCTAAATATACTTCAGTAATTGGAGCAGACTGGCATTTCAGCGAGGCAGTTAGTGCATGCATATTGTCTCCGCCAATTGTTATTTACCAGAATTTAACTGGCAAGGCTCGTACTGGGTTTGGCTACAAGTAGGAAAGCATATGTTGGTATTTTGGAGTTCTGAAGTATTCAAACGATATGGTTCATTTAAAAAAAAACAAAAAAAAAAAACAGAAGCGGAGCTTGAACACGTATATGAGCAGTGTGAGCGTGCAGCAGGGAAGGGAAATGAAATTGAGTGGACGTATCATCTTGTACTGGGCACTGTGAGACAACCAGGGATAGGTTTAATGAGGCAACACGCTGTTGACATCCACGACATATGAGACATTGTTAACACATACTCAGTGCTGATAAGGGAGTAACTGCAGATAAGGGAAATAGAGAGGAGGAAAAATAAAGACACTAGAGCTTTACCTGACATTGAACTCAGAATGAAGAGCCAGGGTGAACGTGGGACTTGGGAAAAAACAAATGTCACAATGAAATATATCGGTAGGCTGCTTCTGACACCCAAGGAGAAATGGGGGAATAACAAAGAAGGGAGATATTTGAAGAAAGTATACTGGTGGGGTGGGGGGGGGGGACATGCATTTTATTCAGACATGTACATTTCCTAGAATATCCTCTTGTTTCTTCGGTAAAGTCTTCTGGCGCCTCTGTGATAGCATGGAAGGTCATCTCATTGGCAATCAAGTCAAATAATTGCACTTTCGTTTGACTTTGAATAAAAAAAACGGTATTTTTTAGGAGCTTTGAGATGCAATCTGTGCATGGGGGGGAAGGCAGAAGATAAACACACACAATGACAACGTCTACGGACAAATTGCATCTGTTTCAAGGATACCGCGGCTTCTCTGTGACCTGTGGTCTTTCCGTTCCTCCAAATAGAACAAGGAAAGGGTAATAAAGAGAGTTCCAGGAGGACGCGGAAAATGTATGCACGTAGTTAACCTCAGACACGATGTCAGGCTCCTTACTGTTCAGAGCATAAACTATGGCATTACATTTGGGCCACATTCGTGAAGGAACAATGTGAGATTTTGAGCACAGAAAAATATATTTTGCGAGCACGGAAATTATATTTTGAAGAGAAATTATACGCGAGCAAAACATAATTTCATTTGAATATATTTTGTGCTCAATATATGTATTTGCATGTTTGCAATTATTCATTTTAATGTGCAATAATAACCCCTCTCACTTAGTTTTACTCTTGCTCGCTGCGCTGCAAATGTGCCACAAAATCAACCAATCAGAGACTATATATCTATTTAGATTGGCTGTTTCGTCTCCAATCACAACGTTTCCATAACGCGCCAAATGAGTAGGATATTCAGCTTCTTAAATGTGAATATTTTCTACTTAAGCATTTAAGAAGCTGAATATCCTACTCATTTGGCGCGTTATGGAAGCGTTGTGATTGGAGACGAAACAGCCTAAACATCTACATTTATACAGTCTCCGATTGGCTGATTTTGTGGCACATTCGTAACGCTGTGCCAAGTTGAGCGAGCACTCGAGTAAAGTTGAGCTGCGAGCGTGCAACGGTCTGCAGAGTAAAACTGAGTGATATTGCACGTTGTTATTATTATTGCACGTTAAAATGAATAATTGCAAACATGATGCAAATACATGTTGTTCCTTCCCGAATGTGGCCCAAAAATAACGCCATAATAAACCTCGCACTTCTTCTGCTTTTTGTTTGTTTGCTTCATGTCATCATATCAGCTCACCACCCCTCAAATTATTATTATAATTTGTTTTTGTTTTTTTTGAAGGACCTCCACTCTGCACTAACACACAGGAATAAATGAGTAAATATAGAGCATCTTTTTTTCCTTCTCTTTTTTGCAACTATCAATACTAAAGAGTTGTGTTTTTCTCCTGGGGTCAAATATCCGGCCTTATTTTCTGGTGCAGATAGGCATTAACAACACAACACAGCATCTGTGATTTTCACTCATATCCAAAATGGCATCACTATGCAGCCCAGTGAGGTTGGAAAAATCATGTGACTCTCATTCAGCAGCAGGTGAGGGGTTAGGGTTCCATAATTGTAACCTTACACTAACACCTCACCTAACACTAAAAATAAGCGTTCCTTTAAGTTTAGATGTGTTTTTCCCTCATACTTTTTTTATATACATCTTATAGAAAACGTGCCATATTTGATAACTTCATTGACTCTTGATTTTCTGCATGAAAACATGAACTTTTTTTTCTTTTTTTTTTTTTTCTTTTTTAAATAAAGTCAGTCAGTCCCTGCCCTGATCATATAGGCGTTTTCAGGGGAACTTAGCAACCTTTTTAAATAAGACAACAACCGAATGGTGAATTCAGCAGCCTCTCCAATGATGTGTGTAATTTAAAGTGACGCGAGAGCTCTTCGGTTTTAACTAAAGCATAATCTATGGCACCTTGCAACACACTCAAATTGATCTTGCACTCGTTTGGGAAAACTCAATTGGGATTGGTTGTTTTTTGAAGCAAATACAAACACACAAAAAAAGAAAATTGTTTAATTTCAGTCCGTCATTTTACTTTTAATGGGAAATACAGATGACCTAAGCATGATAGCACAAGTACTGTGTGTGTCCAGAAGGAACACCTTGTTCCATTAGATTAGGTCTAAAGAAAAAATAAGGGAGAATGTACATTACACTGGCACATGTCTGGATATTTGATGGCATAGGAGAAGCACACATTATGTGTAGCTGTATACAAAAGGACATTTTCACTGTGTGCAATGAAAAGGGAATGCTCCTGGCTTGTAAACATAAAGCTTCTTTTGAAGCGTTCAGCAGCAGTATAATGGGATATCTGCAAGAGCAGCAATTGTACATACATGTATGTACAAAAAGCATGCCGATACAAAGTAAATAACTTAATTACTATAATCTGGAAAAGATAAATGGCTTTCATTATTCGGTAGAGATAGTCTTTCATTATAATAGTTTCTTTCTTATGTTTAGAAGCAGATGTTTATAACCTTTTTTTCCCCCAGACCTCTGTTGCTAAGAAACAATTTGAGACCAAGTTTTATTTCCGTGAGCTGCACCCTGCTACAGGAAATGAAAGTAGGGACATTTAAAAGGAAAGTCACTGGGTATGTAGCTAAATGCCAACACTATGTGAATGCATATGTCAACTACTCACTGTCATTTCATGTTAAACGCAGTAAATAAAATAAAAAAAAATAAAAAAAACGTACTTGCTGAACCGTACATATCTATGAATACATGCTCTATTCCTGCTACTGCCATTTTCACTACATTGCATCCTGAGCAATTAATTTTTTTCTGAAGATACCACTTTCTGCAGCGTCGAGTTAAAGCATTTGCTTGCTCAATAGGCCGTGCAGTGACCGTGCTCAAACCCCCCTTTAGCATTGTGGCTGGCCCCTGCGTATCTTAGATCAATTAAGATAGCGATCACACAGGGATTTAACATTTGAATACACTCTAAAAAATTGCCTAGAACTATGTCTATAAGTCTGAATCTCCCAAAAGTTATCAGCCCAGAAACAAACATCCTGCAGAGATAGCAGTTATTGTTGTTTCACCATTAACTTCAGGTTAAATAATCTCAGGTTTGTGTTTATGCTCCTCCATTACCGTTTGTTTTCCTACAAACGAGGACACAAGGATAATTCACTGGCTTAATCTAATCTTAATCTTATCTATGCATCAGTTCTGCAAACGAACAACTAGAACAAGGGAACGCGATAATTATGTGAAACTGAAATGCTATGAAAGGGTTTTTTTTTTGTTTTATTTACAGTGCATATGTACAAAGGAAAATGGGCTTTATCGCCGAGCAAATAACAAACAGCGGCCAGATCTACAAAAAGTCCCTCGCAAAATCCACACAGGACTGAGGCAGCGAAGGCTTTGCTGTCGTGTATGTTTCTGCAAAGCTGCAAAAACTGGCTCCACCCACTGCTCCATTGACTCAGAGAGAAGTTGAGCTTTCCTGGAAGTGAAATACGAGAATCACACAAGTCACGTTTAGTATTGAAATGCAAATACACACACAGTACATGTTTGACGGCATTTGAGAGGAAGCAGAGCTTCCCTTGCCGTCTTAGAGCAATCGCACAAAAGCACACATTATACAGTACTGTATATACATCCTATATTCTCTTCCTGACACCACAGTCATCATAGAAGGCTGAGCTGAGTTACCCACAAATAAAAGTGAACAAATAATACCCAACATTTCTGCCTCCTCCTCCTCCTCCTCCTCCTCCTCATCTCCCTCTTCCTCTGCTCTGTCTGCTTATTGGCATGTGTGAGGAGCATCCACTGAGAGCAACAGTTCACCTTTATTCACCGGCGTAGTACACCTCAAAGGCAGACTGACACATCAAAAGATGTTGACGATGTTGGGGGCTGGTAAAAATTATTTTCATTGATGTATGCCTCAATCTTTTGGAGATGGCTTCAACTTCATTGTTTTCTTTTGTTTGTGTGGTCTTGTTTTTTTTTTCAGTGCAAACACTACTTGCAGATCCAATGTAGATCTTGTAGGAAGGACTGAAGATCTAATCAGCCGAAAGTGAAAAGATATCATGTTTAGAGCTGCAACTAACGATTATTTTCATAATCGATTCATCTGTCGATTATTCTCTCCAGTAATCGATTGGTCCATAAAATATCAGAAAACCTTAAAAACTGTTGAGCGGTGTTCGTCAAACGTGGAAATGATGATGTTCTCAAACGTCTTGTTTTGTCCACAAACCAAAACGATTAACCTTTAATGATTGCTTTGTTATCCAGAGCAAAGAAATGAATAAAATACTGACATTTAAGAAGCTAAACAATCATCTTGTTTTAATCACATAAAAAGCTTTGAACTGATGAATCGATTATCAAAATAGTTGTCGATTAATAATCCATTCATCGATGAATTGATTCATTTCTAATTCTGTTTCACATCCCATTAGGGCTTTTAGGGCGTTTGGTCCGTAAAATGTCAGAAAATGTTGAAAAATGTTGACCAAACCTGGAAATGATGATGTTCTCGGATGTCTTGTTTTGTCCCCAAACCAAAATTATTAATTTTCAATGATTTTGTTGTTTTATGGAGCAAAGAAACAAGACAATAGCCACATTTAAGAGGCTGGAAAAAAAATCTGAACGCTTGTATAAATTATTGAATAAAAAAAAAAAACTCTTATTGGATAATCTTTGCAACCCCACATCCCATATCAAACAAGGGAATGTGTACACTATTTACCCGGAGACAACTCACACATATGCAGCTCTTTTTTAAGTGTTTACATGTTGTGTGTCAGGGGGGAACTCATAATCCATTGAGCGGTTAATCTTTACTGACAAATCTATGCGGGTCACAGCAATATCCTGTCCTTACTTGTTGGCATTTTCAACCTAAAAAAAAGGGGGTGGGGAGGTGGGGAGCAAGTCTTTCCCTTTTCTACCACCACTTGTTTTGGAGTCATTCATCAGGAAGAGTGAGAGTAGGCCATCAGGGAAATTGCTGGCAGGATCTCTGTAGAGATGAGGGAATATTGAATTGATGGAATCATTTAAAGACCAGAAAAAATAGAATAAAATGAGTGTGGAAAAAAACCAAAAAAAAAAACATGCTGCATACTCTTTCATCTTTCTGGAAGGAAACAAAAGAAACGACCCATAAATAAATAAAATACACCAAGCCATTTTCATGACTTGGTGTATTTGTGATTTGTATGTCTTTTTGTTTCATCTTAAATGTCCGTCAGACGGTTTTCACTCTAAAGCCTCATGACATGCCCGTCACTTTCACTTTGCATCCCTTTTTTTTTTTTTTTCCTTAGCCATCGACCCAAACACCGAATCCGTGGAGGATTTGATGCAGAGGTTCCAGGACAGCTTCCGTGTTCCCAACACACCGACAAACATGTCCCACTACCAGCACGTGGTCCACAGCTCCTCAACTGGCCGCCGCAGGGTCCCCAGCCACACCAGAGGTATGACACAAACTCCTAAACACACTTTTGGAATATTGTTGATGACTTCTAGCATGTTCTCGTTTTTATACAGTCTGATGTTTACCGCGCATGTTTTCCAAATGTTTGACATGTGTCTGCTGGGCCTCGTGCAGTGTTTAATTTTAGATATGCATTTGCATTTCACTCTCAAACACCCTGTAGTAGCCACATTTATATTCCACATGCCATCAGAATGTCACAGCGTGAAAACCGCATTTGACTCAAAAATAATGACACGAAATCGTACTTTGCGTTATACAATGTGCTGTTAATGTACAGGTAATAATGGCGTATTGTCACACTTTTCATCCACTGTCCATGGTGTAGGAATAAATTCAGCTATTATTACATGTTGTAATTGTAATTGTGTTACTGGTTGTGCATTTATGAGACATTCACTATAATGACTTTTCCTTTGCTGGACATAATTACTCAATATCAAATGAATAGATAGATAGATAGATAGATATATGGGTATTGATATTATTAGTCATCCTAGTCATAAAGCCAGCAGTTGGAGTTCTTCATAGTCTCGTTGCATTTGATGCCCCTAAACGGCATGACCAGAAGCATCTGTCTTCGTTAAGAAGTACTGCCAAAGTTTATTTCTTCTGCAATGCGGTTTTCCCTGTCCGTCTTCATTCGATGACGCAGCAATAACAGTAACTAACCTATGCAGGAGTGGCTGCAGAAGTAGCCACGTGTTTCCTCTTTGAGGTGCAGCTGATTGGTCGGAAAAACTGTGGTATCTCCACACTCCCAACTTGGAATCTGTTCACAGCAAGAAAACAACCCAAAGGATTTGAAGCATGGAGTGTCTTCTTCATGATTTTTCTTTGTTTACCCAACCTGTCGCTGGTTTTCTCGTGGCTGGTCACATAAGCTTGTTGAAATCCTGGTATCCAATCTAAACACAATATTATGAAATCATCCAGTATGGATATAAACCTTCATGGATATTGACATTATTAGTCTTCCCACTCACATAGCCAGCAGTGAGTGAATTAGTTATTGCTGTTACCTAACACTGATTTGCACTCTTTTAATTTGCCTTTGAATTCATTAATTTGAGTCAGCCTTGTGTCAGTCGATGCCTCTAATAATCTCTTTGAAAACCTGGTATCCAGTCTAAACATGGTAATATAAAATCATTTAAGAGGTGTCTTTAATTCAGTGGTTCTCAGACTTCTTCTGTTGGGCCCTCATTGTCGTCTCTTCGATTTATCAGGTTTCATGCTGTCCCCTGCCAGTGTTTTGAGACACAACACACAAAGAGGTAAATGAGTCTGGGTTACCGCAAGACCTAAAGTTCTCCCCCAGAAAGTCTCCACGCCCCCCACAGTTTGAGAAAGGCTGCTTTAATTGCAGTGCTATGAAGTTACAGAAGGAAGTTATTTGGTCGGATCCTTAACGTAAGGGCTCCGTGTGCAGTATATAATGATTTTGACAGGTTTAAAAAGTACATGACACAGAGGCTAAAGCGACTGGGATTGAACGGATTTTTCATCCTTATTTTATACATGTACATAAACTTTGTCAGCGTCACAGACGCCATCACAAATGGAGCAATAGGTCATATTATTACAGACTGCAGTGATACCGTGTGACAGCGATGTATATCACACGGGTTCAACCAAGCGACACAGGCAGGTGGCGTGGAACACGGCATCTGTGTAGTTTACAAGAAGTGACAGGAAGTGCTTAGAGGCTTCGCTGCTGAAATTAATGTAGAATGTGGAATACAGGTGGACCACATGGTCTTAGCTGTTCTCCAAATGTATCCACCTGATCGTGAAGATGTCTTCCGCTTGGTCAATTTCTTGTTCTTGTGTTTTTTGATGTGTGGACACAAACTAACAAAGAGGTAGCACGCCGGTAATAAGACCAGGGACGGCACAAGAGGAAAACCTTTCATCCTTGACATCCGAGTGGGTGGAGGAACACAAGGTTCTGAACATAGGGTACTTCAGAGTGTGATGGGAACATAGCACATAGGCCTACTACAGTTTTGAAAGAATGCACGTTTTTCCTCCCTGGAAGCCTGAGAGGTGAAACAGAGAAAACATGCCACTAATGAGCAAGCGGTCAATCAGTGAGACTGAAGGTTTGTTTGGATTGGTGCTTTCCCTTAACCGTCATAAACATCATAAATGTCATGTTCCTACACTATTTTCGCATGCAGTGAATTGTAAATAACTGCCAGATATTGAAGGTTATTCTGGAAAAATTTGCAAAAAGCACGTTTTGGTCCTTTTTATGGTTAAAAAAAGGGTGAGGTGTTAAAGGGTTAAATCCGTGTAGAAGTAGCAACAACAACAACAACAAATACATGAGCAGTGTAGAGAGACACCAAATAAGACTACTGGTTGTTTACAAACCAATTTATTTTATTGCCTTGACAACAACACCTATGACAACAACACCTCAGTGGATAGAAGCAGTTGTGTCTGCTCAGCTAAACCCCTGCAGCTTATCTACTCTTTTCTTCGGGTCTCCATATTGAAATTTTTGCTTTGTGCAAGCGTTTCTCCCCTCCGCTGTCAGCACATATTGCCCTAGTTTAATTTCTTCTCAAACTCACTGATACCTGGACAGGATGACTCTTGTACACGTGTTTTTTTTTTTATTCACTACCTTGACTCTCCGCTGTATCATCTCTTCCATGTTTTAAAAGGTATGTAGATGGTTAGCACCATTCTGATTTTAAATTCTACATGGCCTGCAGGCAGTTTAACTTTATTTCAATTTTGCAGATAGACTAAAATCATACCACAAAAGCCAAAGGGAAGCCTGATGCTAGATTGGATACCCGTTGCTCAAATTGCCTGTGCAAATTCTCCTTCTTGCATCTCCAAAACCGTGTAAACATCCTGCACGTCATCCATGTGGAGTTGAACACTATACACCTCCTGCACTCTAACCACATTCATTTATGGATAGGGCTAAATATAACAGACAATAAGATAAGGCTTAGCTGCATTTTATCTCTAATTCACATGACATGATTCGTGTAAATGGGACCAGCTGTTCTGCTAATCCTCAACCACATGATGGTACATGATTGGCCAGGATGTTAAGAGTCTTTTATGAAGATTTGTAAAAACCACAATGGAAGCTGTGCAGTGGAAACAGCACAACAGACAGGATGTCAGCATTGGGCCATGGGCTCGGGGCTGCTTAGTTTTCAAAATAGTGTGGGGGGAAAAAAGATGAGGTAACACGCTGAACTGCTCACTGTGTGATTTCTTTCTCGCCCCAGAGAGACGTTATGGTATCCTGCTTTTAATGACTATGTGACAGCAATTTTAGCAACGTGTCCAGTTCGGACAAAGGCCAGTTTTCTTTTTCCTGTTTTCCGCCAGAAGAGGGACAGAGACGCTATGTAAGTTGTGCAACCTTCTGCATATTATGCATTTCTCGGCTTTATGAACAGGGTTTCTAATGATCTGGAATGTTCATGCTGTGAGGTGCTGCTGGCTTTTCCCCGTCTCTCTGAAGTTTAGTCCGGGGTAGCAGTTCAACCTAGAATCTTTTCTTCTTTCTTGTTCAGAGCTTTGATATGACTATCACCTGTTGCCCCATCATTTTTCCTACTCGACGTTATAAATGTAGCATTGACGATGACTGTTGAGGGAGGTTTGATTAAAAAGAAGATCCTTCATATTTAGTTTGAGCTGTTAATTAAATGACGACAATATACTCTGACAATACTTTCAGGCGCCTGCTCATAAAAACGCTCACAAAAGTGTGCTTTACATTCCCCAACAATAAATGTCGGTGCAGTTGACTGATATAGAAACACAATCAGGCGACATGATTTCCTTTCTGACTCAGCTGTGGCTCAGCAAAGGGTCTCAGGTGGCGGCGGCAGGCTGCAGCCGATAGTTCGATTTCACACAGTGTCTGACCTCCGTGCTCCTCTGCCAAACCAATGTCAGCTTCTTTGGGATCTTCTGGGGAAGACCTCCACCTCAGAAGCCCTCTGGCAGAGGTGCCACGCAATTCTGTCACTCTCCATTTTCGTCTGGCCTGCGGATGTCACCGTGCAGCCAGTATCTCTTACATCCACACCCCACACACACACACCACATGATGTTGCTCCCTCTGATAAATCCACAGAAGTTTTTTTAAATGTTGAGGTTATCAAAGGCTTTTTTCTTTAATATCGTCTCATCATACCACAAGCAAACCTTGTATTTGCACAAATAAATGTTTGTTTTTTTCTCCTCACAAACATGGTAACATGTTAACCTGCTTTTGTATCAGTTAGTGGCTGTCACAGATTGGTTTATGCTGATAATTAAAGGGTTAATATTATATTAATGACTTTTATATTGAATTTCATCTGAGGCGCAGTGTGACTACGTGTCTGTGTGCGCACCGATGAAAAGGTTGAGTCAGGTAGAGGTGGACTACAAATCAAGATGGCGGTTAACAGCAAAACTACAACAATGTTCTTAATGTAGGTGCCATGTTAAAAGAGAGGTTAGTAGCATGCACATTTAGAACTGAGGACTCGTAAGCATGGACATCATTAACATGAGAGTCACCCAAGTGTGTGGAGGACGGAGGACAAGAAGTCATGTCCTCCTCGCAGGACGACCAGAGAGTGTTGTTGGACACACCTGGGGTCAAAAACACTCCTTTGCCGTGTTTCCATCGAGTGGAATCGTTTGATTTGGTACAATATGTTACGTAATTGTCTGGGTTTCCGTTTGGAATCGTACCAAAATGACCACCCCATACCATTTCATTTTTTGGCACCCTCCCCTTGGGTAAAATAGTACAGAAAGCTCATGTCTGTCAACTGTTTTTGTATGCATCGCGCTGACATAGCCCTCGGGAAAATCCTACCAACAGCACTAAAGGTACTGTTCTCAGTCGAAGCACACGCCTGATCCAGGGCTTTACCATTCCCAACCGTAGCAGGAAGGAAACACAGCTTTTGTGTTTGCACAAAGGGGCCATGTGGTCTCCATCCATGATGCATGTCGACTCCATCTTGAATGAGCTGATCCCCAAACACGTAATATCATTTGCCTGCTCAAAGCAGTGATAGTGTTTTCCTGTTTGTGGAACAAATACCTCGACTCATAGTGATGAGGATAACCTCGTAATCTGGATTTCCCGCTGTTTAATTGATGCTTTGAAGTAGCACATTGAAATAAGTCCTTTGCTTCCGTGTGTGTGTGTGTGTGTTTCACATTCTGGGTTTAGCTGTATTTGCAGCAGTCCTCCGTCTTCATTGCAGCAAAACACGGTGATTACAGCTATGGGTCTGTAACCTAGGGGCTTTTCTGCAACAGGCCACATAGCTGATTTGCTGCCAATGCAGAGCAGAGTGACTCAGAGTCTGTATGTGTTCTGTGTGTTAAAGGTGGATAAAAATGACTAAATGAAAAGTGTGATCGTTGGTAGAATGCATGTCCCGTGTTCCCAAATGTTCTTGTATGTAAACCAGTAACTGAACATTTGGTTTTTTTAATGTCATTGTATATGAACAGAGTCCAGATTTAGTTGTTATATTTACTTCTAAACGACAGACAAGTGAACACAGCAAAGTATTTCAAATCACCAGAGTTCATCTCGCTTGTGATTTCTGATTGTGTGTCTCATACACACACACAACTGCCCTTCGAGCATTGTTTGCTCAGGCATTTTCTTCATCGTTTCACCGAGGGCAACGCGCTCGCATCGATCCCAGCTGTTTTTGAGCCTCATGCGAACGCCGCTCTTATACCGGATGCCGATCATGTCCACGTTCACGTTCAAGTCCTTGGTACAAAAAAAAAAATCAAGTGGGACGACCTAGTTTGAAGTTTTCCCCCTGTAAAATTGTGGAGGATTCGTTAAAGCCCACCTCTTGAGTTAAAATCTGTTGATAGTGTTTCTTAGTCCTGACCACACTCTTTGATATTTTGGCTCAAAGAGTCTGGGGAGGCTCTTTTGATGTTGCCTACAGCAGTAGCATTACTATTCAGGAGGCAGGTGATACTGGGGTGGGAAAGTTTTCTTGATATGTATTGATATTGCATTGTTGCGGAAAAAAAAATACTTAAATTGTTCGAAATCATGTCGAAGTGAAAAAGCAAGAAAAAAAAGTGCCACTTTACATAATGAACATAATTTAGCATTGGCTAGATTCTTGTTTTACTTCCCAGTTTAAGGTCTTTCACACATTCGTCCCCCTTTTGGATTATTAGAATCACCAAGATCATGCTAAAGGGATTTTATCGCCTGGTTCCTGGTGCCGCCCCGCTAGCAGCCTCCCTGTGGTGCTTGGCTTTTTTTTTTTTTTTTTTATTCCAGGATTACTTGTGAGATGTTATCTTACCAGGCCACAGTATCCATTATCCATTTCTGGAGCTACATTACTCTAACCTTTTAACTCCCCGTGAGGCGGACTGTACCAGAGTGTCCTAAAGCGAGATCCACTATCTTTTGCGCCAAATATTGAGCAGAGCAGCTGGAGAGCATGCGAGTTCAGAGACGTTGAATTCACAGCGTGCGTGTGTGGTCACGCACCGTAAAGTCGAGCCTCGTGGATTTGTAGATATGACTGTCTGTGCGTGTTGCCGAGCGAGCACCTGACTCTTACTGCGTGTCCTTGTCTGCCTTGTTCAGTGTTGATATTCAAATCTTGAACTACAAGTAAATGAAAAGAGAAACTCTTTAACCTTATAATATAAAGACATAATAGCCTGGTTAATAAAAAATAAATAAATAAATAAATGGAAAGGAATGTGTGGTGACAGTACTGCCCTTGTGTAATATCCCACTTCAGATGGCTGCAGTGGCTTCGGTGCTGTTTTTCAAGGTGACAGCTGCCACCGCGTAACCACCATTGGTGGCTTTACTACTGCACAAGCTGGTTCACGGAGGAGTGAGAAAACAACACACACAGCAGGGGCCCCACGAGCCCCCACATCTTAAATCTCACTTACCAGCCTGTCACATGTTTTTGTTTAGTTTTTTTTTCCAGCTATCACATATCTAAAAATCCCTGAGTTGTCTCCTCACACTTTACCATTTTTGCTTATTAGCTTCACGTTGGCGGGTGAGTTCCAGACACAAGAGAGATGTAATAAAAAATAAAAAAAACAGAATTACAACACAGCGACGAGTGTTCAAATACTGAACCCACTTGAGTACGAGAGCCTTGTTAAGCCTCCCACATTTTCACGCCCTTTCTCTTTCGTAGAACAGGTAACCCGTAAATTTAGGTTGTAAAATGTGTCTGCGGGGCTTATATTGTGATGGCCTCTGTAATAACTTTTCAGCATGCCTAGTTTTTTATCTGTAACAGGATTCTGTGTGTGTGTGTGTGTGTGTTCCTGCACGTTCAGAGCTTTTAAAAATAAAATATGCACCGGCAGAGTAAAACCCTTTTGATGGGGATTATATATAAAAGCAAACACAGCAATGGCTGTCTGAGACTGGAGAGAGAAATCAGTGAGAGACACTTCCAGACAAGGAGCGATGCACCGCAGCGACACACTGGTGGGCATTTTTTATTTATTTTTTTTTTTTTAAACCAACACACACTTCCTGCATTCTGCACATAGAATTAGTAGCACGAGCACAACATGTATCAATATTGAATCCCCCGGTCTCGACCCTCCAACCTGTGCTTGCTGCTCATGCTTGCTCACCAGAATACTGCACAACTCTTAAACTATTCTAACACACAGTCTTGATTTTATTTTACATTACTGTGTTTATATTGCACACCTGTTCAAATTAGCCTCCTCTCTGTAATCACACTCCGTTTTTCTGTTTACTGCCGTCCTGTTTCTGTTTTTTATTGGTGTCCGCTTGTTTGGTGCAGTGTCTGCAGATAAAATAAATGTGTCGTTACAATGCAGATACAATAAGTTCGCTATTTTCTTTCATATTTCATATCTTCTTGCTGACTATCATTGACAAGAAAGACATTTTATGATGAGAACACTCGGTTTAAGCCTCGAACATTTTTTTTACGTTGTACTAGTACCGTTTGTGCATTTTAATATCCAAAAGAAGTCATAAACCAACTGCTAATGTAATACGTTACAGTATATTCACAGAAAACATTAACCGGGCATGCAATTAAGCAATTGAACTGTGTGTGCTTAAACTGTAAAGTAACTGAATAATCTACAGACTTAATCTCATTGATTTAAATAATAAAACAATAAATACTAAGGCAGACATACTGTACATGTAGGAAAGTGTCATTGTCGTGATATGCTGGTAAATAATATCGCATCAACGCCTTTGCTGCATAATATTTGCCCTTTTCCACTACACGATTCTGCACGTTTTTTGTTTTTTATTGCTTTTCCATTAGCAATAGTACCTTGTAACTGGTACTTTTTTTTTTTAGTACCTGCT
The DNA here is from genome assembly GCF_958295425.1 of Solea solea. Taxonomy (NCBI): domain Eukaryota; kingdom Metazoa; phylum Chordata; class Actinopteri; order Pleuronectiformes; family Soleidae; genus Solea; species Solea solea. The sequence goes on from NC_081152.1 coordinate 10,851,016, forward strand.
CTGGCCAGGTTCAACGTGTCACAGATTGGTCAGAGAGTGTCGTCACTGGAGGAGTCATGAGCGCGACGTCCGACACAGGAATGATTTTCAACATTTAGCAAAAGAATATCCAAAATCTCAAAATTGAACACGAGTCTGGCGCATTTAGCGACAGCACTGGCCAAAGCGGCGATCAGGAGCGACGAGCCGCATCACAGTTCAGTGACTTTGTCAGACGGATTCTGTGCTCTGGTCATGCTGAAGGTACTTGAACTAATCTTTTTCATTAACTGATTAATTAACGATTCAGTACACCGAAAAGAACTGCTTTACAAGTCACTAGTTTGTGTGTGTGTCGCATGCAGCCATGCTATGATGACTGCCCATGTTGGGGAGGTATATTGGAAAATAAACAGAATGTAGTCGAGCCGTGCCGTGCCGTGCTGCACCATAGGACTTTCAAAGAAATCTAATGTCATGTTCTTTCCCTTTCTTTGTGAGAACCACTTAATGTGTCTCTCTCTGGTTTTGATGCTTTCTTCCTATGTGTTTTTGCAGCAGCAGGGCTTCTCTCCAGACTATACACTTACTGTTTTCTCTCGGTGGCATTTTATTTGATGTGGGTCCAAATGTCAACTCCTTTTGTTGTCATCCTATATATATGTTTTTTTTCCCTTCTCTCTATGTTACCTGATCTCCTGGAGCATTAGTGTCTTAAGTGCACAGTCACCTTCAGTCTAGCACTGAAGACACTGAAGTCAAGGCAACACTATTGTCATATTGTTGATATATTTACAGTTAACGCTGGTACAGAATAACATACCATATGTTGTTTCCTGTATATAATTAACACCAGTGGTGATGTTGCATTCATATGCGCTCCTACTGCACATTTTTAGCATGCTTTTCACACATGAGATCACGAGTGGGAATTCTCGAATTTGCTCACACATTAAAACTCGTATATATATTTGCACGTGCTTATTTTATTTATAATATTTTATGGTCGTCAAAACCAGCTGGTGTTTAATTTGAGTTGGAAATTTATCTGATGTCAGAGAGCCAAACCTCGCGCTCTAATGTGATTACCGGTCACTAGGCCAGGCAACATGTGTATCCACATACAAGCGTATACACCGTATATGCACTGTGCAGCACACACACACACACACACACATATAAGGGCTGACATTTAGCTCCGAGTCGAGCTCTCGCGTGTCAAGGCAATTTGTTTTGCTCGAGTCACAGAGACATACAAAAACATTCTATGTTAATGAAGACAAGAACAAATGCACAAGTCACCTGTCAGCATATACTGAATATACGCTGTAGTGCTGACCTTCATTTATGATTTTCTCGAGATGGGAAGTCCGGTTCTTTTTTTCAAAGATTTGGATCTTTTGGCTCTTCACTTCTCACACAGAGCCTTGTATTTTAGACTAATCTAGCAATTATGAGTGGTTTGTGTGTTGGTAAACAGTCTTTGAATCAGTGCTTTTACAAAGTCTTATTTGTATGCATTTGTTTTCATCACAACATATACACAGTAACTATTTTCTTAACATGTGAATCAAACTTTAACCCTTCTGTTTAGAGATGTTCCGATACCATTTTTTCCCTCCCGATACCGATTCCGATACGTGTGTTGTGGGTATCGGCCGATACAGAGTACGGATACCAGTGTGTTATAAAAAAATAAAAAAATCATACTACGCCATTATCATTAGTGGTAAGGTTTAAACCCTCTGTAAAACATGAACGAATACAGCAAATGGACACCATTTATTTTTACCAGTGATATGTTATTTCGTTTTTCAGCTTGTACGTTTGTTTTGACTCTGGTCCAAACGCCGCAGCACTAGCAGAGCTTCATGTTTCCATGACGACTGACCGGGAATGGACGCGCGTGACATAATTTTTAACATGACTCTAGATTGTTAAAATGAGTCTCTGAAGTAACGCTAAACTATAAAAACAGAGGCATACATACGCAGGTTAGTTGTAGCGCTGCTCTTTTCGTTTAATAAACGGGCCACTCCAGTTTGACTGTAGGCACGCTAACGGAGCTAGCGCAGCTAACGACGCTAGCGGAGCTAACTGGTAAATACTGTCGAACCGCCGACATGATGAGCTAACGTTAGCTCCTTGTCTACAGGTGTCGGGTGATCAGTTCTTCTTCACACCTCTATAACAGCACAGCGCAACTGTTTCAAGAGCAGCGAAGAAGAACCGTGTCAGAGCTAACGGAGCTCTAATAAATTACGTGGTATCGGATCGGTGCAAGGACTCCAGTACTCGCCGATACCGATGCCCACATTTTCGGCAGTATCGGAGGCACTTCCGATACTGGCATCGGAATCGGAACAACTCTACTTCTGTTACCAACCGGGTCGTCACTGACAGGATCTGGCATGTGTACTTCTCATTACCACAACTCCTAGACTAGTCTAGGATTTTTCAATCAGTGTGACCTCCACTGATTTCTTCAATTTGTCCGGACGAGCTTGCATTTAAATCTGGATCCCCTTTCTCCCGGCCTGTACCACTACACTGGCTGTCTTTGACATGTCTTCCTTCTTGTACATAATGGTTTGATCGAAGGAGATCCGGCTCTCCCCTGCGGGAGTCGGCTCTTCTCCTTCACTACAAAGAATCGGCCCTTAGAGCCGGCTCGTTCGCCAACAACACTTCACTATTATGTCCCACTCATATAGTCTTGATTTGCCCATCATTGTTATTCTGGAAAAGCTGGAGTGGAAAGGGTTAACATTGTTTAGCCAGTATTTCCAGTAAGCAGAAATCATAAGACACATGCTGATATTACATACATTGTGAATAATAAGGCATTTCAATTGGGAAATCATCTTTTATTTTACTCAGTAGCAATACTGTTATGTACCATGATTTCCTACCAACCAGCGGGTTCCCAGACACAACACGTCTCTTATATGTGCAAACACAAACGTGTTTATTTTGATGCTACTATACGAAACAAGAACAGCTGTTCGCTCCTGCTTGTTTTCATTCGCCAGCTCCGCGGATGATTATTTGGATCATGTGTGTTCAGTCATCTGTTACTGAAAAAAAAAACCTCGCCGCAGCCAGATGTATGTCAGAATAGAACTTCACATGAATTACACCGCACAGAATCATCTCCGGTCTAATGAGAACAAATCCAGTCAGAATAATTAGCGACTCACATGAGAAATGACGAGATTAAGTCTAGAGCACTGCGCATAATATTTCTACACCATTTTTTTTCTTCTTTTTTTATTTCTTTCTGGAAGAGAAGTCCATTAGATTATGTGATGTGGACTATTTCTGTGCCGGTGTTAAACGCGTTGTGTGACGCGGTCCTATCAGAGTTTGGTTTGCACTGGCAGAAGATGATTAGCTCTCACAATTCAGATTGAACTCAGGACCTCACCTCCCTGCTTCCCCCATAACTGTTAATCCTCCTCATTACAGATAAGATTGGAAAACAGCTTTCTTCCCTCTCAAGTCAGGACTTCCTCTTCTCTCTCTCTCTCCCTCTCTCTCACACTTATGTACGAGTGTGTTCTCTGCCTTTGTAACAGGCAATAATAGCTGGTTATGACTTCTTTCTTTAATTCACAACACAGAATCACATTATTCTTGCTTCGGTGTGTAATTATAACATAATAATATATAATATAATATAATAAGTCTTGTTCTCCTCAAGCCTTCACACTTGTATACTTTGGGGTAGTGTAGGTTGCAAATTGGTGCTTTACAATTACACTTCATTGAATAGAAGAAGTGTGTTTTTGCACAGGAGATGTTGAGTGCAGTAGGTGCTTTCACAGGAGCGTGTGAGGGGACTGTTGATTAATGAAAAAGTGTAAAAAGAGAAAGATTTTGAAGTGCTAAAATGATCGTGCCGTGTGTTGATTTTCAATGTTTTGATCCCACTTGAATGGAGGGGGGGGGGGGGGGGGGGGGATGCTGCCCAACAGACGGATGATAATATGACAAAATGATCCAATGGACTTCAGGACTCTCAGCTGTAGAAAATGAAATGCTATGCCCCAGTAATAGAACATTGTAGTACCGGCGTGCCGCAGACTCGCCTCGCTGTTCCGGGTGTTGATGTTGACGCTGAGGAAGAGGGAAAAGAAAGATCATGACAGGAGAGAACAGACTGAAAGCGGAAGAAATGTTGTGAAAGGGGAAAAGAAAGCCGTGAAATGGAAAAGGCCCACGGCCACATTTCTAAAGACTTTTGCACCTTGTTTCAGACGCATTCTTGTGTGGGTTATTTATCAAACCTGTGCTCGAGCCTGCAAGCACAATTCACCTGTCACCCGGATCACACGCGCACACATGCACACAGAGTCTGTCAGCTCACCTTTTGTGTGATCCATGAAATGTTACTTTATCCTTTATGCATATGTATTTGGGGAAGGATCATGCAAATGACAGAGAGATGTGTGTTGTTGAATTCATAATTCACTCGATTCACTGCGCCTTTTACACTATTCCTTCCCCCGCGACTCACAGGCATGTTGACATTTGTAAAAGCCGGTTAAAGGAATGATGTGAAGGGGGGGAGGCGGGGTGAAAATGACTGTTCAGCTTTCTGTAAATGCAATGTCAAGCTGCGAAAACGCGTATACATTCCCCACGTGCGCCAACAGCAGTGAAGTGCAATAATTAAAACAATATTTGCTTGCATGAACAAAAGAGTTGAGAGAATCAGAGATTAGCAGATGTTAAAACTTCGTTCAACTTTGATGAAAGTTCCTTTGCCTTTGTGTTCCCGCGTATTGTCCTAAATTTAACCGTAGTTATTTTGAGGTTCGTTAACAGAACAGCGTTTTAATGAAACATGTTTTGTTATTTTAATTGGACTTTTCGTAAACATTCACACTATCGTCACCCCATTAATGAGTGCTTCTCATTGCACAGCTTTACAAAATGTCCTGATAACACATGAGAAGGCAGCCGTAGTCTCAGGTGACATAATTAGCTCTCAATGTAGTCTCTCAAGTGCACATTTATTCAAGTGCTAATTTGTAGTGGTAGTTCTATACAAGTCCAAACCATGGTACATGGCTTTTATATGTATAGTGCCCCTCCAAAGGTATTGGAGTAGTATATGTACTTAAGTATGAAAAATTATTTTCTGATATAAAATGTACTTACGTTTTAGAAGTAAAAGTGCGATTCTTCTTCTGATTTTTACTTGGTAGTAACGAGTAACAAAGAGAGTTAGAGGAGTAAAAGTAAAACAGTTGCTAGAAATGTAAATAAAGTACATACACATGAATTGTGTACTTAAGTACAGTAACAGTAAGTATTTGTACTTGCATGACATTACAAGACTGTAAATATCTCAGTGTAGTCACCAAAAGTTGCGCATTGCAGCTTTAGCTCAGTAATCAGAGTCAAGTATAAGGACTTTTTTTCTATTTTGGTGTGGACCACTTTTGTTCACAAGACCTTCATATGCTGCAACATATCTGCAAGACAAGGGCATTTTTGGGGTTGTTTGTTGTTTGGAAAAACATCAGCCATTTAAACTAAAAAATGTGGCCCACACATGAAACAGCTGCAGTTTCATTACATTTTATAACTGACGGAGTTCATATCACATCCTACTCTTCATTGGCTAATGCCCCCAGTTACGTCTGAGAAAGGCACTGAAGGTGACCGAGTACTTCTCAAGCACGGCGGGGAAAAAAGAAACACCCCTAACCTTTGAAAAGTACTCAAAAGTAAAACGTGAAAACAGATTAATTTCACCACCACACTCCATAAGGTTAATCAGGTATCGATCTACAGAAATGGAAAATGTAATTACTTTCACACTGCGAGACGTCTGTCCTAAAAGAAGGTGGCACTCCTGTCAAAGTGCTAATCAAATGTGAGGAGTGCGTGAAGCATGTTGGGGGTTTTTTTTTTGGTTTATTTTTCTTGAGAGTTTTAATTCAAGCCCCATTCAAAGTTGCTATGCGCTTAGGTGAAATATATAGATTTGACCTGATACACCAAGTTAAACTCGAGATGCCGCAAACACATCGTTAGTGACGTGAAAACCTGTAGAAAAAAGAAATAACAGTGTTGGAAATGCTTGCTCTTGTCTGAGTAACACAGTTAACAGAAGCTCACGACGGAGCTGCAGGGAAAACATTAACTGCAATTAAGTGCATTTACATTACATTTGCCTAAAAAGACAGCTTTATGAATTAATTAAGTATCAAGTGCTGTTTATCTCGGTAAAATATGGGGATATGGGATTTAAAGGCACATGCTGATTTCGTTCAACAGTGAGTCTATTTATTTTTTCTTTCTTCTGGCTGTGTTTCCATCCTCCACCTCTCCAGGCACGTTCCATCATGATGCATAAATTCAGAACCAATTTTACACCACATTGGCTTGATTTCACTCTCCACATACTGCCGCACTCTTACACTTCAGATCCAACTCCACTCTCGACCTGCTCAAGTGCACCAGACCAAAGGGAAGATTGCAGCTTTTTTTTTTACCCTGATGTTGTAGAACTTTTAATCATGTCTTAATATTTAAATGTTTAAATTTAAATTTAAATTTAAATGTCCACAGGCCATAGCATTCTGGTTTGTTTGCAGGTTTGTTGCGTCTTCGGGACCTTTTTTTCCCACCTGAAAAAGATCTATTACAGCAGGTTTATTCAATGAGTTAAACTCATTGAGACGTTGCAAATATATAAGACTAATGGCGCTTTTCCACTGTGCAGTTCCAGCACGGCTCGGCTCCACTCAACTCTTTTTCTTTGCTTTTCCATTAGTGACAGTACCTGGTACCTTTTTTTTAGCACCTGCTCTGGCGAGGTTACAAGTGAGCTGAACTGATACTAAAATATGACGTTGACAGAGGACGCTGGAAGAGTAATGAGCACGATGTCCAACACAAGAATCAAACCGAACAATGCCGAACTGTAGATCAATTAAAAAGACTTGAAAACATGTGTTAATCTCCAACATTTAGCAAGGAAATTCCTTAAATCTTCGTCTGTTGTATTTAGCGACAGCACTGCTGAAAAGATGATGATCAGGAGCCGAATCACAACCCATTCAGCCATATTTTCAGTGACTGAGTATGTCCGGTGATTGCAGGAAGTACTGAACTAATCTTAGAATTAACTGATTCTAATGATTGAGTTCCACCGAAAAGAACTGCTTTGCTCGTCACCAGTCTGTGTGTTTGTGTCGCATTATAAAACCAGGTTGTGGCAGTTTTGTGCAGCCGTGCTATGACGATCGTGTCCTAGTTTGAGGAGGTACTACAGTAATGGAAAACGACGTGCCTGACACCAAACCAAGTAGATTGAAGATTGAATTGAAGATTGAATGACTTTATTCCTCCCCCAGGGGGGAAACACACATTCACAACAGCTCACTTGAAATGATAATAGAATAAAAATAAAAAATAAAAAATAAAAAATAAAATAAAATAAAATAAAATAAAATAAAATAAAATAAAATAAAATAAAATAAAATAAAATAAAATAGTAAGAAAATTACAAAAAGGTAAGTACGAAAGTGAGTAGAGTCGAGCTGGGCCAAGTCTTGCTACAACCGTAGTATAAAAAGCACCACAACTTTCAGCCACATCACGACAATCAAAATGCAACCGATCCCAGAATTTGACGGACATAAAAGCAAGAAACAAAGTGTATAGACAGCATATAGTATCCTCCAAACAGATACCATGCATCACCATATTAGCACAACATACCATCCCCGTAGTTTGCTGTCTTCCTCCATGCTTCCTTCTTTTAATTTGCTGTAACAGGTGAAGCGTCTCTTTGTCAGCTGCTCCGTCACGGCTGATATAAAAACATCGATTTTCTTTCTTTCCTTTATCTCGTTTCCACTCTGGGAGTTTAGGGTGCATAATCACTGTGATCCTGAGGATTATACAAGCAATACATATTTGCAACATTAAGATTAGACGTTGTTTGTAGAGACATGGCATGTTTTCAGGCTGTGTCTTTTAGACTCCATTTATTATGTAATTGATAGTAATTAATAGAGTCTGTGGATGGTGCATGCAGTCCTAAGCTGGCTACACGCTGTATTTATTTATCAGGCACAGATCATTAAATACAACACTTAAATTCGGTGACTATTGTCACATTGGGGCTTGTTAAATTAGCAGTGATGTGGGTTTTGATGCTGATGTGGATGGGCGGAACAAGCCCAGCCTCCTACCTTTAAGAGCCTTGCTACTCACTGCATGTGTTTCAAATAGTGAATATGCTGCAAAACAAAGGCAGATTTATGTTTGTATCTAAGTTTGTTTACATGAACAAGTTTGTAACTCGGAAACGGAAGCTCATAAGCGCAATAACGTGAATTATTGGACTTACACTTGTCAGTCATTGCCATTGCCAGACTGTTGATCTGCAAATGTGTGTGGAAGTGTGAAGTGTACTTAATCTCTACTGCAGAGCTGTAATCATACTGTGATTATGTGATTATGCTGTGAGGAAGAGCTTTTAAAGCCACAGTTAATATAAGGTGTTCACCATATTCCTTCCGTTTTTTTGTCTTTCTTCTTTGGGTGACTTGGGAAAACTACAAATTCACAGAGTGACTGATTTTTTTTCACTTTGATTTCTCTCCACTTTATTTACTCTTCTCATGACACTGCCAGCGACTGGAGGGGTGTTTGGTCCTCAAGGAGAATCGGGGTCGGAGCCTGAAGATGACGGCCAAATGAAGTTTTACACAGAACAACACAGAGGACGAAGACGCGGCAAAGGTAACAAAGAACAGAAGGCGACTTCTTTGTGTACTATTATTTATGTGCTTTATTGTTAAACGTATTAACGTGGATCACGGCCACTCTTTTATCTACTGCTGAAACGGCCATAAAGTAAAAGGGAAATAAAATCCCCCCCAAAAAAAAAACTAATTGAAAATGAAAAAGAAATAATGGACTGGAAGTCCATATCTGGGTGAAATGAGGCTAGACGTTTCTGGAATTGTCAGCAGAGCTGGAAGTAGGAAGGAGTCGCACGCCTTCCCTATGGGATACAAACTGCTGTTCCGCGGCACGACTCGGTGACACTCAGGTCAGATATATGAGCTGATGTAAAAGGAGGCGCCGTGATGAGCGCAGCTGACTCAGACAAGTTTGATGGGAAGAATCATTCTCACTTCCTCTCCCACGGTGAGACACGTGATAGGGAAAAACTGTGTGTGTGGTATTGGTGTATGTGAGTACGACACCGAGAGAAAATGAAACACACATCACGGTTTAATGCTCAATCTTGGGTCTGCCATTTTTAGACCTAGGAACATTGGTTTTATGTCATGAAAACTAATTTAATTTTCAATTGTCTGTATGGTTCATGAGTAATATATAATGTCCGCCATTTGTTTGCAATGTACCACACTAAACTAAAGCCTTGTTGTCAAACTTAATTTATTAACAATATGAATGCAACAATAACATGTATTAATGCTTAAATCCAGGGAGGATTTAACCACGTTCCCAGTGGGACGTGATTAAATCCTCAATTCCACCTTCGTGACGCCATTTTCATTGATCGTTCAAAAACAATGTAGATCAATGTATTTCTATTATTTCCCATGTGCACAGCATGCTCTTGCACTGTAAGAACAGAAGGGCACATTATGGTTAAAGTATTATATTTTTATATATTTTATAATAATAAATGCTAACAAATCCACTTTTACTGCAGTAAAAATTGATGAGAATTATTTAGATGAGCTATTTGGAACACGGGACACAGAGTAATACATACATTTTACATTTTAATGTAAGCATGTAATGTGATTTATTGCTTACAAATATAGAAACAGAAAGGGCTTGGCTTTGTGGTTAGAGATGTCAAAGTCCTTCTCTTAAACTCTACTTTCCTCTTTATGGACACTTAGATTTTATTGCAAAAAGGATTGTGGCTAGACGACTTGTAAAGACATAAAGCCAATGGTTACAATGTGTGTTAAAATCACAGCGTGTATAAAGAGACTGGGATTCCTTTTAGATGAAGGGCAGAGAAAAATAAAAGGAAAATGAGACACAGTTCATCTCTAACATGAGCTTCTGCGCTTCAACATTTGTTTTTTTTGGTCACTTTATGTTTCCAAATGCTTTGGTGTTTCTTGAGCAGTCCCTTTTTAAATGACTGTACCTGGCAGTGTGCACAAGAGCACAGACTAAACATTTGGTTCGGGACCACAGTAAGTGTTTTTCAGCGTGAGTGTGCATGCTTTTGTCCACTCAGTAGGCTTTTATAGTGATTGAGGGACCCCGTCACATGCCCATTGACACCACCCACACCCCAAAGGGATTAACTGCCCTTCCATTTTTGCTGGAGACAGCTTTGTCCATGTCCCCCTCATCCCGTCGTCCTGTGGCTGAGGTAGACAGAAGACTCGGTGCGGAAGCATGCACTCATTATCCTAACTTTGACCTTGAGTTGCATCTCACTGTTTCCAGGCCTGGCAAGATTCCCCTGGACCTGTTTGTCTCCAGGAACATAGAGGGTTTGAGACTCGACTCAGTAGTTCCAGAGATGAGAGAAGTTAAAGGAATACTTAGCATTTAGCTTTGTATTACTAGAATAGAAGTAGTATTTTTTTAAGTTGTTTGAGTCGAGAGATATCTAAATAAAAATGTTGTTACGTGCCCACCAGTGACACTTGGTCCGAGGCTTGAAACTGCAACGCTAATTCCGCAGCTTTTAGACCCTCGCGTATGGGGGCGGGACCTCATTCCCAGAATGTAAACAGTGTCCGCCATCTTTGCTAACAGTTACGCTAACAGGACCAAGTGTTACTGGTGGGCACGTAACAAAGAAAAGAATGAAGGGGAAACTGAGGTTGGTCAACACAATTTTTCAAAACTACTACCCCTATTTTAGTAATACTAAGCTAAATGCTAATTGGTGAAGTATTCCTTTAACTATGTCATTTATAAATAGTTGAATGTTATTCTAAGATACACACTCATCTAGAAACGGCACTCTTATCAGCAAATTAGACATTTTGTTTACTATACATCGCCATGCCATTACAGGATTTTGTTAACGCCACGGCTTCCTTTGTTTAAAACAGAAAACGTTAGTGGTATTGACTTGTGAAACAAACCTGTGCACATACTTCAGGGTGAACACTTAGCATCTCTCGATAGAGTAACTATCTAGTCATTCTTCTGAGGCCTGGAGATTGTGAGACATTTTTTGTGACGTTTCCCAGCGTTTAGATCAGAGCGCCAGAGTCTGTTTTCAAAAAGATGTAACGGAACCAGAACATGTTTAACAGTTAAGGTTTAGCGAGACCATATATCTCTCATCCGCCACCCTTATATCCTAGTAACCCTCCTTTCAGGCGGCTGAGTTCTCCCTCATGATAAATATCAGTAGACAGAGGTTAAGTGGCTAATTTCATTCCCTTTATCCTGGCATGGATACAGGGAGGCCTGACGGAGCCAAAGGGCAACCAAAACAACCAATCTATAACCCTGTCAGTGGCAATGAGATCATGTATCATGCCGACAAATGATTCTGGGCTTTGGTATTCTAAGTCATCTTTTACCTACGTGTGCCAAACCTGGACCCGGAATGGAGTCATAAATCAGGAGAACGATTAACTGTATTAGGGATTTTTTTTTTTGGGGGGGGGGGGGGAGCTTGAATGTTCTACTTACCCAAAGTATGGCACCAAGGTGGATGATTTTGTCTGCATATCTAATGTGTCTGTGGGCAAAAGTAGGACTTTACTGTGAAGGATTTATTTTTTATTTTTTTTTTCAAACACCATCTGTGATCTTTTTAAGATCCCAAATTAAACACGAGTTTATGTAAAACAGCTCACCTTTAATGTGTTTTTTTCTTCTTCCTCTTTCTCTACCTTTAGGCCACCCACACAGTCCTCTAAATAAGGTCACCCTGACGCTGATTACCATCAGCACGTGTGTCATTGCCATTGTCTACGCTACGCAGGAATCCTGCCCTCTCACTGTCAAGGTTACCCTCCATGTGCCTGAGCATTTTGTTGCGGACGGTAAGTGCAACACATGTATTAGACCTTGGCCAAGTATTCACATAAAGTATATCCAGAATAAATCTCTCGGTATTTCTCTCTCTCTTTTGCTTTTTGTTGCATTGCCTCTGTGTGTGTGCTTTTTGCGTAGGTGTGATGATTTGTCAATAGGATTATTTAAAATGTAAGCTGGAGCATGGGCCAGGGAAACTTTTGTGAATCCCTTTAAACCTGTATTACTTAGAATTACTAGAAAATTAGTTGATTGTTGAGACTTTGTAGGAAGAAGATCCGGGTCCGCAACACGGTTGGAACAAAGAGCCTCTCTGCATGTTTCTCTCCGTGTGTGCGTGGGTTTCCTCGGGTTCTCCGGTTTCCTCCCACACTCCAAAAACATGCAGATTTGGGGATTAGGTAAATTGGACACTCTAAATTGACTCTAGGTGTGAATGGATGGTTGTTTTTCTCTATGTGGCCGTGTAATGGACTGGCAAACCTGTCCAGGGTGTACCCCGCCTTTTGCCCTGTGTCAGCTGGGATTGACCCCCCCATGACCCTCATGTGGATGATAAAGCGGTAGGAGATAACTGAGTGAGAGAGAAATTGATTGTCTGGTCTGAGCTCCTCCCACCAGATCAGCAGAGACGGACGCAAGTTCTTCATACACCACAGACAACCTGAGGCAATCTTTCATCTTTGAAATAATCTGCCAATATAAGGAGTGCCTGCTCTCTCAGAAGTGCTCTTTGATTGGGCTCCCATCATAGGTCAGACTGGAAAGTAGTCAGTATTTTTTTTTTTTTTGCTTTCATGAGGTCTGAAAAAGCATCGGTTTCAAAAAACACTAAATCTTTGATCATTTATGACCAATATGAGCTGTTTTTGGAGACTCATCAATGACAGGAAATACAGGAATCCCTCAGGTTGCAGCCAACAGTAACATGACCCCTCCACCTCTGGACGGAGGATCCACTCTGCTGTGAATGAAGAGTGGCTGCAAGAGGAGGCAATAAACCAAATGTAATTTCACATCTAGGGGAGGATCAGCCATCACTGTTTGCCACTTTCTAGGCTACTGTCTGTCTTGTCTTGCCTGTCATGTCTGACTTGACATGAATATTTGCAACCCGCTTTGAGAGTTGGCGTGTCTGGCAGTGGTGAAATAAATATGATCGGCGTGCTACCAAGGCAGATGACATGGGTAATTAACAAGCTAGTTTCCCCACTGTGTTATTTCACAGAACAGGAAAGTACTAATTTTCTGTGAAATAACGCATTTAAAAAGCCGCCTGCTGGCTCTCTAGTCTTTTTGTGTGCACTAACATTAAAATAACCCAATAAAATGATAATGTCAACGTTATTATCTTGGATTATTCTTAGTAATAGAAGTAGCAGTAGTAAACACACATTTTAAATATAAAAACTTGCATACGCATACCATGAAAATTGTATTTTAGCATAAAGATGTGAATCAATCAATCAATTAAACTTTATTTTTATAGCAATTCAACTCAAAGTGCTTCACAGGATAAAAACGTATTCAAAGAAAGCAACCCAAAGGCCCACCCCCCCCCCACACACACACACAACAACCGTTTCAGCCGACAGATGGCTGGTATTATGTATTAAAAACAGCAATGGAGAAGTGAAGAAATGAGGAAAAGATGAAGTAAGAAGCGAGAGAAGGACGTGCGGAAAAGAAGAGAAGGATAAATAAAATAAAATACATAGTGTACATACATAAATAATAGTGCGTGATCTAAACAGGAGGTAAAAGAGAAATTAAAAACATCAATAGTAACACATTAAATGTAATGAAATAGATAAGTGAATCAGTACTTAAAATGAGGTGAGAATGTTAAAGGATACTATAAAGGCTCCCTAAAATTAAATAATAAAGATAGTACAAATAAACACTACAGCTCAGGTAAAAGCCAGGTTAAAAAGCGGGTCTCAAGTTTGTTTTTATCATGTTATTTTGGCCGATACCTACAGAAAACCGAGACTATAGGCGGTGCACAAGTCTAGTTCTACTTAAAGTTTACTTGATTTAACATTATGCTAAAATATGATAATAAAAATGACCTCTCAACCTTGCCAAGAGTATCCTGCTTACCCTCGCTTATAAGGAAAGGATACAGGAATTCATTTTAACATTCATCCCTTACTGTGAGATAAGGCTTTTTTTTTTGCTGCGGCAGATGTTTGAACACTCAGCAACGTGCAATTCTATTTTTAACCATGTGATGTAAAATGAACGACAAACCTTAAATGTTCATTCACCAATTTCCTTTACACTGAAACAAAATCACTGTCACTGACACATTTCTGTTCAGCGTTAAACTTCAGTATGTCTTGCTGTTGTCGTGTTATAAAAGTTGACCTTGGCGTGAAACGAGGATGCAGAAATGTGCGGCATGTTTTCACAGTAGCAACATTCCACCATGATGTGCCATTTATTTTTGTTTGTTTTGGGCCATAATGGGATACTCTTGTCCTTCAGCGTTATACCGTAGAGGTGACTTTAACTTTGCGCTGTTGTTTAGTGGTGGAAAAAAAACAACATTATATAATGTGTATACTTTCCAATGTCAGAAGGACCAGCTAATGGACCGGGGATGGCTCAGCATGCTCCCCTTTTTTTTCTGTTTATAAATGGCTTGCAGTAAAAACTCTACCCCTTCAACCTTGATTTGTGGTTTGCAATATGCATACTTTTCAGTTTAAAATCCCCACCCCCCAACAGTACAAATGACACATAACTATCCAGGAAAAAAAAGGTAAAAAATGTGTTTGGACTGAAAAAAAAAAGAGAGCAACAATCATGACACAAAAAGCTTCAAAGGGAAACAGCGTGATTTATTACCTCTGCAACCAACAGAGTGGCATTTTTAGCAATCGGATTGATGAAGAGTTGTGTGTGTGTTCGAAACATGGTGATTGTTTCTTTCTGTCTTTGTTCTGCTGTTAGGAGCTCTTTTCTCTGTGCGGACTTTATTACATGAGGCTGCTCGCCGCAGATTGGAATACTACCCTCTTTTATGGCTTGCACTTTCTCAGTTGACATGGCATAAACATTCAATTCAACTGCCACGACTCCTCCAAGGTTTTGCTTTATTTATACCCAAACAAACCCAATAAACGTAAATCGTGCGAACGGCGCTATATATTATAATTTGGACAGTGGCACACAAACAAGTTATATGTGCCGCTGTCCAAATTATATTGAAGACATAGCCCCCTTGAGTCACTCTTTTTGAAATAAATGTAGTCGATAATAGACAGTATTTGCAAAACAAGTGTGAATCAAAGAAGGCTAAATTAAGCATGTGGGAATGGCTGGCGAGACAGGTGCTTAGACTTCTGAGTCTGTTGTAAATTCCTCACTGGCGATGAAATATTAATAATTTGGGTCCATGTATTTGCAAGATACTGCTCTACAAGCCTCAATGGCAGCAGAGAGAAAAATGGAAAATGTGCAAGGAGTTAAGTGAAGTAAGAGAGAGTGAAGAGCTGGGGCAATTTAGCTAATGATTGCCATATCTCTGAAAGCAGAGCATTCACATATCAGTCAATCAGGTGCTCTTGCTGCTGGGTCCTCATTCCTAGTCCACCCACACACACACAGAGACACTGTGGAGATGAAAACATATTTTTTTTCCTTTGTGTATCTACAGTATCCATCTGTTATATGTAATGCAGGCTTTTTTTTTTAAATATGTAAGTTCCTACATGCTGTGCCACACTAATCACATTAACATTAGATATTTGTGTCTGTCACTGACGTCATTTTGAGTGTCTCTCATAAGCGTCTTGTCCATAATACATTCGAGTCAAGTCCACTCTAACATTTATCTTTAATGTGTCTCGGCAACCGCTAGTCATTGTGCTGCAGAATTTATAATGGATGCCTTCCCCCGTTAGTGCCTCACCCTGTCCAGACCGATTTTATAAACACAGCAGATAAAGGCCAATCCTCAGTTTGAGCATCAGTCAGTCTGGTGCGGTTTGTTATGGTCCACATGATGTAAATGTTATCATCCGCCCATGTTGATGGGACCATTTTTGACCACGTGATACAGGAAGGATACTACTAAGTATCATAATGACATATATTATGAGTTTAGGTACACATGCTTGCATGCACACCAGTCCAACGCAGACTCTCATGTTATAGAACAACTAACAATGTATGCAAGTATGGAGAGCCATTTCTACCTTTGCAGCGTCCATCCATCCATCCATCCATCCATCTGCAACCGCTTTATCCACTACACAGTTCCGGCACGAATCGGCACGGCACGGCTCAACTTTCTTGCTTTTCCATTAGTGATAGTACCTGTACAAGAATCAAAGCAAACAATGCCTGAACTGTAGATCAGTTAAAGATCATGAAAACGTGTGTTAATCTCCAACATTTAATGCAGAAAGAAAATGTCTAGAATCTCATTATTTAACAGAAAAGCCGGCAATCGCGTCATAAGGAGTCTTCCCTACGGTCATGCAGGAAGTACTGAACATGCTCTGATGACTCCGCCCACATTGTGGAGATACTATAGTAATGGACAACGACACCAAGCTGAGTCGTGCTGGAACTGTGTCGTGGGAAAATCCCCAATAGAGACTGTTTCCCCCACATAGAGACATCATCAACAACCATTTACTACTAAGTTTCAGTTTGGAGTGTGCATGTTTGTGGGAGGACGGTGGGAGGAAACCGTAGAACCCGAAGAAAAACCTGTATTTCCTGTCTTTGATGAGTCTCCAGAAACAGTTCATATTGGTCATAAATGTTCAAAGAATTAGTGGTGTTGCTTCTTCAAAACCGTGATGGGAGACTTTGCCCAATCAAAGGGCACTTCAGAGGCACTCCTCATATTGGCGGATTATTTCAGAGAGGAAAGATTGCCTCAGGTTGTCTGTGGTGTATGAAGAACTTGCGTCTGTATCTGCTAATCTGTTGGGAGGAGCTCAGACCAGATAATCAATTTCTCTCTCACTCACTCATCTTCTACCGCTTTATCATCCACATGAGGATCATGGGGGGGGGGGCCAATCCCAGCTGACATAGGGAGATAGGCAAGGGTACACCCTGGACAGGTTTGCCAGGTCATCACAGGGACACATAGAGACAAACAACCATCCACTCTCACATTCACACTGTGGGATGAAACCGGAGAACCCGTAGAAAACCCACGCACACACAGGGAGAACATGCAAACTCCATGCAGAAGTGCTAACCACTAAACCAACCATGTGGCCAACTTTTACAGCAGTCAAATGATTTGTTTGTTGTCTTGTCTATGCACCATTTGTTTTTTTTGTCTTCTTTTTAATTGTGGATTGAGCGTGACAAAGTTTACCCTCAGGAAACTATAATCAGGCTTTTTTTTTTTGTACTTTTTGTTTTGTTATTTCGCTGCAAAGTCTGTACCGTGTGTTCACTGGAAATTGGACTCAGACAGCGCGGGCACCTGAGGCAGAGCAGATGTGATAAAAGGTGGCTTAACACAGTAGTCTGGCAGGCATACAGTCAGGCAGCAGGCGGGCAGTCGGAGCAAACAAACAAACAAATCCAAGAGATAAATAAACAGAACAAATCCTGGCAAACCACATACAGTATAAGTAGAGTCAGGACAAGGTGCCGGGAAGCAATAAAAAGTATTACAACACCATCGCTCCAAGGCTTCACATATAGTTTTGTCGGGTGTGTGAGTTGCCCTCTGTGTCAACTGGAGAAATAATGAGTGATAGGAGGCGTGTGAACAGGCAAGTGATGAGGTCGGACGTCTGTATGAGCAGTGAACGCAGCAAGGCTGACGAGTTGACAGATGAGATATGGCAAGACAAGGTAAACGTTAAAACACACCAACTAATGTGTACAACTGGACGGCGGTAGAGCAGTGGGCCTGTCAGGTCCACACCGTGACGAGCTCAGCGAGCGGAAATAAACATATCGTACAAGTTAATGGGGTTAATATGCAGGCATTGCATCTTAATGTTACTTCATTTATTCTCATCCCGAAGGCAGGGAAATGTGAAGCCCAAAAAAAGAAAGACGGCGTTTTATCACCTGGGAAATTATCTTTATTTAGTTGCGTGTAATCATGAGCCTATGTGGCATTAAAGCGCAGGGAGAGAGAAAAAACATTCTGAATCAAATAAATAATTCATGTAAAATTCTCCGGTATGTTGCAAGTTAACTCAGTAATTTAGTCCCAGACAGAGGAGGGAGTGATCTAGTTTTTCTTAATTCACGATTATGCACAGTTGCCTGCAATCAGCGTTGTTCTAATATACAACTCAAGAGGGGTTTCTTCACAGGTCTCAGAGAAACTAACCCATAATGCTCCTCGCCGTATGAGCTGAAGCCATTAGATTTCTCCACGCTCTCAGCAAACAGGGGCTGCTGCCAGTCGTGTTCACTAAACTGCAGTGATGCAGGAAATAGCCTCGTTACACTCATCTCTGGGTAGCTTGACCTGGGAGAGGCGTTAAGGGATCCTTTCAGGGGGAGTTGTGTGTGTTTTTCAGCAGTTTTGGTATTTAGGTGGGCGCTAAATGCAAAAGCAATAGCAGACTTTGCTTTTTAGAGACACACGAGTCTATGATTGTTTTAAATTTGCTAATTTCAAAGAGCAAATCGTGAATTTATGCCAGCATTAGTGAGATGGAAAGGAAAATACACTGTAACGACTTATTTGTCATACCATACCAATTTTAATATCCTGTACATTGTTATGATCATTCATGAGAGGACTTCACTGTGTGAGGTTATCACACCACAGCTTGAAGTTTTAGTCCAGACCTGAAGCACAGTTGCCATTTTTCAATGGTAAATGGTGTGAATTAGGGCTGCAGGATGCATTGTTTGAGCGTTGTCATCGCGATGTGAGGCATGTGCGAAGGTTTTCTAATTCTTTTTGAAATTTTGTTTTGCTTCAGAAACACATCTCTGAACTAGCACCTCTGACTCTGGGGCCACTTTCCAGACGGAAACGGCACGAAACGTAAACGATCTTTTTCGTTTCAGGAAATATCTCCGTCGGCTGTAGTGCATATTCCAGGACTGGAAGTTATAATAACACAAACAGAGACAGAAGGAACGAGTGAGCCAGGGGAAAGAAAAGTGAAATAATGTCTGTTTGTTTACGATTTTGTCTGTTTGTTGCCGAATCGTAAACAAGCAGACGAGGTCAAACGCTCGACCTTCGCGCGACCACTCAGCAGTGGCTGCAACTATTTCTCCACGGGAGGCATCTGACGATGATGAGGATGGTGGTGATGATGATGATGAAGATGATGATGGCTACTTTTAGCCAAAACCACTCAAGCACTTGTTCACCACCACCCCCACCCGCCTCATGTATCAACCTTGGCAGTGTTTTCTGCTGAATTGTGGAATACGGTCTGTGATGATTCAAGCAGGTCCACAGTGGCAGCTGGGCTCCCTCCCAAATTTTCCTTTTGATTTAAATTTTTTTGTGTATTATATCTTAGCTTGTTCACACATTTTTTTAAATTGCCTCTGTCAGGATGTTGTGGTGTGAAAGCTGCTTGTTGCACACTCAACTCCAACAAGCAGATTTGCCTTTTGCAATTTATCCAGGTTAGTTAGGGGTTACTTTTTTAGCATCACAGAAACCGCCTTCCACAAACTTGGCACGCTGTTGCAATATCTATTGCTCTAATTCTATTTGTCTTCTCTTGACAGTGATAGTAATGTTTCTTTTCTTTGGTTTTGTGTGAGGTTCCTTTACCCTGATCATAATATTACAGGCATACTAGCCAGAAAGGACCACCATGAATTGGGTTGTGTATTTATTTATTTATTTATTTATTTATTTATGCATTTCTCTTCCAATTGAAACCTAAAATAAAAGGTGTATGTAAAATATGTACAGCAGCGACCTTCAGTGTTTAAAACAGTGACTGCAATGATTATTTTACCATTTGAATCGTCAACTATCTTGACAATTGCTGAATCTGTTTTCAGCTTCTTAAATGTGAATATTTTCTGGTTTCTTTGCTCTACGTAAAACAAAGAAATCATTGATTAGTGGACAAAAGAAGACATTCGAGAACGTCATCATTTCCAGGTTTGGCAAACAACCGATCAACATTTTACGAGCCAAACAAGTACTCGATTAATCAAGAAAGAAAATCGGGCCCTACTGTGATATCAGTAGAAAACAATGTAAATTAAATTCTCCCAAGATACAGAAATGAAATGCTGCATGTGTCCCTAGCGTTAGTTACAGTGTGTTCATGCACAAACGCATCCACAAACATGTTTTCAAAAAAAAACACTCAAACTATGTTTGTTTAATTTCCATTTGTGAGCTACAGGCTGAGATTGAGAGTAAAAGTGTGACTGCTTTAGAGCAGAGAATTATTATATAATGAGAGGAGACGACAAGGCTATAGTAATGGAGCGTAAAAAAAATGTTATACTCACCGACAAAGTGGTAGAAGAGAGAGAGTCTCTGTTTCTGAAAATATACTATGCAAACAAGTGATATCAGCTGATATCACTGTGTGGCAGTGTGGCTTTTGCCGGTGTTTTCGACATGGATGTTAGAGGAAGGCTGACTGTACCCTTGTGGGTTGGGCTAATCCAAAATACTGAAAACAGGGTCTCTGAAGACACGCTGTTACCTGTGAAACAGGGGTGCTCTGAAAACACCCCCATTAGCACTTGGTACATTCCTCCAGATGAAATGAAATTAACCATAGACTGTATCAAATGAACACAGCAAAAAGTCGACCAATCGACTGGGACTTTACAGCCCTAGTCAGTGCAAAACCCATCCATCCAATCTCAGCTGACATATAGAGACACATAACCATTCACTTTCACACCTATGGTCAATTTAAAGTGTCCAATTTTCCTAAATCTACATGTTTGGACTGTGGGAGGAAAACCCCCACACACAGGGACAACATGCAAACTCCACGCAGAAAGGCCCTTGTTCCAACCAGGTCTCGATCCCGGGTCTTCTTGCTTGAAAGACTAACCACTACACCAGGGGTGTCAAACTCATTTTTGTTCAGGGGCCACATACAGCACAATTTGATCTCAAGTGGGCCGGACCAGTAAAAATAGTAAAATAATAGCATAATAACCTATGAACAACAAGAACTCCTTGCTTTTTTTCTTCTTTGTTTTACATTTAATGAAGGATATTTTTTACAAAACATGAAATTTCTTGAGAAATATAAGTGGAATTTCAACTAGATCGTGCCTAAATGTACTATTTACACATTACACTGGATCTAAAAAGGCACAAACATTTAGTCACAGGTATCTGGAAGAGAAAAATATGGTATTTGACAATACGTTTAGATTGTAATCGTAGTGTGAAATTTGAACAAATTCATCCTGTGGGCCGGATTGGACCCTCTGGCGGGCCGGTTCTGGCCCCCGGGCCGTATGTTTGACACCCATGCACTACACCAACCGTGTGGCCCCAGTGCAAAACCATTACAAAGAAATCACAGATTAGTTTACTAATAAAGATTTCACAATAAAATCCTCCTCCAGTTGTCAGGCTCTCTCCGTCTGTCCAGCTATCCAACAGAAAACTGGCACTTTTAAGTGGTCGTCCGATTTACTGTGAGACCTGTGTATTGTAGCAAGCGAGGATACTGCTCAGGCAAAAAAGAAGAAGAAGATTGCAAAAATATAATATAATAAAACCATTTTATCTATTTTAAACTCATATTTTGTTGATGGAACGTTACCCACATAGAAATACTATTGAAGAAAGCAATTTTACAATAGTATTTCTATTAACCCTCCACTCGCCCCTTTCTTATTCTCTTATCAGGAAGTTGGCAACCCCTACGCTGCTGGCATTGTGTGTGTTGAAGTGCTAGGAGCTGTGTTATTGGGGTGGGTGGTGGACAGTGGCGCCACAGATAGAAACACCAAACCAAAGCAAACATACAGGTTGCAGCCCCACAAATGAAAATTTATTTTGTGAATATTGAAGCCAGTATTTCAATTTAACCTCACATCACGGTCACTCTACGTCTCTCAATACATTCCTTACCTTCTAAGAAAGAAAAATGCAAAATAAATAAATAGAAAAATAAGTTGGTACTTTTTCTGTATATGTACAAGCATTTTTTTTGTGGACTCTTTCCTTTATGGCTTTGCTTTTTACTGCAAGGCATTAGCCATGTCATTTTTCCCTATGACTCAGGTTTGATTGCTCAATTGTTCCTGTCTGAGTGTTTCTGTTATTATAATAATAATAATAATATGTAATAATCCTCTCCAGAACACCAGAGACTGCCATCACTGTGCATGGGGTTAATAGAATGAATCACTTGCAATCTCACAATTGTCTCTGTGCCTTTGACTAGTATCCGCAATTTGTTCAAATACATTTTGACACAGAAATGCACGCTCATTTGATGCTTTTGCAAATTTCAACCTTCCATGACGGAGCTCATTCTGGTGTGTAAGAATCTTTGTGTTCACCAGAGGCATATTCTTCTACCAGCTCCCAGTGGAAGCAAAAGTCATTGGCATCAATTAGGGATAACCTTGTTCAGTGATCACAGTTTAACGATTGGTCTGGGAGCAGTAAGAAAGAAAGGTAAATCAGTGTCAATGAGCGTAGTGTTTACCAACTGACTCGAGAAAACCCTTTTAGCCCCTGTGCTGCAATTACCAGGGAAATCCCATCAATACACACATTACAGGTCTTAATTTTCTCATTTAAATTCAGCTTAGTCAGGAAGGGAATAAATATTATAGTGAAAACAAACCAATTTACGACTTTCTAGTTGCTCTTATAATGCAACCGTGGGACGACGCCATCCCCCCCACCTAACCTAATCTAATCATTTTATCCCGATTTCTTTTTTGCAGGAAGTAGTTTTGTGGTCAGCATGGGAAGCTTCTTGGATGTTTCTAATTGGCTAAACCCGGCCAAGCTTACCCTCTACTATCAGACCAACTCATCCACACAGTGGGTGCAGGACTTCTGTGGCCAGAGGACGACTGAGCCCTGCGAACAGATTTGCGATCAAGACACAGGTTAGTGCACCAACAGACACACGTGCACACTTGGGGCCTCATTTGCTTTAAAAAAAGAAAAAAAAAAAACACATTTATTTTATTTTATTAGTTTGACCCTTTAAAACCTTATCCACCAAATGTCCTTTCGGGACATTTTTGCTTAATTTAACCATGGGCTTTTGTCCATTTTTCCAGAATAATTTCCAGTATCTGGCAGTTGTTTACAATTTACTGTGTGTTGAAAATACTGTTTTAACTATTTAAAATGAAGAAAAACAAAAAGGTTTATTTAGAAAAATGATTATTAAATTATTATTAGTGGTTAATTTGAAATTGGAACTGTATGAAACATAATTACAATAACATTTTTTGAGACTCTGTCTCTCAATGTGCAAAACAAACAAATGGAAACTACAGGTGTTCTTCCCACTCTCTCCACTCTGGTGACAAAGACGCTGATTCTCCAGCTTCCTGCAACAGCACAAGTGAAATCACCGTAATAACCATTTGACGTGCAACTTCTCAGGTTTCAGAAACTCCTGGAATTTCGTAACTCGGTGTTAAAGGGTTAAAAACTATTTTGGCGCTACTTAAATATAAAAATATAAGTCAGTGTTTCATAATCTTATCGATGCACCAATCCATAGTTTGCCTCTGATTCCTCCTTTGTCTTCACTTTATTTACCGTTTGAATAGAAATGTGTACAATAAAGCACCGTAAACCTAATAAAACTATAGAATTCATAAACAACTGGACATCCACCGCATACAGTGTATCGTTGTGGGGTTTGTGTGATATTCTGCATATTTAACATGAGCATGAGCTGAGATTGCAGCGTGATATTTATCTTTCCGTGGTTGGCGCAACTCCCTTGTGTTTTCTGTGCCCAGCTAGATAAAGTATAAGCTCATTAGAATGGATTACATCTGTAATGTATGTGAAATTTATGTCACCCTGGTCAAGGGCATGTTGAGGGCTGATGCATAATGTATTAGAGCTCCAGACACTCAACTCAGTCAGTACACATTAAGATGCCAAAGTTGGACTTGGCACATCTACGTTTGTGGATTCTTGAATTTATGTGCATTTATGCAAGCACCAGCCCCTGTGTGTTTATGCACTGTAAGATCAGTAAGGGTTGTAATTCAATTCTCCCCCGCACTTTCAGCATTCTCACTTTATTAGTACTTTTGTTTCCCTTTTGTCTCCTTGTCTCCATTTATTTCCATTTCCATCTGTCCTCTCCAGCAGCACAAATATTTTTTGATCACTTACTTACTACGCTGCAGCTCTTGAGGGGGAACCACATTCATTTGGTTGCCTCTATTTCTGGTGCTGTTTTTCAATAGCTCTCAACAGTGATACACAAACACACACGCACGTGCGCACGCTTTCTTGAGAAAGGACCGCTCGAAACAAACTACTTCAGCGCTTTCATTGCACCATCAACAAACAAAGTGCCTTTTACCTTTTTTAAAACCCATACACAAGATGTTCCACATACATGGCACATACGTCACCAACATCTTTAAACTTGGACTGTCAATAGATTATATAAATTAATCTCACATTTTGAAATTCATTAATCTAGATCAGGGGTGTCAAACTCAAATGACCTGGGGGGGCCAATGAACTTCGAGTCTGGTCAAGATGGGGCTGGACTAGAGGAAAAAAGTGGGTGAAAAAAAACAACTGTTCACTAGTGGTTGGGCAATATGAGTTTAAAATTATAATGCAATAGAGATATTGATGATGATATTTCAAAGAAAAAGTGTTTGTTTTGACATGGAACGATGTGTCGTTCACAATAAAACCGTATTTATGATTCAAAAAGAGAAATAAATCAAAAACTCGATAAAAATGTGCACCACTGTAATTAAAACACCTAACAAGCTCATATATATTGGTAATAATGTAATTTCATATAGCTAATACCTTTAGTATTGTATTTTGCCTCACTGTGTTTAAAGGAAGAGGAGGTCACGTTATCATTATAACCAAGATATTAATTGGTGGGCTGCAGGTAATCGATTTGGGGGCCACAGGTGTTTGACACCTCTGATCTAGATTAATCGCAATTGACTTAATTAATAAGTAATCAGGCATTGTGCATTTCTGACAATTTAATTGTAATGTGATTTCAAAGAGACTCAGGCCCATCAAGTGCCAACCAGATCATCTTAAAATAAATCCTGTATGCAACAAGTTACATGTGTTAACAAAAAAAAAACCCACCAAAAACAACAAAACTATCCACCTGAGAATGTCCTTTGAAACTCAAACGTTCCAAAGGGAAGTCCGCGGGCAGCTGCCTGCATATTACGTGCCTAGAGTGGATAGTTTGCCGCTTACTTTCCACTCGAAAAAGGATCGCAACTTCCAGTCATTGTCAATAAATTGTGCCGTGACTGCAGGCAAGTGACTGTTTCGCACAGATCTTTCCGGCGGGCGGAGGTCAGCGCACACCAGAAGTGAACAGACTTGCGTTCAGTTATTTTAGCGCGATCATCTCGGGCTGTATTAATCGCAACGATTAACGCGTTAACTTTGACAGCCCTAATTTAAACAGCTCGACCGTCGCATCTGTCCGTTTTCACAGTGTACTGTAGACACAGTGTCTTTGCCACATGTTTTTTTTTTTTTTTTTTTTCCACAAGCGAATATCACAATAATTTCCCCAAGTTATCACACGGCACGTCTTTCGCATATGTGCCTCCCTGCTGCTTCAATGTCACACTGGTCCACTGTCACTGCTGACTACCAGTCTCTGCGTCACTGGGCCGGCCTGGAGGACAATCAATCCTCTCCTCGCTTCCACCTTCACTCCCTAACTCAGCTGTTCGAATGGAGGTCAAGAGACGAATGGTATGACTTTCTGCTGCAGGATAGTGTCTCTAGATTTAGTTATCTATTACTAGACTGGGGAAAAGAGAAATCGTTTTAACAGCTGATAATGCTGAGAGAGCTGGACGTGGACGCAAAAAAATGGAATGAAATCTCCATATAAATTGATTTAAAACCACAAATTTAATGAAACAGTGTTACATATAACAGCATTATCCCTATGTAGAAGACAATGGTGATTTAATTAAAATGTGAAATGGATTATGGAGCCATTGTAACATGATGAGTCAAGTAAACACTTAGTTATTTGTTATAAGTTAATCCATCCTATCTCATATACGTCCCATTTAGGAGGAATGGATTGCCTACAGTGCCCCTCCATCTATCATAATAACTAACCTCATAAAGACTCGTGAACCTCCTGAGCCGCCTTTGTTTTCTTCATTTGACATTATGTGTCCCTGGCTCCTTCATCCTCACCTAATTGGAAGTGAAACTGCTGGGGTGTTAACTTATACCTCTGTGTTATCCATCCAGGGCGTACTGTACACACACACACACACACTCATATGAACACTGTTTAATATCAGTTGACGTTGATTCTGCCCATTGTCCTTGGTCCGAATGGCGTCTTCTCCTGGAATTTTAAATTATGCATGTACCTATACACCATTATACCTGAAATGGAAATCACCCATGCGGCTACAGTGAGGTTTTATAACATGATACTGGTAATACAGGAGGCGGAGAGGAAGGAATAGTCTTCTCAGAGTGAGTGCCACCGTTGGCTCTTGATTTAGAACAAAGGCGCTGTAATAGAGAGCATTAATGAAAGGAGGCCACAATGGTGACATGATAGTGACAAATTTTTATTGGCATTGTAATATTGGTGTTTTGGACACGATGGTGTTATGTGCATTTGGGCTCTGTTAGTGTGTGAGCCTGTGGAGAAACCTTGGCTGCAGTGTTGCCGGAGAGGGACCGCGGTGAGAGCCCGGTGAGATAATTGTTGTCATCAAATGGTCATTTCCAATCGCAGGTGATTCCATGTTCATTAGGCCGAAAACATGTTCTAATTGGTCAAGCGTAAGTTCTGCAATCACCGAATTAACCCACGCTATTCATGCACTCGGGGGCCGGACGTGCATACATGAAAACGGTCAATTAGCACTTGCGGTCCGCCTGAAACGGCCGGATGTATTAAATCAAATTAAATCAGCACAGAGAGCTCGCACAGTTCAGTTCAGTTTTCAGAATCACTTACGGAGAGCAAGAGGAGGAAAAAAAAAGAAGAAGAATACCAAAATGCTAAATCGTTTCAATAAAAAAGGGAGGGTAATAAAAACAGGAACTGGTAATTCCACCTGAACCAAACGCATTTTGGCTGATTTTACTGTTTTAATTTGAACAAGTACGCATAATTAATGCGACGGGAGATGTTCCTTGAGCCTTTGAGGTATTAAAAAATCGGAATACTAAAAGACACATAAAGGACAAAATGGCTTATGAAACATAAATCAATGAGCCACCAGAGAAGAAATGGGTCCAAACTAGCGACATAGCAGATGGGTGGCACTAGTATCACAAGGAAACGGCAGCCAAATACTCTCCTTCACTGTAAGACTGCAAAGCACATTGAAGTTCAAGTTTAATGATCGCACTATCACAACTCCCTGTCCCCTACTTGCAATGTTTTTACTGCCAGTTCATTTTTTTTGTTTTAATAATAATAATTATAACTATTATTATTGTTATCATATTAAGTAGTTCAGCACAACTCCTCTTTGGTGCACTTTTTTTTGTCCATACCCTCTCATCTACTACTTATTGATCTTTCTGAAGAATAGCGAGTTGCTTTTTTTTTGTTTCCCTTCCCTTGCCATTTGAATAGGTCTGGAGCAGATTTTTAAGAGGCAGCAAAACTGCCACACAAAACTGATACTTGCAGGCTATGCAAAGGTTAGTTAATCCAGTGGAATGTAATTAAGCAGGCATATCTCGTCCTGTTAATTGCCTGATCCGCCCTTAAATGCTTCTGCGTAAAGGAAAGAGCCACACTCCACTGATTACTCGCAAGGTGTTTTGCAGATTACAGGCAAACTGCGCTTCCGGGCTGGTGCACCTCATCTCAAACAAGATTTCCTAAATGTCTCTCTCTCTCTCTCTCCCTCCCTCGCTCTCTCTCTCTCTCTCTCCCTCCCTCGCTCTCTCTCTCTCTCTCCCTCCCTCGCTCTCTCTCTCTCTCTCTGCAGCCTCCGGGTCGACACAATGTATTTCTCGACAGTGCGGATAGACTGTGTCTATGAAATCAACATATCTAATTTAATGACCCATGCAAAATTCATAGGCAAGCGCTGTTTCCCTGCCCACACGTGTGCACCCGGTGGTGTGTGGACTGTTGCTCAAGATTCAAAATTGTCTTATTCGGCTGATAAAGGCAGTCTTGTTTGCTTGAAAAAGATTCCAATTATTATTTGGCCCCTGCTTTTATCAGTGCCTCGCCTCTGCCGTCCCTAACCCGAGCTAGCAAACAATACACCAAAGACGAATATAAGAATTGAAGTACTTTAAAAAGTTGCTATATTACCAGCTATTAGTAATAACTGTGTAAGTAGTGTTTGAGGTACACTACAATACAGTTTTGTCTCTATTCATGCAAGACTATTTCACATGATTAATCGATCATCAGTTGATTTCTAAATGAATCGTCAGCTACTCTGATGATTGTTTAATCAGAATGTTTTTTTTAATAATTAAAACAAGTTTATCTGATTTTTTTTTTTTAGCTTCTTAAATGTGAATATTTCCTGGTTTCTGTGCTCCATATGACAAATAAATCATTAAAACTGAATCATTTTGGTTTGTGGACAGAACAAGACATTTGAGCACATCATCATTATTCACAACAAAACATCTGTTTTGAAAAGCTGACAACTGAGAGCCGAGAACAATACCTTGCACAGGGCAGAGTCTTAACTCACTGCTTAAATGTAACAAATAAATAAAGTTGCATCATATCAAGTAAATCTATAGGTGAATACATATCTGTAATATTTCTGCTCTTTCCTGGCAGCATCCAGAGGTTTTTTGTTGCCAAGGAACTTCTGATGTAAACATGTCTTTCAATGGCCACTTTTACTTCTACTCTAGCTGATGGCGCCATGCTCTTTTGACCATTCAGAATTAAAACGTGTTTCACATTTCTGCGTTACCGTCACGTATGCCACAGCCGGCGAACAGCAACAGCAGCGCCACTTTTTCCATGCGTAGCCAGCACAAATGCCGTGTTTCCACTACATGGTCCCAGCTCGTTGGTTTTCCATTACAATATAGTACCTCCTCAATGTGGGCGGGGTCATCGCAGCGGCTGCATGAAACTGCCGTGACTTCGTTTTATACGCGACAGACACACACAAACTAGTCACTAGCACAGAGATACGTAAAGCAGTTATTTTGGATGCACGGAATCATTAGAATCAGTGAATTCAAAAGATTAGTTTAGTACTTCCTGCATGACCGGAGCGCAGACTCCGTCTGACACAGTCACTGGACTGAAATACAGCGGTAGGGTTTGTAGGGTTTGTGAGTTGGTTTGCCGCTCGTGATCGCTGCTGCGAGATGAACCCACGTCTTAGTAACATCTTATGGGCGGCCCGTGGCCAAGTGGAAAGGGAACTTGGCTTGTAACCGGAGGGTCGCTTGTTCAAGTCCCCACCACGTCAAAAGGGCTGGGGTACCCCTGAGCAAGGTACCCAACCCCCATTTCTCCCTGGGCACTACTCAGTGAGGCAGACACCTGCTCCTAGGATGGGTCAAATGCAGAGAAATAATTTCCCTAAGGGGATTAATAAAGTAGAACATTTAAGTGATGTGATTCTTCTGACAACATCACACATAGTATCACTTCCGCTCACTTGGAAACAATGATAAATCAGACATATTTGATGTTAGATGTTGACCTGCCCTGACCTGTGACGGACGCCGGACATGGTATCGAAAATCCCCACTGTCGGGGGCCTGAAGCCGGACATATGGCCACCCTAATGCCTGTCGCCGGTACTTGATTCTAGACTTGCTCCAGCTGTTTATTAGTTGTGCACTATTTTTTTTTTAATTTCCCTGCCAATAGATGTTCCATCGCAAAGCAAATTGAAGCTTATGCTGCTGTCAGCAGACGGCGCCGTCCTGTCATTGTTACCCCTGATTCAGCCAGATCCCAACTCTCCTCTCCAATTTATCAGAGGTGCAATTAAGCAGTTTTTTCGTAAACTAATCAGACTTTGCTATGCAAGTCTTTCCCCTTGAACATGTAGGGAGCAAATCTCACGTTGGGTCACTATTGTTAGCCCAGACTCTTAATGAAAATGCCAATTCTAGCCCCTGGCAGAGTGAGGGGGAGAGTTGAGAGACAGATATAAAGAGAAGCAGAGGGGAAGAGAGAGAGAGAGAGAGCGTGACCTAACTGCACATGTTTAAGATGGATTTTACTAAACACTGCCTCTGGCAGTCAGGGAGACTTAATTATAACTAGCTTATACTGTATGTGTATTTAAAGAGTAGCTGTGGGTAATGGGGGTGGAGTGTGTTTCTTTGTGATTACTTGCCTTTGTGCACAGCGTGATGAGGATACATGTTGTGTCTGAGAGTCTTAAAAAACAATGAAATAAAGCCAACTTAAATGACCTTTTGTGACCTTCGTTCCATTTCCTCTTTTGCCCCCTTTCTCTCAGCTCTCGGGAGCAAAAGACGAAATGGACTAGAGGGGTCAGGGCATGTGCATGGGTTCAACAGTTTTAGATGGATTTTTTTAAAATTGGGCGACTTTTACTTGCTTCCTGTTTCAATAACCTGTCACTGTGGTTGTTCTTAAACCAAAGTGAATGTAGCGAAACCATAACCACAGGGGGATAACATCGGAAAAGTGTTTTATTTTTGTAAAAATAGTGTGTTGAAACAGATTTGGAAGGGACCGAGTAATAAAAATTGTCCTGCTGATCAAATAACACTTCTATGTCATTCTCTGGAGGCCAGTGCCGAATAGTATATATATTATAAATATACATTGGTGATCAAATCGGAAATTGTTATATATCTGCTGCTGTGAAAGGAACAGTATAGTTCTTGTGAACATAAATGATCAATTTTAATGCAAATCCTGTCCCACACTCGCCTCATCTTTTATTCAAAATGTTTTTTTTTAAAGTGGAGCCATTTCAAGAGCTCTTGCTCATTTAAGAAGGTCACATGGAAAAGCCACGAGCAAAATATGAGCATTTTCTGTTTCTTCTCTGTGGCAAAAACCTGGTGGTGCGTCGGTCCATGAGGGAATCTTGAGCCTGCAAAGTCCACCACTAAATTATTAAAGACGAGGTGATAAAATGTGAATGGTGTTGTGTAGGTAGCCATTACACATTTTTTCCAGTGCTATGCCTCCACAGGTCAACTGGAAGCAGTGGGTAGAATTTATTTTTGAGGGCAGTGCTAATTGAAATGTTTGGTAAATTGCCAGTTAATGTTTTTCATTTGCTTCTATCCACTTAAAAGGCATAGCATCGCAGTGCTCTCCACACACTTGCAGTGCTCACCACATGCTCCACATCTGACACTATAAAGCAACTCCGGCTTTATAAAACACATAAAAATGACCCTCTCAAAATAAACCATGTCATTTGAGCAGCAGTGGCGAAGCACAGTAGGTCGCAAACAGCGTGTAGAGAGCTGCAAAAGGGCTGCTTGTGATTATCTTAGTCGTGTTTTTGTTGAAAATAATGCAGATTTCTTTGCAAAATGTTCCTCCTTCTTTTCCGGCAGCTCCATCTTCAGCATCCTTCATCCAATATAATCACTATCTCTCCTCTGCACATGAGCGAACCATCTCAACCTTGACTCTCTTACTTTATTTCCAAACCGTTTAACTTGAGCTGGCCCTTGAATATACTCATTTCTAATCCTGACTGTCCTGGTCACTGTCATCTTGAGCGCCGTCCTAAAGAGATATAAAGTTGATTTTTCTTTTCCCACATTTTGCCTTTTAGATTTGCGTTATCTGTTGCTCACTGCTAATAACCAGTTCAAGGATGTGTTATGATATAGGCGTCCATTACATGACAGTACAATGTGGGTACTTTTGGGCTTAAAGCTGCTGTAAGTGGTGCCATTGTCTTTCTAACTTCCTGTCGCTGCCAATTTCTGTTCCTTTTTCTCTCCTCCACATCACCTCATGAGCCCGAGCAGAGAGGACTACCTACTGTGAAGTTTCTCCTTGATTTACTTGCAGATCCACGAGACTTGAGAGACCTGCGATACCAGTGATAGCTGTCAGAATATGGATCTCTTAAACACATATATTAATAAAAAATATTTCTCTGACAGCAACTTTAAAACATAGCTGGTGAGGCAATTGGGCCCCTTAGCCAAAAAAAAAAGTAAACAGTGACCCTGAGCTGCGTGATTGGCAGCTTCATGCACCAAAACAAAGCCGCTGTTCTATCATCCGAGTTGATCGTTGGCTCACGGTGCAGTGGGATCTCTGCGGCCAAGTGAGAAAAAAAACAAAACCCTGTAACAATACACAAAGTTCTCAAAGACCAAAATAATTCTGCGAGAATAAAACAGACTTTCAGTGAGAGAGAGAGTGAGAGCAACCACCAGAAACCCACTGTATTTTCTGAATTCAGCACAGACTGATGCTGTTTTTCAAAAGCAATGTTCTTAACAATATCCTTAAAATATGGTGCATGTCTCCAGTAGTGTCCTGGCAGAATCATGTATAGGATATAGCTTTGTCTGAATGGCTTTGATGATGAACAGTCTAAAGGTCCTGGTATACTTCCACGCACATCTTTGATACATCTCTAGTGAATTTTAAAGGCCATTGATGATGAATACATGTCTACAAACCATGTTTTTGGTCTCTCTCTGTCACAGGAGAATGTAGCTGTCACGAGGGTTTTTCCCCCGATCCTGTCCATAAACACCTTTGCCTCCGCAGCGACTGGGGTCGCAACGAAGGGTAGGTGCTCTGTGCTTTTTTCCAAAACACATTCCTTGCTCCTGAATATTTTCTTTTCCATAAATGAGATAATAAGATAAGATAGTCCTTTATTAGTCATTTACATTGTCACAGCGGCAACGATAGTAAAGATAATATATAATAAACATGCATTTCCAAGAAGTACAATATAGAAAGATTAAACAATAAGACTATAAAAAGTTAAAAAATATTGTACATTATAGATAGTTTCCAGAAAATAAACATTATGGGCTTGATATTTACAGTATACACATAGTTTAAACATGGGATATTCTATATGTATATTGCACGTGGGATGAGTAGCCTGGTAAAATGATTACTGTGATGGATTAACCAGACTCAGTGAGCTGATAGTATTAAAAGTAATGGGAATTAGAGTAGAAAATCAATCGGTAATAACCTAATGTAGGTGTTAGAAATGGTCACCAGATGTGAAATATTATATATAGCAATTTGTATAGTAAATGAGCTCAGACACGCAAAGGTGCCCTGTGTCGTCTTTTAAGTTGACGAATTGGACTTTGATGAGGGAAAGGTACTCGGAGACATGAAAGAGTCGTGAAAGGGCAAGGAGTGAAATAGTGCGCGGAAAAGGGGATTGATAACTGCTGTGCAACGCGACAAAAGAAGTAAAATGTAAGTGAAATAAGCAATTTTTTTCCTGACACTGGCTTTGTCGGAGAGGTTTGGTTTCTTATTTGTTTTCAAGTAGCCACGGTCTTATACTGTATGTGTCTCTCTGCTTTCTCTGTGTGTCAAGTCCATGGCCGTACGCTAACTTGGAGAAAGGCTATGACCTAGTTACAGGACAGCAGGCCCCAGAGAGGATCTTCAGGTGAGTCCTTCTTCTTGTTTTTCTGCGTGTCAGTGCTCTTGGTATATGCATGCATGAGTGTTTGTGACGGAGCATACAGAAGAGCGTCCTGCAAGATATACATCGACACAGCCGGTCGGACACACACATGCACCTTGTGCTGGAGTGAAGTCTCACCCATGTGGGCTCTTGTTTGGAGAAATAGCCAAAGGGCTCATCCAGGCCGGACTCCTTTCAGATGCTTTTACTGCCATTTTGGTTACACTTCACTTTCTTGATGGGGTCACTGTGTGTGATATTTTTCAACAAGTACAAGGGCTCAAAGGATCCATTCGGTATCGGCCAGCTGTCTTTTTTTTTTTTTTGAAGGGTTTTATAATGGTGGTGTGTTTTTTTATGTCATTTTAGTGTATTTAGTGTTTTATGTAGTAGTGTTTTAGGACTTTTTTTTTGGTTTCTAATGTAATATACATGTAATAGTTTGGTAATGAGGCTTACTATAGGCTGTACCATCGGTTTACACATGAACATGTTTTTGGTTATTGTCATGTTATAAAGTTGAAGTCCATTCCCCCTTTTTTTTGTCTTTCGTTTCAAGGTAACACTGTTCACTTGGTATAATGCAGTTTTCTGTGTAACAACCACGTATTAGACTTTGAAAAATGCCTATTTTGCACCGCTATTATCAAGCTAATACACGGATATTACATTGAAAAATAATATTACACTCTATTGCCACAGTATTACAATGTCATTATTTTTCCTCTTTTCTTTGTTTTTTTATGACTCAAATATAACATTCACATATTCCGCTTTACTCACATTTTAGATGATTTGTTTTTGCCCGTTAAGCACTCTACACGTTTATTTTCTCCAAGTGCTGATTAACAAACCTAAACAAATATATTATGAAGATACATGAACAATTCTGCCACAGTGTGCGACTATGGCTTTATAATCAAGACTGTGTGCGGATGGGTGCTTTTTTTTTTTTTATATGTCTTATGATGATAAAGAGATTTTATGAGGAAAGCAACTTGTGTAATTACAAAAAGTCACAATAATGGTCCATAAACAGCACAAGTAATATTTTGCCTATACATCCTCCAAAGGTTAGCGTGGTTAATTCTACCTTCAGTTGTATGCAATTGTGTAATTTAGGTGCTTTAATTGCTTAATTCTGCGACATTAATCTCAATTTCACCCTCGCCACAGCTCAACTCCACTGTGTAGACGAGGAGTTGTTCTACTTCCTCGGAGTATTTTTCTTTCACACTTTTACAGACGAGAGTTAAAGAAATGAACTCCCAAACTCACGCTATTTGTTCTGCACAAAGCACATTCCGTCTTTCAGCGGCCCAGTGGCACCAGGCTGGACTCAAAAGTAGCCATCGACACACGCTCAGGTGGAAGCCAAGTCTGCTGCCTCATTTAAGCACTTTGTCCAGAGTTTGAGAGATAGAGAGTATGACTGGACCGGTATGAGAGCAGACAAATCAGTCCTGTGGACTGAGGCAAAGACTGCATTTCTCTGCAGCTGGACAGTGTTCGTGTCATTCCTCCAGGAGCTTAATCGTAACAAGGACTGGTGTCACAGATGGGAACCTTTTTTTTTTCCCTGTTCCTAATGCAACAAGGACAAAAAAAAGCATAATTTGATCAGGAGCGGAGCCAATTATACAGCATGTGATATTCACATTTAATATTATTAAATGTGAATAGAACACATTTTGAAGGCCAATATGATTTGAATTGGCAGATAGTGAGGGAAGGTTACATGGAGTGAAAGGTGTTTAGATTCATTGATTCGACAGGCAACAGTGATTTGAACATGATAAAGGATTTTTATTTATATGTTTATTTCGGTCATGGCAGTTAGATCACTCATCACACATCATCGTAGTGTAGCTCACACAATACACATAACCGAAAGGGAAAGCGGGCGAAGCAAAAGCTTATCTAGTCCCGCCCTCATTATCCACAGAATACATATTTTCATCATACAATACATAATTATTCTTTTTCTTATGACATTATGACAAAACAGACAGAACTTTAACACTAGGGCATTTGTTTGACCAAGACGGATCGCCACGCTCTCCAGCATCACGCACTCGATGAGCATGAAAATAGACGGTCTCACCTACAAGACCAACATGGGGGCTTTCATGGGAAACTGTGTTTCTGAATAGATTACAGTTGAGAAATAAGCCACACGTTTGGTGTTGTTTGCCTGTTGAGATGCATAAAGTCGCCTGTTTTTTACTGCATGCAATTGAGCAGCAGCGGCGGTAACTGTGGAATTAGATCCGCGTCAATGTTATTAAACGGCACTTTTTAAGAAGCAAACAAAAATTGACACGCAGAATCATAATACACAAATTGCAAAGAAATTATGGATTTAATCGTTCATAATTCCAATCATTGCAAACAAAAAGTGTATTTTCAACAAATAAAATACAACAACTTTGAACGATTAAATGGTTACTGTGTTTGCAATTTGTGTATTTTGATTCTGTGTATTTGTGTATTTTGTTTGCGCACTTCATAAAGTGATGCTTGCTTCGTGAAAAGTGTCGTTTGATAATAATGACACAAAATCTGATCCGTTTAAATAGACAATGCATTGAAATTATGGAACTCATTGGACACGTATAACTAAAGGGTTTGCAGCACATGATGCTCCACCTATCAGGTCTTTTACAGGTTACGTATAAGCAATATTTAACCGTGGATAAACATAGATGATAATGTGGCAAGGGTGGGGGAGAGGAATATTGAATGAGTGCGTTTGATGAAATGCAATGCCCCGATTTTTGACAAGCACAGTAATTCAAGCTTAATTATAGATTGCCTGTAATTTGCAGTTCTGTTGCCCACCTGCTCAGACACATTAAAAGCATATAATGCAAAACACAACCGTGTTCTTTGTGATACTGCGACACCGCACCAGGTGTTGTTTTTCCCCAAGCGGCAAATCTAGGCTCTCAGCGGGGTGTCATCCCGAGGATATTAATCTTTTCATAGGAGAAGCATCTCCATCAAAACCAAATTATTATAATTTTTTTTGTTATGCCATCCAAAGCCTGATGCTTCAAACATTAGCGATAACAACTTTTCCTTTTTCCTGAAAGAAAAAAAAAGAAAAAAGCACCAAGACCACATCTACTTCTCATGTATTTCTCCAAGTATAGAGTTATTTTTTTCCAACTGTGACAATTATGTGCCACAAAGGACTGAAATCAGTGGCAAGCAGTGGCACTTATTAAGGCTGTAGGGCTTCTTGCCTCAGTTTGGCTAGAAAGGTGAATTATAAAGAATTAATAATGAAAATAAAATTAAACACATGTTTTTCATTGTTTCTCACCAACCTCTTTATGCCTTAAATTCAAATCTTATTACAAGAAAAGTTTTCACAGGAACTCTTGTTGTCCTGCTCTCCTCACTGATCAATACAATATGAAAGCCCACGCATGTCTGTTCTGCAATTTCCTCATTAGATCGAATGAACATTATTTGAATACCGGCCATTATAGTGTATGAATTGCACCTAATTGCACACTATGTCAGCAATTAAAAAATGCTAATTTCTGCAGCCGCTATCTTCGCACGCTCACGCCTGTACACATAATTACACTGTATGATGATGAATTATACAGTATGTGCTTTTGTGTCGTAACACAGTGTGAGAACGGGGCAGTAAATTGACTGATATCCATGTCGTGTGGTTCTGCCAACACAGATCAATCTACAGTCTGGGCCAAGGCTTGTGGCTGCCAGTCAGCAAGAGTTTCGTGGTGCCACCAGTGGAGCTGTCAATCAACCCCATCGCCAGCTGTAAAACAGACGTGTTGGTTTCTGAAGATCCGGGGGAGGTCAGGTCAGTCTGACTCAGCTCAGCTCAGCGCTCTCTCTCCACCGCTGCTGAAAGAGGAACTGGGTGTTACAGTTTCTTTGTTGCTTGGTTTATATGGACCCACGGTGTAATAGTTCTGTGCACACAGTTCATTATCTCCATTATTTTGAACGTGTTCAACTGGGCTTGTCAATCAAATGTTCAATTGTGATTTATTGCGTGATCGTCCGTAGTTAACTGGCAATTAACTTCAAATGAATCTGCTGATATTTTTGCTTTTGTCTCTGATGCTCTCGTCAACACTAAAGTATGCAAATATGTCAATTATTACTGCTATCATAGCACAGTGCGGTGTCCAAATTCGGACTTGTAAAGGTTAACCTCATATCCGTGCAGAGTGCATCTCA
Source organism: Solea solea (assembly GCF_958295425.1). NCBI lineage: Eukaryota > Metazoa > Chordata > Actinopteri > Pleuronectiformes > Soleidae > Solea > Solea solea. Next base: position 10,889,002 of record NC_081152.1, read on the forward strand.
TAGCGGCTCCTCTCAGCTCCACACAGAGAGCGAAAGAGAGAGAGATGAGCTTTTTTTCCTTCCTTATTTAGAAGAAACCACATGCTGCCGGATCTGAAAAAGTCAGTGTGTGGAACATCCAACTTGAAACTAACTTGGCAGTCGCGCACTTTGTGAGTTTGGGTTTAGATTTATTGAGTTTAAAAATAAAATGTACCTTTACACTAAATTTGTCTTAGGTACCCGATGGAGTGGAGTGTAAGTAAGCCCAAAAGTTCCGTCTTTACTTCTCTGTTAACTGTTTCCATGACACTAGCATTGGCGTCGACAAGGTTCCCGTCACGATTATCAGATTATGACCAAAATCACAGCGATTAACGATGACACTGACCGAAAAATGTGTTGTAATATCATTTTTTGTCTGAGTCTTAAAAAAAGTGCAGCCTTCTGTCTGCACTTACAGATACGATCCGTACTTTTTTAATGAAAAACGATTCAGTTAGATCCTAGATGATGAATGTAGATGAAGATTTAGATCACAAGGACTGTATGCTGATGAGTTTGACGTGATTTTCAAGTCACGCACCAGAAATATTGATGTTTTTCTTTATTCACAATTGACACGATAATAGAAATTCACCACGATTAACTTATTGTAAAGTGCTTTAAACCCAGATAGACGATAATATCGTATATTGTCACTAGTGTCGACAGTGACCTTCAAACTACAACACAAAATAACATAATAACATCATTATTTCTATCTTATAGATCATCTTTTTTTTGTGTCAATCAATATGAAGTAATCTGCCTGTAACTGTAAACATGTATAAAAGATAAAAGTTAAAAACGACCTCATCGAATGTACATCATCACATGGTGAAACATTTGACTCACAATCGTGAACGTAAAACGTACAGTAAATGCGTGCTCTATTTGGCTTATAAATATATTTATTAAAAGTAAGACAGCTCAATTAAAATAAAAAGCAAAGTAGCCATTAAACATTTAATCGGGTCATTAAATCCTTACGAGGTCTGCGATTTAGAGGCTTAATGTGACAAAGGCAAAGCATCATTATAAAGTCCTGGACCGTGCACACGGGGATCTGAAAAGCAAATACTCATGGGTAAGGAGTGTTAACAAAAAGATGATCGAACAGCAACACAGTCCAATAACAACATATTGGTATTGATTTTAGAGTGTGAATCACTGCAAGCCATTATTTGACCTTGTCATTATTCGACCAAACGAGTTTACACCGCATTTTAAAAGTGGCGCGCGTCGCGGCACGTAATTAACACTGATGCCACAATGGATGTTTTTAATTAACATTCTGATTTGGAGACGCAAAGTCTCATTGATACCATGGTTGTTGATGCTGGAGGCTGTGCACTCATACCACATGGACACAAAGAACATCCTGCCAACCACATCTGGAAGCAGCAGGAGTCCTGTGAGCTGTTGGCGTGGAAAATAATGTTCTTATTCTGACTGACATTCCATGAAAAACACCCCTCACTTCAATGTCAACTTTAATCTTCGGGCGTTGTTATCACGCCGTTGTTTGGAGTTATTATTTTTTTCCCCATATGGCACAGTATTTCCACACATTGGACCAGTGACTACACAAGATACATGATTCATGTCTGAATGATCGTTTTAGAGTTCCGTTCATCCCAAAGTGATGGAAATTGACAGTAATTATTGCATAATTTGGTCTGGAGAGGGTCATACTATCTTCTTTGTCATTTAGTTGAGTTTAAATCTCATTTAGTCAGACAGGTAAAGTAAGGTGTCAAGTGTAGTCATCGTCAGAAGAGTCATGTGATGTTACTGTGACGAGTCTTGCTCAGCTGTTTCTTACACAGGTTTGACAAGGACACCACATCCCAGGTGTGGGTCAGGATCGAGGCTCCCTCACGGTTGATGGTCCTTGGGGCCCGTTTCTGGATCTCGATGGGCATAGTCGTCCCCTGCTGTCTGGCAAACCTTTGTAAGGAACAGCTGAGACACGCCGCAGTGTCATCACATGACTCTTCTGACGAAGGCTGCAGTTGATGGCTAATTTCCATCTTCAGTCCCTTGGCACGTTGATGGTAACATAAAATGACAAAGACAACAACAAATAAGACGGGACAGGGTCACACCTCACAAAGACATTCAATTTACCTATCCCCACATTGCATGTTTTTGGACTGTGGGAGGAAGCCGGAGAACCCGGAGAGAACCCACTCACACACGGGGAGAACATGCAAACTCCATGCAGAAAGGCCCTTGTTCCAACCGGGGCTCGAACCCGGGTCTTCTAGCTGCAAGGCGAGAGTGCTAACCACTTTACCACCGTGTGACCCTAAATTGCGAAAGTGCCTAGTATAAAAGTGTGGAGTATTTAATGCTTAAGTGCGAGTGCTATTGCGGATCTCTCGTAATCTTGCACATCGCTCTCATTGCACATGGTTTTAAAGTGCATGGGTAGATTGCACAAAGCCCTATGGCAGCACAATGGTAAGCAACCTTACTTTACCTGTCTGTCTGTCTGTCTCAATGAAATGTAAGCTCATGGATAATGTTGCGTTTTTCATCGGAACCACTCAGTACTTTGCACAAAAAGCCACAGCAACGTTTACTCTGTGAGTTGTTGTTCTCTAACGTGTGTGTGTGTATGTGCATGTGTGTGGGATGAAGCATCGCTTACCACGCAGAAAAGTGCGACATACATAAACTGTTGTGATTATGATCCACTGCCCTGCTACGGCACGCTTGCAAGCACAGTACAGTATGTACCTTTTGACTAATGTGTGGCGTCAGCACCTGGACGAACCCGACAGAGGACGACCATAGCGACAGAAATGCTGATGATGTTGATGCTGCTATCACTGTCACATCATGACATCCTTATTTAACACTGCACTAAACTTTTGCTCTGAATGTCATGAGCTGCTTCACAAAGGAAAACACTGAAAACAACATATTTGAACTGTCTTGACATCAACTAACATTAGTTTTAACCCTTAGCCGCACCCTTGGTAAATTGCCGTGAGAATAATACATAACTCTTTATATGGACATCCTGGGGGTGTTGAGTCAAAGTTATAATAACAACAACAACAATAATAATAATAATAATCATGAACTTTATTTGTATAGCACCTTTCATACAAGGATTGCAACTCAAAGTGCTTCACAATAAAGGTAAATACAATTGAAAAATGCAAATACGACAATAAAACACGGCACAGGGTGGAATGAAAAGGAAAGGTCTAAAGTCAAAGAGTAAAAACCCCGTTTCAACTTTAAAATAAAATAAAAATGCAAACAAATCACAACACAGGGTGGAATAAAAAGGAGCTAAAAACATGACGTTGTAAGTCTTCTTTTAAAAGTGAGCTGGCTTCCCTGATATACAGTATAAGGGTAGTGTGTTCCATTACCCTTAGATATTAAGGGTATTAGGTGTGTTTATATAGTTGGTGAAAATGGAAAAAAATATATATAATTTCATCAGATTGCCTATAGGTTGTGCTGAAAAAAAACAAAAAACGATATAAGACATTCTATATTGCACATACTTATAGCTGTATGTTTTAACATAGATATGGAAAAAAGCTGCCTAAATGCTCCAAGTGTTCTAACGGTTAAAATACAGTTATTTTGCACTCTTGGGTGATGCAAAATCACCAGTAAACTAATCAATAATTCAGAAAACCTAAGTTGTAGCAATCACTGAGTTCAGTTTTAATGTGCAAATGTGCAGATACTCTAATTTAATTGATCTTTTTCATAGATTTCAAGAAATTGTCCTCAGGAGGACACAAGTCCCCGCTGACCTCTCGATTAATTCGCCATTGCATTTGCTCAGTGGGTTGTAAGCGGTGATCTCAAGAGAAATTCTGGACATTGTGGAGCAACAGCCATACTTTAATGTCATAAATGTGTGTGTCACATGTTAAACTGGTCTGAGTTGAAAGCCTGACAGACTTACAGCCTTTCCATTTAGCTTTGAAACACATTTGCTTCTGTGGTGCATTTTTCTGTCACTCAAGTGCCGCTGTTAGTGCATATAATGGAAAGACCTTGTTGGGTGAACAGCACATCTCTAGTTGCATATTGAGAACTTCGGCAGAAAGCAAGAACTTTTCTCTTTTTTTTTTTCCCCCTTGTTTATCTCGCTGCAGAGAAGCTCCACTCGGGTTACAGGAAGTTAAGCTATTCATCAATAGTGTGGCGATGAAGGTGGAGAGCTGCTGTTGCTGCTGCTGTTGCTGCTGCTTCCTGAAATTACACCGGCATTGTGTTCCGAATACACTGGTTTGACCTCGGGTTAGAGAGGGCCATTTAGAATATGCATTCACAACAGTTTGAGGCAACATAGCGTTATTGCACGTCAACCGTCATTGTGTGAGAAGCGAAGCCATCTGTCCGTCCGCCTGAGGAAAACTAGTCTTAAACACGGTCAAGTAAGATTTCAAACGTAAAGTTTGAAGTGCACGTTCTATAGAAGCTGATCAAACGCCCACGTCAGCCAGAGTAATGCGTCGCCATCTCCTTTATTGTGAACAATTATTTCCTGTAACACTGTCAGATGTGTCGCATTACTTTGAATAATGCAGACAACTCATTATCCAAAGCATTTTTGTGGAACAAAGTCCCACGGGACCTTTGGGAGTTTCTGGATGATGCACTTCTCCAAAGTGTTTATGCAGGCATTGATGTAGTCACTCAGTCATGATAGACATGCTGATATAGGAGGTGGTGAAATGTACCGTGGCTGTGGCTTTTTTTATGGGATGTGTCCTCATTTCGCTCGTGCCCTTCAGCTCACTGACAAAGCGCGGAGAAATGTATTCCATATGAAATAGATAAGTGAAGGTAACTGTCAGCTTAACCAAGCAGTATTTTATTCTCTAGTGATGGCAACATCCCACTGATTAGCTGCCTTTAATAATCTCTCTCTCTTTTGTGTGTCTGTGTGTGTGTGTGTGTCTTTTCCCCTCATACTGGACATCCAGTAAAAGAAAAATGGTGCATGTGAATTTTAATCAGTCGTCACACACAAATCCATATTCCTTTTGTATCCCGCAGCCACGACGAGTTGTTTAATTTTATTTGTCCAGTGGATTTAAAACAGAATAGAATGTATTTGAGGTGTCTGACACATTGGAAATTGTCTTTTTGGTTTGTGATGAGATAAATCTGGACAGATTTTCCTCTGTGCTACTCTCAGTAAGAACAATTTTCTGCTGGGATGTCGGGAGTTTTTTTTTTTTTTTTTTTCTCACTTTCGCTTTTGAATCTCAAGATATTCAGGTAATTTATATATTCTTTACTTACGGCTCGGAAATCAGACGAGGAGGCGGCACAGCTCTGCCTAAGCTTAACCGCAGGTTATACACACACACACACACACTATATATACATTATATATATATATATATATATATATATATATATATATATAAATATATATATAGCACATGTCAATGGTCTGCTTCACAGAGTAAGTGTGCACAATATAGAGATGATGAAGAATAACATAAAATGCCTCCATGATTTGGTGTCATTAACTTGCTTGAGTAATAATCGAACTATAAAAAAATAGCTATCAGTGCTTTCATATAGAAAACAAATATGATAAACCCGTCTACCTGTTTTATTACACTTTAATTACTTTAATTTACGTCAATAATCTCTAACATTTATACACACCACACACTGGAGAGCGGCTACCAGTGCAGTATTTTAAAGCATATTTTCACACAAAAAAAAAACAGCTTATGTTTGTTCTTTATGAATCCACGGGCTATGGTTTACCTCTGCTTACATCAAAGAGCTCTTTTAAAGAAATATACAGAGATTGTCAATGGATTGTGTGCATTACGCAGTGAGAATCACATACACACACACACACACCACATCGTATCAAAAGGAACACACATCTGAGGGAAGTCAAGGTCAGTCAGCCAACTTTCACCAAAAAACTCATCGTTTTGAATTAGCCTCCGGTGAAAAAAAATTCTCTCAACAGTACGACTCGTTCATTGTAAGCTTTGTCACACTTAATAAGGTTTCAGTTAAGAGTGAAACCCTGAACAGAATCTGAAAAACATTATTGACCCCTGCTAGGAAATTGCCTTTTTACAACATCCATCCATCCATCCATCCATCCATTTTCTACCGCTTTATCCTCCACATAAGGGTCACAGGGGGCGCCGGTGCCAATACAGTGCATAAGGTGAAAGGTTGGGTACAACCTGGACAGGTCGCCAGTCCGAGATTAAAAAAAAAACAAATGTACTATTAATACAATAATTGCATTGTTAGTTAAAATAAAAATGTTCAAATGTGTTATAAATGTTCATAGTAAATTTGCCAGATGGATAAATGTGCAAAAATGCAAAGTTATGAAGTAGATTAACAGAGAATGAGCTATAAATGGGGCCACACAGTGGTTGGTGTTGTGGTTAGCACTCTTGTCTTTACAGCAAGAAAACCCAGAGTTTGCAACCTGGTCGGAACAAGGACCTTTCTGCATGGAGTTTGCATGTTCTCCCCATGTGTGCGTTGTGTGGGTTTCCTCCCACAGTCAAAGACAAATTGAACACTCTTAATTGACCTTGAGTCTGAGAGTGGATGGCTGCTTGTCTCTATGTGACCCTGTGATGGACTGGCGACCTGTCCAGGGTGTACCCTGC